>NC_046164.1:21460259-21776509 GCF_011064425.1 Rattus rattus
ACTAGTCATCCAGAGGGAGAGGGTTGGAAAAGGACAAGTGAGTGACAGATCCCAGGAGAGACCCAGAACTCCAGACACAAATATCAATAGGCTTCCAACCTCAAGAATAGCCTTGGTTTGCTGTGGCGCTCGCTAGCCTCCTGGGATTGAATCCCATCTCTCCAGCTCCGTGGTTTGTAGCTGGGTACCTGCATCTTCTTCACAAATGGTAGCTCAGATGTTCATCTTGTCTTTATCTCCAGAACTTTATCTCTGTGTGGTGTACTCCTCAAACCTTATCCGTTCCACACCAAACTCTTGACCCTGCTGGGAAGACACCTGTTTCTCTTCTAAAAGCCCACCTCAGTAAACGACAGATCCCACCTCCCTGTTTTCATTCACCTTAGTTACCTCAGAGCCATCTCATGCTTTCCTTCCTTCTAAATTCTACCTCCAACTTACCAACTGTACTCCTGAAGAAATTTGGAATCCAACTACTCCCTTCTCATCACCTCTGCCACCGCTGCCCTGATTCTAGCCTTCGCTATCTCTTGCTTGGACAGTTGAGCAGTACTGCCTGCCTGATTTCCCAACTCCTGTCATTGCTCTGATTGATCTCTCCTCGGTATTCAGCATGAAGGGATGGAAGGGCCAGTCAAGTCAGACCATTCTCTGCTCAAACCTTCCAGGGCTTTCCTAAGTCCTTCAGTACAACCAGAAAAGTCTAGTGCCTTCCAGGTTTCCATGGTCTCGTTTCCTGCCATTTGCCCCTCCACTGATTCCTTGCTATTTTTGAAGTATGTTGGCCCTGCTCCCCAATCTCCACTTATATTCTGCACTCTTCTTTCTAGAATACTTGGCTTTCAGTCATTCAAAGTTTCTATATTCGAAACAACTTCCTTGAACACGTTGCCCAGGACACCAGCCTCTTCCGTTACTCCATGTCTCCTACTCTCTTACCTTCCTAGTCCTTCCCGTTTATTGTGTCTATGTCTGTGCACTGTGACATTGAACCAGAACTCTAGGAGAGCTGGCACCTTCTCCACTTGATGTGTGTGCTCTTTGCAAAGTAGCTGAGTGAGCCTATGAGTCCACACAGAAACACCCAGGGCTTCCAGGCTGCTGACTCTGGTAACAGCTGTGAAATTGGTGAAAAACTAAGGACCAAAAGGCATAGCAAAATCCAGTCAGCCTTCTCCTCTACTAGCTACAACCAACCGCTGACCAGTTTAGTTTCATTTTTTACACAGAAAGAGATAGGATCAGTAGTTCGTGGGTTTGGATTTTCTGTATTTCTATAGCAGGTGACTTAAACCATTGATGCATGTGTGTGTGTGCGTGCATGCATGTGTAATCTTTAATCTTAGTGACTTTCCCCAACTTTCCACCATATTTCGGCAAGTAACCATCCTATATGTTAATGTGGTCAGACACACTATCCTCACTGTTGCTGACTTGATGAGCTGATGCCTAGGCACTCTCCAGTCAAGTGGCTTGTGTTCTGGTCTGATCAGCTGAGAGATCCCACATTCTCATGAGAGCCCCTTGCCACTGGCTCAAGAACTCTCATCTGTGTTTCAAGTTGGTTTAGCTCTCATGTTCTTTAAGCTACCAAGCTTGACAAAATAACAATGTTTTAAAGCCCCCAGAGATTATTTCAGAGAGTCAATTTAAAATATATATACATGTGTGTGTGTGTGTATATATACATACATATAGTGTTAGCTATTTTTATGTTGCTGCAATGAATTACCATGACCAAAACATCAACTTATAGAAGAAAGGGTTTATTTCAGATTATGGCTCCAGTGGGCTAGAGTCCACAATGGCAGCCAGAGATGACAAACAAGAGATCGAATCTCAGTCACATGCAGAAAGCAGACAGCATAACAGGAAGAGAGATAAGCCCTAGTTTGACTACCTTCTTTAAGCAAACCTTCTCCTGAAAGTTCTGTATCCTCCCCCAAGAGCGCCACCAAATGTAGATCAAATAGGTGAGCCTATGTGGGACATTTCTCTGTTAAATCAGAACCGGAAACTACACCTTAAATTAAAAAAAAAAAAAAAAAAAGTCATGCTGGTGGCACTGTGTTCAGATACTGGCTTAAACTGGAAAATTTCAGTAACTCTCTGCATAAAACACAGCTAAAATGATAAAATTCTCAACTATTCCAAATTAGTCCTTTCTGTTTATTGTGTCTATGTCTGTGCACTGTGACCTTGAACTGTCCACTTGACCGCTGTTCTTTTATAACTTAAAAAATATTTTAAGAGTAAAATTTCAAGAATTTTATCTTATAATTTTTAAGTTACAAAAATTATACATTTTAAAGAATGTATTCTTTGAGAATTTTATAAACAGTGTATTTTGACTGTATCCATCACCATTCTCCCTCAAAACCCTCACAGATCAACCTATGCCCCTTTCTCCATTTCATGTCCTCCCCTCCTCTCCTTCATTAGTCACTGGATCAAAAATTATCGTCACTCAGATGTGAACAGGTGTGAAGCCAGCCACTGGAGCATTGGCCTCTCTGTTTTTAAGATCAGGTTCCACTTGTGATCCTCTTTCACTCTGCCTCCTGAGTGCGAGATTACCAGAATTCATCCCACACCCTTTGTATTGGTTTGAATGAGAATGGCCCCCATAGGCTCATAAATTTGCATGCTTAGCCACACCTCCACCCCCAACCCTGCTTGTCAACTGTTTGAGAAGGACTAGGAGGTGTGGCCTGTTGGAGGAAGTGTGTCACCGAGGGCTGGGCTTTGGTTCCCAAAATCCCACACCCAGTGTTTCTCTGCCTGCTGCCTATGAATTAGGATGTAAAACTCTCAGTCATTGCTCTAGCACCATGCTTCCTGCCATGATGATGAAGAACTAAACCTTGGAAACTATAAGGAAGCTGCCAATTAAATACTTTCTTTTATAGGAGTTACCTTATTCATGGTGTTTCCTCATAGCAATAGAAACCCTTACTAAGATAACCTTTGAAAGCATTTGCCCACAAGGACAAAGGGACAGAAAAGAAAACAACAGCAGCGAAATTCTGGAATCTGGCCATGACAAGTGACCAAGCAGATTAGAAGGTTTCCTAACTCCTCTCCCCATCCCCAAGATGTCTAGAAACATATTTTCATTCAATTATAGCTCTATAGTGTGTGAAAATGCCCTGGAAAATGCCACTTCTCTGTGCAGCAGTGAAGATAATGTCTTGGATACAGAAAGCTTAGGTGCTTCTGTAACTGTAGGCAAAGAGGCATCTAATATGAGAAATGCCATGAAAACAGAAATCTTTGACCTCTAGGTCACTCCTTCTAATCCAGGCATGCCTCTAAGAGTCTGTTTCTCACATCACTGAAAGGTGTTGGGCTATGTCTCCATGCCTTCCCCCAAATAGCCTCTGGGTGTGAGATACTTAGTAGATAAAGTGAATGGCCAGAGCAGGGGATTAGCTGCCTGTGTGGCTCTCCTCAAACATTAATCAAGGCTCAAGTGGTGGAAGAGACAATGAGCAAAGTTAGGCCTCAGAGGCCCTCTAGGGTTCGAGATCTACATAGAATAATCTTCCCGTTTTCAACCAGCAAAGTCACCAGCATGTCGGAAAAAACACAGAGCCCTCTCAGAATACAACAGCTGAATGTCAGATCTAGGCCTGGGAGGTACTGATGGGATGTACATGCTTAACATGAAGAACCTAGGAGAGCCCCACAACCATGTGCCTTGAGTTTGGTTATTCCAATATGTACTTTCCAGAGCAGGGTCACCCCCACCCCACCCCTGACCATCACTTCAAATGATTTTAGACCCATACTTGCTAATGAAAACAGTTCCTGGAGGGAAAAGAAAGATAAATATTCCAGGCTTGTCTCTAGGTCAATGTAGTATAAAAATATTAATCAAAGAATGTCTAATTCACGAAAACTCACAAACATCAGTTTCTTTTCTATGTATTTGATAAATTCAACATTCCAACATTTATCTGAGGTTCTTATACGTGAGAACCACGAGCGTATGATTTACCTGGCTTGGGGCTTTCCTGTCTGAGGGGTGGGAGAGGAAGGAGGGAACCAGGTGGGCCTAGACCCTGATTATAATAGGCCTATAACTCTTCCCTGCCTAATTGCTTCAGTACTTACCTAAAAAGCTCTCATCTTATGTTAATGAACATCAGGCTTGTCTGAGAAAACTACCTTTAATTTAATGGGGCTGATTTCTTTCAAGTCTGAATGCAAGCAGAGGTTAAAAAAAGAAAAGGAAAAGAAGGAATAGCTATCAACCTGATTCTCAACAAAGTCCTTAAGCCTTTTGAAACCTTGCACTTCAGCCGAGTTTGTCTTAATCTGTGTGGATGAGCGATGCCGGAGCTAATGCATCCCTTAGCTATGTAGTCTTCAGTAGGTAGAAAAGGAGGCTGCTCTGAAGCAATGCTGAAGGCCTCTTTCTCTACTACCCTGGATTCCTTGGGAACCACCTGGGGTCCCTGAAAGGTTTGTTTCTGACCTGGTTGCAGATGTGACCTCAGCATTGCTCTGGCTAGGGAGCCTTCATGAAAGGGTCAAACCATGCTAGATGCTCCTGACCTGTTTCTTCTTCAGTTGGAGCACTGGGTGCGGCTGCAAACAAAAATAATTTCATCTTGATAAACCAGAATGGCAGGTTGGTGTAGGGTTGGGTCCCTGCTTGTGTTCCCAAAGCCCCAAGGCAAGAGCCTGGAGTCACGCTTTATCTCCAGCCTCTGACCCCCGGGTCAGGGTGCGAATAAACCTGGCTGTTTTGGACACACCTTGTGATGTATCCATCTGATGGGCTATGGAATGTGGTTCTGATGGTGGCCTTTGTTCAGGGGTGGCTGAAGGCTGCTCTTAGAAAAATCAGAAAGAGCAGCAGGCTACATTCCCTGGAGAATTAGAGAAAAAAAATGTTTTGAAACAAATAATATTTTGATGCTTCCATGGAATACTTATTCTTTAATTCCCACCAGCGTCCAGCCAGTGCTCTCTGTGTTTTGGTCCAGAAATGGCTCCTGTTTGTCTCCATCAGTCTGCATCAGTGCTAGGATCTGCATGGATGCTTACAAGTGTACCAGGCCTGTCTGCTAGTCTCCGGGTCCCCATGTCTGTCCAGTGTCCTGCCCTGTCCTGGCTTTCAGGAAGGCTTCCCCCCACCTAGCCTGTGTGACCCTGGAGAAGGAGGGTTGCAAAGCAAGTCTGGGTAATTCTGAGGAGCCCAGTCTATAGCTCCATTTCAGAAGGAGGTGGGAGAGAGCAAACATAAATCCTGCCACATCCCAGCCTGGTGTGGATCCGCCAGACAGGTACTGACCCAAAGAAGGATCTTTCCACGTCACACCTGGAAATTAGGTCTATTCATGGCCTATAAACCAGATGTTCCAAGAAAGGCTTACTTTACTCAGGTAGTCAGCTGCTCTGTTTCTAACTGTGCTAACCTCATGGAAGACTGTGCCATTCTGAGTTTCAAGTCCTGCTTCTGAGAAAAAAAACTGGGCTAGAAAATTCCTAACCCATACAGCTGAACTGTTGGGAGAGTGAGACAAGGTGCTATGTCAAGTGGACTGAGAGAAGGCAGTGCAATGTGTAGGAATGCTGCAGCCATTCCTGGACCCGTGGTACCATCCAGGCTGGGGTGCCGGGCACAGACACAGAAAGGACACGGTACCCTTATAGCCCAGTGAGAAGTCAGATAGGATCTGGCCGTTCAACTTGGGTTTGGGAAGCAGAAGGCTGGAAGCAGCAGACAGTGCTGCAGGAGCTCAGCTGAGGGCAGCTGGAACCTGGTTTGACTTGAATTTCTTCCTTTTGTTTTGAGATTGGTGATAGTGTTGTGTTTGCTGGCCACTGTTGGAATCATGGGTGTAACTGGGTGGGGCAGGTGAGGCCAGAGGCCAGGTGCAGCCTGGCAAAGAAGTAGAGGGAGGGGTAGGGTGTGGTGTGCAGCTATGGGGAGCTCCTTCCTGGAGGCAAGACGCCATGTCAGGCTCTGAGGCAAGGCTGGGGATCTGCCTTGGTGCTGTTTCTCCTCCTCCCAAAGCCAGGTCTAGGGAGAAACAAATTATCTTCAGCATGGAATTATGGCAGTTGTGGGGTTGCTGAGCAGTTCTTTCTTTCCTCGTGTCCTCAGGCTGTTTCGAGTGCTCCTGCTTGCTTGCCACCTGGCAGCCATCTTGTGTACGAAGTGTACACTTCCCACTGGTAGCTTTTACTTTACTTTGTAAGTACTTGTAGGACTAAAGTCTCTGATACTTGGTATTTGGGGCCAAGTGAAGGGATGGAGGATATGGATGTGATACGTAGAGGTCATGAACATCGGTGGGACAGGATTCATGAACATGGGTGGATTATAGTTCATGAACATGGGAGTGGAGTTTGCATGTATGAATGCAGGTTTATGAACATGGATAGAATATGAGTAGGCTAGAGTTTGTGATCACAGATGAGACGAAGTACACGGGTATAGTTGTGAAGGACATGGATATGGATAAGTTTGTAGACATGGACTGAATCCATGAACATGCATGGGAAGGAGTACAAGGGCATGGATGTGAAATAGAGTTTCTGCCATTCTCCAGTTGGATGCAGCAGCCAGCATCAGAATCCACACGGGCCCTGCCCATCCTTTCTAACGAGTCTTCCACATTCCATATTCTCTCCAGGTCAGCCTCTGCACCATTTCTTCTGCTGAGATGTTCTTTGCAATCTCCTCTGCTGGATGTGGGGTTTCTCTTTCCCTAGCCCACCTCCAGCTTCCTCTCCCAGTGTAACTTTGGTGTCCCCTCAATCCCCCAGCATTAGTGATGGAACCCAGGGCTTTACGCATGCTTGGCAAATGCTGTGCCACAGAGCCACCTCCCAGGACACCTTGATATTTACTTTCCCAGGAGGCGACAGACTAGTGTGTTGATAGAAGCCTTAGCTCCCTTGATATTCCCAATGTTTGGTGGAGCAGGGCAGGGCACAGTCTATATTTGTTAGAATGAAGAAATAGAAAGGTGACAATTGACCTTCCTCAATGTACCAGATGGTACTGGAACAGAACTTGGAGCTGAGGAACTACGGATTAGAGACACTAAACTAGTTTATAGTTTCAGACTGTGTCCATGAAGGCTTGCTTTTAGAAGCAGTGCATGTTAACACAATTATAAGGGCCAGCAAGATGGGTCAGCAGGTAAAAATACTTTCAATGTAAGCCTGATGACCTGAATTTGAGCCTTGGAACCCATGTACATACAGCCACATGTGGTGGCATGCCTTTGTAACTCCAGTTCTCCTATGGTGAGAGAGTAAGCAGAGACAGGAGGATTCTTTGGAAGCCCATGGGACAGCTAATCATGTACACAGCACAACAGAACCAAGAGAGAGACTGTCTGTCTCCATAAGGTAGGATAAGATGGATTCCTGAAAGTTATCCTATGACCTCCACAGGAGCACCACAATACACACACACAATGATAAAAAAACAAATCAATAATGAACAATAGAAAATATTACTACTAAGTGTGGTAGAATGACTGACAATATTCTGGCCCTATGTGTGTATGTACGTGGTGTGAGGGATTGACTCAGGGCTTTGTACATGCATGTGAAGAAAAGTGTGCTACTTTTAAACTACATTCCTGTTCTTTAAAAAAGTCTTATTTTGAGACAGGATCTCTCTCAGTTGGACTGAGACAATTGTGAAGTGGAAATTTCTGGTTTCCTTAACAACTCAGTTGTGTCATTGTGATGTTTTTTTCTGAAAACAGACACTTGAGAGGACAGATGATGTTTAGAAAGAATATAAATGGAACCCCACAAACAGAGAGGATCTCTTGAATTGTTATACCATTCGACGCTTCACTGGTCTTTGCTGGTCTTCACTTCATGGAGAGATGTGCGCCAAAGAACTTCTCATGGTATTCCAGCTGATTCTGGCTACTTCTGCCAACTTATACTGACTGATTCGGCTGAGTCTTGGTGTTTCTGCTGGATCGAGCTGAGCCACCACTATGAATTCATATTTGATGTTTACTATTGAACTCAAATCCTGACAACAAAAAATGAACTTGCCCCAAGAAACTATTTCTTTTTTTTTTTTCTTTTTTCTTTTTTTTTTCCAGAGCTGGGGACCGAACCCAGGGCCTTGTGCTTGCTAGGCAAGCGCTCTACCCCTGAGCTAAATCCCCAACCCCAAGAAACTATTTCTAATGGGTCTATAACACCCTTTTCCTATTAACCTTCTTTTCCCCCTACCTCTGGTTGATGAATTAGAAGAGAAGTTGAGGTGTATAAGAGCCCTAAATAAAATATGTTTTGAAAGAAATCTAAGCCTATAGAGTTGACCTGGAACTTGCAGTCCTTCCTCAACCTTCCAAACAGTTGAGATTATGATCTTGTGGCATTGGTCCCGACAAATAATATTCTTTATAGAGGGACTGGCATTGGAACCTGGGACTTCTGAAGGCACGGTATGTAAGATACAGATAGCCAAGTTTTGTTCAGACAGCTTCCGCCACTCAGCCAGCAGTTCAGAAAATATCTTGGGTAGATCAGAGAAATCAATGGCATACAGAAACAATAATTCAATCTAAAAAGCTTCTTCACGTGTGAGGCACCATTTATTCTGAATGAAGAGATTATCTTTTACGAGCAGGTGTTCCCTGTTATGTACTAAAGTCTTATAAACATCTCAGCATAGGTTCAGTAGAGAGCTCTCTGTGGGAGTGGATTAGTCAGTTTTTGTTGTGATGATGCTGTGTAACAAACAATCCCAAAGCGATAGTGGCCTTCCATGACAGATATTGTTTGCTCACATACCTATCAGTGGTGTAGATTGTGTGCCGCAATTCAAGGCTATCCCTATTCAATTTCTTATTTTAAGACCCAGGCATAAGGGACACCCCTGTTGGCTAGCAGTGTTCTCGTGTTGGAGAGAAGGCCAAGGAAGCTGGCTGACATTTGCAACACCTCTTCAAGGATTCACTTGAAACTATCGTATTGTTACTTCTACCCATGTACTATGGGCATGTTAATTTCTTGCTGTGATAAGTTACTCTGGCAAGCAACTTAAGGGAAAAGGGGCTCTGTCATGGTGTGAAGGTCAAGACAGCTAGAGCTTGAAGCAGCTGGTCACACATCACACACATGGTCAGGAAGCAGAGTGATGAATGTTTTCAGTTCAGTTTCTCCTTTTCATCTAGTCTAGGCTCCTAGCCCAGGGAATGGTGCCACCCAGAGGGGATGTGTCTTCCCACCTTAACTAATTAAGATAATCCCCATAGGGTTGCCTAAAGGCCCAGTTCTCTGGTAACTGTAGATCTCATCAGGTTGACAACTGAGATTAGCCATCACAGTGCACCAAAGTATTCTATAGAGTCGCATGCCAAGTCTGTGGGGCAGGAAGTGGAGCTAAGAAGGAGCACTATATACTTGCTAGGTGATCATACAGTCTACCCCAAGGACACTTGGAAAGTTTTATTCTTCTTTTCCTTGTAGAAACTGCCCTTGTACCTCATTCCTTATTGGGCATATCAACAACGTTCCATATGTATTTTGGTGAATGAATAATTCATCACTCATGGCTCAATTTAACCAGGTACATGACCTTCTTCCATCTTTATCTGCTCTCTATAAAGTCCTTCCTCTTAGAAACACAGACTTACATGAGGCTGTATTGGTCAGGAGCTCCAATCCTGGTCACAAGTGTGCACGCATTTCCTGCTGCTTCTGTGGAGCAGCAGCATCCAGGTCGGGAGCGTCATCTCTCTAGCCAGACAGGAGGACTCATGGATGAGCAGAGTGAGGAGGTGGCTTGATGGATCCCTGCCCACTGCCACACCCAGTGCAGGACCAGCCGGAGGAGAGAAAACAAGGGCTTTCCTCTGTTGAGTGTTCTGCCCCCAGCGATGGAGGATGGGCTTGCTAACTGCAGAAGCTCCTTATTTAAGAAGTTAACCTTCCATGCTAAGCAACTGAGGGTAGATTTCCACAGCCTGCAACTGCTCTTTTGAGGGACGTTAAAGCAAAGTTGGAATTTGGGATAGAGTGGGCCTGGGTTGGAGTTTAGTTGCTACAGTAAAGATCTGGAATGTGCCCCCAAGAATACCTGTGTCAAAGAAAACCTTGATCCTACTGAACCAGGGTTTTGGTCACAGAGGCTGCTCTTAAGGGGAATGGGGGACACATGCTTCTTCCTCTCTCTTCCTCCCAGCTATGAGGTAAGATGTCCTCTTTTTTTTTTTTTTTTTTTTTTTTTTGGTTCTTTTTTTGGGAGCTGGGGACCGAACCCAGGGCCTTGCGCTTCCTAGGCAAGCGCTCTACCACTGAGCTAAATCCCCAACCCCGTAAGATGTCCTCTTGACATTATTTACTACCCAAAGCAGTGTCCACTGGCTGTGCACCAAAACCTTTAAAACTATGAACCCAAACGAGGTTTTCTCGGGGATCATGTTTCAGTAATGGTGAGCAGGCACACAAATACAAAGTCCTCAGTACAGCTCCTGCCTGGCATAGAGAAAAGAAACGCTCTTGCTGCAGTTCTACTACTGCCGTTTCAACCCACATCACTCTAATAGACACACTGAATTTCAAATGTTATAGATCCTAATAATCATAATCATAAATCATCAGGAAAATATCTAATTTCCTTTCTTTTTATCTCTCTCTCTCTCTCTCTCTCTCTCTCTCTCTCTCTCTCGCTGTGTGTGTGTGTGTGCATGCGTGTGTGTATGGTGTACACCCATTCGGGTAAGCTCGCCCATGAGCACGGGCCTGGGCCAGAGGAGTATGTAGGGTGTCTTCTTTCATCAATTCTCTCTCTCTCTCTCTCTCTCTCTCTCTCTCTCTCTCTCTCTCTCTCTCTAAAATAAGGGCAGGCAGGGTCCCTCACTAAACTGAAGCTCACCATTTTAGATAGACTGTCTCTGACCCTCCACACTGGGGATACAGGCTCACATGGCCATGTCCAGTTTTGAGGTAGGTACTACGGATTTTAGCTCACGCCCTCTTCCCGTTGCACCAAGTGCTCTTACCCCATGAGCAATCTTCCCAGCACAAAATTTTCGAAATAAGAAATGCCTTTAGATTGAGGAGGGGTAAATTTGTCAAGGTAGGAAAAGAGAGAGGCAGCAAAGGGGTAGTAGAGGACAGAGGAGGGGAGGGGAGGGACCTCCCGTGGCTTCTGAAGAGAAACTAATAAGGGATTGACTGAAAGGAAACCTTGAATTTAGAGGAAAGGGAACACCCAGAACCTATCTGGGATTGGGCTTTAAGGGACTAGAACCAAGAACAGAATTCCCTAGTGAGACAGAGAAAGCCTAAGGATGTTCCCGAGCCGGTCTCATCAGGAGGAGTCAGACCCGGAAGTGTGGGCGGGACAGCTCACTGTAGGTGCAGTGGGAACGCCCTTGGAGATAGCTGAGTCCAAGGCTCAGCATCTAGAGATGGGTAGTAGGAAGACCGAGTAGGGATGCAGAGAGGGGAGCAGAGGCTTCTGCTGCAGGTATCTTGGGACACACATATCTTGTCTAACAGGTAGGGCGAATCAGGTGAGAACAGATGACAGGCACAGAAAGATGAAAAGAAGAGGGCAGGCGATAAGAGGTATCAACGTTTTCAGCCCTACCAAAGCTAATGGACCCCTTAGTTCCTGAAGCTGATGAAATGGAAGCTGGTCCTCCCCGCCCCCACCACTTGCTAAATGTACCTTTGGGGGCAGTATTCCTTTCGTTTATTCTTGTACAGAAGTTCTTTTGGGACATCATGACATGTTGAAGAGAAGACCCTGTTAGGAACTGGTACATCCGTCATTGGGAACGCATACCTCAGGCCCTGTGTTGCAGGAGGCCATCGGAACATTCCAGCACTTTCTGCCACTTCCTTTGTGCAGCCCTGACTGAGTCTGCTTTGCCCACAGATGTATGCTTGGTGTCTAGCTTGGTGTCTGGCACATGGGAGGAGTTCAACAAATATTTGTTAAATGAATACATGGAAAATACTGGAACATTGAAAGTAGCCCTTGCCAGGAGAATTTCAAAGCCCTTTTATATTAACAAATGTAAGAACCCCAAAGTTGCTGAACATTTTTGAATCCGAGAGGAGGGGAGGCTGGGTGCCCAGAGGGTTTTGGCAGAAGTGTTGAATGTCTGGGAGAAGAGATGGCAGGTGTGGTGGCCAGCCTAGCCCTGCAGTGGCATTAGCCTGGGGCTGGTCATACTCTGTGGTGTATCCATCCAAATTTTAGTGAAGAGCTGTTGGCATGGTCTTGCTGGCTCAGTTCAGGAGGGTTTAAAGGATGTCTTATAAGAATGGCCAGAGTGTAGGGAAGCCACCAGAGGGTGGAAGAAAGTCTGAGTTATATCCAAGATGGCTGTTACCATCCACAGGGCTGAAAAGGATGGAGGGGATTTGAATGGGGGCTGGGGGAGGGACTACCATGTCAAGAGGCAATGGCCATCCTATAACATTTACAGAGGACACTGAGAGAGCTCTCCCTGACCTCCTTCCTATCTCAAGGCTTCCTGTTATGCTAACCCAGCAAGGTTCCTAAACCCTGTGGAGTCTGGTTGTAGCATCCAGGCCATCTGGGTATGATAAGGATGCAGGTCATGCAGGGGATTCCAACTATAGAGTCCAGTTTGTGAAGTCATTGTTGGTCACGTGAACTGAAATTAGAAATCACAGAAGTGTCAAGACGAATAGGGATGAAACTGACGTGGGGTGGAGTGCCGGGTGGGGCCGGGAGCTCACTTAGGTGTTACCCACTTCATCTTTATTAATGATCTGTATGATATGACCGTCTTGTAGAGATAGGCCAGGATGATCAAATGACGACATGTTACAACCCCTTGGAGAGAGAGACTAATGAAAGACTTGTCAGTGGAAAACGCCCCTGGACTTAAAGGACAGGATCTGACAGAGCTGGCGATGTGGAGCAGTGTGATTCAAAGCACACACATCTTTTAAGAGGCAGAAAACAGGAAGGGCAAGATGTAAGCATCCACGGCTAAGACAGGGGAGAGCTGGACACGGGAGTACCAAGCTGCTGGGGATTTTGACAGAAGGAAAAAAGAAATCTTCATTGCGTGATTCATTCGAAGCTCACACCCGTTTGCCCGGCGACCTTGGGGTCGATGACTCGGGCCATTTGTGAGAATGAAGGACACAGAATTCAATCTACATAGAGTAGGATGTCCTAATGAAGGTCACTTAGAAAACTTGAAGTAGATGGAGAACTTCCTAGAACAAAACTAAAATAGACGTTTTCCTTTCTGTTTATTTGTTGAACAGAGTCTTGCTGTGTAGCTCAGACTGGCTTGGGACCCCTTGTGATTTTCCTGTCTCAGGCTCCCAAATGCTGTGATGACAGATGTGAGCCAACACCCATGTTCCTCTACAATTTTACCACTCTCGTTGACTTAGAATTTGACTTCAAAGAGTGTAAGCTACAGGACAAGTCTCTAAGATATGCCTGAAAAGACATCCCTTCAGCCAGGCCGTGACACACACCTTTGATCCCAGCACTTAGGAGGCAGAGATAAATGGATCTCTGAGTTCAAGGCCAGCCTGGTCTACAGAGGAAGCTCCAGGACAGCCAGGGCAACACAGAGAAACCCTGTCTCAAAAATAAAAGTAATATTTAAAAAGAAAGAAAGAGGAAAAGATACTTCTTGCAAAATCTGTTGTAATGGCTCCAAGAAAGAAGTGGCCCACAAACTGAGTACAAAAAGTTGTTAAAAAAATAAAAGAAAAAAGTGCTAACTGTTAAAAACTAAGTGTTATAAAGGATTTTAATAGCACTGAAATGTGTTAAATATGTGTTTTGGATGTGCAAGTCTACCATCTCTAGTTACATGCATGCACATATATGTGAACATGTGTGCCAGTGCACGTGCACATGCACACACACACATACACCAACACACACCAAAGTAGATGTGTAAGGTCACCATGAAATCATTAAAGATGATCAAACATGACATTAAAAATGATGCCATTGCTTCTTGGCCTTTTGGCTAAGATCAAGTGTAAAAATGATGCTATATTTCTGTCTTTCCTTCCTCTTTTCTTCCTTTCTTTTCTCTCCTCCTCTCATTTCTTTCTTCTTCATTCTTTCTTTAAAAACAAAAGCAAAAATAAAACCAGTCTCATGTAGTTCAGGTGAGCCTGGAGCTCTCTTTGTAGCAAAGACTGGCTTTGAACCTCCTAATCTTTCTGCCTTTGCCTCGAGTGCTGGTATTGCAGGCATGTCCCCTGTGCCTGGTTCTTCCTCATCCCCTTCCCCCCCATCCACACTCCCAGAATTTCTTCAATAGCCATACAACCTTTTGTAGCATGGGAGCCACCTGCTCTAATCCCCAGTCTTTTCTCATCTCTCTTACAAAACATAAACTCAGACATTGTGCTGAATCAATAGTTGGGAAACAAGACAAATACGCAGCAGAGGAGCTCAGAGAGCGTTAGGCAAACGACCAAGAGAAACACCCAGGAAACAAAAAGGAGATACGTGCCGTGGTGACACGGGTGACTGACAAGAGGCGATGAATTACCGAATCTCGAAGAGAAAAGGAATTTGTTTAAATACTATTTTTTACTTGGCTCTGAATAAAAATAATAGCCAAGTCAATCCAGGATATGGGGGGTGGAGCTGGAGAGTACATAACAGTTGATTATCAAAAGATCAAAATCAGTATCATAGTCTATCAAATCAAAGACTTCCGATAGTATCAAATATTATAGTAACAATATGACACATTCTAAACGACCAAAGCGTATTTTATAAGCAATGGTGTGCATTATCACAGTGTAGCCTCCAAAGCGAGACTCCAAAGGTACACCCACAATTCATATACTCTTAAAACACCTTCTGTTTATTTGTTTGAATCATGTTTTTTGTTGGGAGATAGGGTTTTTTTCTTGTATAGCCCAAGCTAGCCTAGAGCTAAAAATCAACATCCAAAGTGACAGATTATAATTTGCTGAGTGTAATTTTTGGATCTTCTGAAAATGTCTGGGTTCTAACACACTGGGCTTTCATGGGTCTAGGGCACCCTGTTCCTGCAGAGCCCTAATTTAAGAGAAATCATAGCTGGGATTTAATTTGCATGACAGTCAATGCCACGCACTGTGAACACTTATTGAGAACCAATAGAGATTTGAGGTGAATGAAAAGTCAACCAGTTCTCACTTCTCTGCCTTGCACTTTTCCCACTTCTCTGGAACTTTCTCAATAGCTTCCTGCCCCTCCCCTCACCCCAAGCCTGACTACCAAGTCTGGCTATTTTCTATATGATAGCTGTGTTACCTTTTAGAGTACAAGTCAAACATGGTAGTGAGGACTCTTCCTCTTCCTGCTCCTCGGAACCACTTCCTTCTGTCTTTCCCACACCCTACATAGCTGCAGGAGCACCATGCATGCTCTTTCCACAGGACTAGAGATTGATGGCCCTTGATCCTTCTCTCTTTATTCTTTTTAGGACTCCAGATTAAGCTCGGTGTGCCCCGGAGTGCTGCTGACAGGGGCACTTAGAGCCTCAGAGCATCTGTATCTTGGTTATCCTGTGCAGAACCGTCTAGGAGGCTGGTGCATTTGCCAAGTCTGAGAAGACAGATGTTCCCTAGGGCTGTCCACAGAAAACCCTTAGTAATGCAAGTTCTTTTCCTAAGGTGAGACGTAATGACTTTTTATCTTTCTCACAAGTCTTTAATTAGAGGCTCCATAACAGACACATCATGTTAAATGGGACAGGCATTCCATTAGTGGAGAGAGAGAGGAAGCTCTCTGGCCAGAACACAGTATTCAACCGGTTTGATGTTGGTAATGATGTCTTTGCCCCTGAAGACTATCCCATCACCCCTTAGCTTCTGATGGAGCATTATGAAAAAGCTGGGAAGTGCTGTCCTCCGGCACAGGCTGTCACACAGGTGTCTGTCAGTCAGCAATACTCACTTAGGTGTCTATCATCCCCCTGACATTTGTGAAAAGCAATTTTGTACTCTGTGTCTTGTGTCTTGTCCTTAGCCCTGCTGTAAGGAGGCAGGGGGATGCCATCTGCTCAGATGGTGAATCTGAGGGGTGAGCAGATTGGTGTTTGTTTCTCAGGCTCCCCCACTTCGCTGTCCACCTAGACTACGTGTCTCTGCTCCAGTCTCTCAGTACAGATAGCGGTGACGAGATCCCACAGTCTCTGCCAGTGGGGTTGTCTTACAGTGACTTGCTCTTTAAGGGCTCTGTAGATATGATCTTCAGAAAGAGTTTCTCACTCAATATAATGGCAGCTGTGACAGGAAAAGCCTGAGGCACTGGGGGTAGAGGAGGAAGGAGAGAGAGGGAAGGGGATGAGGGGAGGGACTTGATTCCTCCTGCTTGTTCATCTTGGCTCCTTTCTAATCACTGAACTCTTGTAAGGAGTTCCTCACTCACAAGGAGGATCCCCCACTCCTCATCCCTCTCTTTTCCCCTTTCCAGAGCTATTTAAAGTAGACTTTAAACTCCATAAACACATAGTGAATAGAACCAAGAACAGAGGAATGTGTGTGTGTGTGTGTGTGTGTATGTATATGTGTGTATGTGTATATATGTGTCTATGTGTTTGTGTGTGTCTGTATCTGTGTGTATGTTTTTATGTGTGTCTGTCTGTGTGTATATGTGTGTCTGTGTGTGTATGGGTATGTATATGTGTATGTGTGTGTATGTTTGTGTGTATGTATGTGTGTCTGTGTGTTTGTGTGTGTATGTGTATGTGTGTGTTTGTGTGTGTGTCTGTGTATATGTGTACGAGTTTGTGTGTGTCTGTCTGTGTCTGTGTGTATGTGTGTGTATATGTGTGTGTCTGTATCTGTGTATACATATATGTAGGTATGTATGTGTGTATATATGTGTGTCTGTGTGTGGATGTGTATGTGTGTGTGTGTAAGTGTGTGTGTATGTGTCTGTGGGTGTGTCTGTCTGTGTGTATGTGTGTCTGTCTGTGTCTGTGTGTCTCTGTGTGTATGTCTGTCTGTGTGTCTGTGTGTGTCTGTGTGTATGTGTGTGCATGTTTGGGCTGACATGGAGGTCAGGCGGTGGGAGATTCCTTCCTTGCTCCCAGCACATTGCTCCTTTCTTCTCTGCACTCAGGTCATGTACCTTTTAAGTACCATCCAGTGCTTCCTTGGGTCATCCAGGCTCATTTCCATCTTATATGCTCCCATTTCTTTCTGCTTCCGACCTTCCTGAGAGTCTTCCTTCCTTCCTGTCTCCCCTTTTTACTTCTCTGTTTCTTTTCACAGGAGGAGATGTTTCCTGTAGCCACCAAGGTAATAGAGGGCACAGGCTGCAGTGTGGGTGGAGCGTGGTCTCCCACGTGTAAAGTGGGGTTACCTGGTACTACTTCATGGATTGTGGGGAGGATGAAATGGGTAGCACCGAAGCCTTGGAAACAGCATCTAATATTCAATAAAGACATCATTTTTTATTTTTAATTAATTTTTTTGAGGCAAGGTATCATATATCCCAGGTTAGCCTCAAACTCCATGTAGCTGAGGATGACTCTGAGCTTCTGATCCTTCAGCCCCTCTCTTCCAAGTCCTAGGGTTTTGGATGTTCATCACAACAGCAGGTTTAATGCAGTGCTAGGGATAGAAGCCTGGACTTCACCCATGCTAGGTGAGCCCTTTACCAGTTACGAGACTGGATATTGTTGACAGTTAGCATCACTGCTAGGGTCTCCATCGTCTGGGGTGGGGCTGTTTGGCCCATTGGGTTCGTCTGACTCAAGAACCGCTGGGCTATAAAGAAGATTTTTACAAAATGCTTAAACCTGTTGGGAAGCAAAAGTGGAACCTAGAAAGGCATAGCCGTGTAGCAGAAGTCTACAAGAGATGGGTAGATTGGAGCTCTACTGGTAAGGCTGCCTTCTCCTCAGGGAAAACCACAGAAGCATGGAATCCGACTGACACACTGACATTGAGATTATATCCAAGGAAAGCTTTGTTATAGTCTGAGCATTTGTCTTCCAAGCCCAAATCCATGTGTTGAACTCTGAAGATTAATAAGAAGGAAGACTTTTAAGGGGTGATTAAATAATGAGGACAGATCCCTCTTCATAAAGGGGATTAGCCCCCTTATAAAAGAGGCCTTGGAGCCAGGCACAGATTTATAATCCTAACACTCAGGATGCTGAGGCAGGAGGACTTCAAGTTCAAGGTCAGCCTGGGCTACAAAGTGAGGCTCTGTCTAAAAATTATAATGAAATGGGTCTTAGAGACCCTTTTACCATCTGGGGATATCATTTGAGAACCAGCAGATGAGTCTTCACCAAGTACCTAATCCGCTAATGTCCTGAACTTGGACTCTACAGCCCCTAGACCTGTGATCTATGGACTTCTGCTGCCTATAAGCCACGCAGCCTAAGGCATTTTTTGTTATAGTACCCTGGTCAGACTATGACAGACACTTTACAAAAGAAAGCACAGACTGAAAGGGGATGACTTTCTAAGTGCTACACAACAGTTCAGGGACAGAGTTGGCCCCTGGGACCCATTGAGTGCTTCCATTGTAGTGCTATAGCAAAGGACCTGGAGGATGTAGAGATCACAGAGCTCAAGCAACCCTTTCAGATCCTCCACATGTGAGAGACGAGGTTTGGATCTCAGTCCTGCCTACCAGTCTCTTTTGCTTGTTTTTGTGGATCTGTTTCTTTTAACAAGTGTATAAGGTCAAGGGACACAATTTGAACAGGGAGCATTTCTACCCCTTTACATTTCTCGTGCTCTTTTGTTATCAGCCCTTTCACTGCTTCTCTTGTAGCTATGGATTTTCTGTTCTTATCTCAGTTCATCCATTTCAGATAACTCTTTACATGGAGCACATAATCTGTAGCCTTTTGAGTCTGACTCTAGTCATTCATCATAACACACATGTCATTTATCCATGCTGTTACATGTATTGGTTTCCTTTTTTTTTTTTTTTTTTTTTTTTTTTTTGGTTCTTTTTTTGGAGCTGGGGACGAACCCAGGGCCTTAGCTTCCTAGGCAAGCGCTCTACCACTGAGCTAAATCCCCAACCCCTATTGGTTTCCTTTTATTGATGAATATATTTGTCATTGTATGGATTTATCACAACTTGTTTACAAATCATCAGTTAGTGGGCATTTGGGGGTCTCTCAAATTTTTGGTTAATAAAAGGAAGCTTCCACAATTTTTGCATGCATATATTTTGTTTTCTCTGGAGGGAAAACACAGGGTGAGTTTCTTAGGTGTGGTGGTTTGCATATGCTTGACCCACGGAGTGGCACTATTAGGAAGTGCGGCCTTGTTGGAGTAGTGTAGCCTTGGTGGAGTAAGCGTGTCTCTGTGGGGGTGTGCAATGAGACCCTCTTCCTAACCATTTGGGAGCCAGTCTTCTCCTAGCAGCCATCAGATGGAGATGTAGAACTCTCAGCTCCTCCTGCTGCTTGCCTGCCTAGATGCTGCCATGCTCCCACCTTGATGATAATGGACTGAACTTCTGAACCTGTAAATGTTGTCCTTATAAGAGTTGCCTTGGTCATGGTGTCTGTGCATAGCAGCAAAACCTTAACTGAGACTCTCAATAACACAACATGCACACAGAAAGTAAGTCTGTAGTAGAGTCTGCCCAACTGTGCTCCTAAATGACACACCCCTTTGCATTCCTGCCTGTACTGTGTGAAGGTTCCTCTGGCCCTGTCTGCCTCACCAACACTTGGTGTTGTCTATGGTTTTATTTTTCCCCTTGAATGACATCTCACTGTGGCTCCCTTGCATCTCTCAGGACAAGTGGGTGCCCTTGAGCTTTTACATGTGCTCATTCATGGTTTGTGTGTCTCATTGTGTGTCTACAGTTTAAAACTTTGCCTTCCAAGTATGCTTTGAGATTGAGGACACTGGCTAATTGAGGCTTCCTTAGATAGTTTCAAGGATAACTGGATGTCATAAAACACCAAGAAGTTTTTACTTAGATTTCTAGGGCTGACAGGAAGTAACAGGAAAAATTCATGGAAGGTGCATTTCCATTGTTAACCATCCTGTGTTAAACAAACAAACAAACAAACACAAACTCACCCTCTTTAAGGACTGGGCATAGTGGTACACTCCTATAATCTCAGCAGTTGGTAGGCTGAGGGAGGATGGTCACCAGTTCCACCCTAGCCTGGGCTAAGCAGTAAGACATTGTCTCAAACAAACACCTCATTGTAGAAAAGGTCCAACTCTTTTGCATTATTGTAAGAGTTGTTCATTTTTAAACCTCTGAAAGTTTATTCGTCCCTGCTACCTTTATCATGGGATGTTAAGCAGTGATTATTTTAGCTATAATAGTGCTGTGCTGTGCTGTGCTGTGCTGTGCTGTGCTGTGCTGTGCTGTGCTGTGCTGTGCTGTGCTGTGGTGTTTCCCCGGGCTTGGGAAATGGAAGATTGAGCTAGGAGGAAAAATGATTCCTTGTGAACCACTCACTATGACCCCCTGTGCAAGGGCCTAACTGTAGGTTGAGAGCAAGGGGAGTTCCAGGCTAGCCTGGCCCATGTCTTTCCCCTATAAAATATTTCAAGACCCATCATTGCTGGGTTTTTACAACGCAGAATGACGTCCTGCACCAGCCATTTCCTGACCAGAGGTTTCTTTGTTCTGAATTTCCGGAGAAATGTGAATCAATATCCGTGGTGTCACTTCCAGGAGGTCTAAGGGTTTCTCAGAGAGCAGGGCGAAAGCGTGCCCCACATGTGACTGTCGGGACACTCGTTTGGTATCACCAACCCTTCCCTTTCTTACACTCTTAGTGTCTACACACAGTATAGCCCAATAAAGATGGCGGATGCCAGCTCAGGGGATGCGCTTGCTCCAGGAGCCATTGCTACCGTTCTCTCTGGTGTCTTGATTTGTTCCCTACGGGTTCCAAGGTGGATCTGTCTGTGTGGGAGGGGAAAGAGAATTTGCAAGTTCATTTCAGTTCACGATTGCACTGTTTTTCTTTTCTTTTCTTTTCTTTTCTTTCTTTCTTTCTTTCTTTCTTTCTTTCTTTCTTTCTTTCTTTCTTTCTTTCTTTTAACCAATTCCATGTCTGAGCCAAAGCTGGGTTAGAGAAAGGACTATTACAATTCCCCAACCAGAATATGAAAAATCACACTTGGCCTCAGATTTTTCTTCCTGAATGACATCATAAGGAAAACTTTCTTTCTTTTAAAATTTTGATATTATTCCTTCAGCCAGTTTGTTGTTGATTTCAAATATTTTTGTTCGGACCTGTTATACTTTTAAAAGTATATGAAATATTCTGTAGAATAGAGATCAGCCTAAGAAGTCAGGATCCTTGCAGGTCATAAAACATTTCTAAAGTGGCACATAGTCAGTCTCTCTCTCTCTCTCTCTCTCTCTCTCTCTCTCTCTCTCTCTCTCTCTCCCTCCCTCCCTCCCTCTCTCCGGAATGTGCCACAGCGATCACGGGTATTTATGTCCCCTCACTTCCACAGAACAACCTCACTGTTTACATTTTGCGACTCGTGGGGAATCATGTCTACATCTCTCGCTTTTACAGGGTGGATAGGAAGTGTGTGGCTCTAATGACCCCCTTTGATGACCACAGGCTTGTCATTCGTATCTGTTGCTGATCTCATCACCGGGTTTGCTTGTCTTCCTCCTGTGGGCTCCTGAGTCGAGCCCTGAAAACCCGCCGTGCAGTTCCTCAGAGGAACTGGCCTTTAGAGACCACAGCTCAGCCCGATACTCTCCAGGGCTTTCTCCATGGAGGGAAGGAAGGTGAAGTGAGGTGAGGGAGGAGGAGGGAATGGGAATGAAGGGAGGAGGAAAGGAGAAAAGCATGGGGGAGGGAAGAGGAAGAAAGAAGAGGGACAGCAATTTTTAAAACGTTTTTTAAAAATCTAAACGTAAGGCTAAAAAAAGTCATACAAACCATTAAAAATGATTTTGTCTCCACTGAAGTTCAGAACTCCTCTAAGGGCATCTTAAACATGGAAAAGAAGAGCACAGATGAGAAGGAACTATTTGCAAATATGTAGCTGATTAAATCCTAGTGCAAAACCCAGAGCCATTAACTCCAAAAGGAAACACAGGCCAAGTCTTCATGATTGGGGTTCAGGATGATTTCTCAGATACCACACAAAAGCACGGATGATTTTTTTTTCAAAAAGTCCTAAATTGGGCTTCATCAAGATTAAATACTTCTATTCTTTGAAAAGTCCGGTCAAGAGAAGAGCTACAGACCAGCAGAAAACATTACACATCACTCCTTAATAAGAGATTTCCAGAGCAAATAAAGGAACCATTGTAACTCAGTAGAAGAACACAAAGTTCCTTTAAAAGTAGGTGAAAGGTGGAGCAGACTTTCCATCAAAGAAACATAGCTGTGATGGCGCCGAGGGAGAGATGCCCGATGCTGTTCTTCACTAAGGACATGCAAATCAAAGCTGGAGGCCGTGGTTCTATACCTATCAGGACAACGTTAAACAACTTCATTAAACAAAACCACTTAGTCTACAAAGTAATGGGTGGAAAAATAGTGCAGACAACTTTGAAAAGCAAACTGTATCTTACCCAGTCAGGTATGTACTGATAACAAAACCTGGCGATCTCGCCTCTAAGTTTATATGAAATACACACATCAGACAAGGTCAAACATATAGAAATAATTTAAAAAAAAAAAACAGTCTAAAGATGATCCCTCCAGTGTTTGTCAGTTCGTGAGTGGGTATTTAAGTTCGCAACTGTTTCTATTACGAGCTACTCATGCAAGGATATTTCAATTAATTTTTAGAGTTTTGTGCTGTGTTTAAAAAGCCAGATTCAGATGATCATATGCTGTATGATTTCATTTCTGGAAATGAAATGAAATTCTGGAAAACTCAGAAGCACAGGAGGAACAGATATAGGTCAGGGGCTGAACAGAAGGGAGAGGGCGCTGTCGACAGGCCATTCAAGGCCCATATTTTCTGTACCTCGATTACCCATAGGCTGTCAAATGTTAGACAACACAGTAGACAATTTTTTTTGTATTTTCAAACTATACCCTAAAAGAATCATCTGACATTACTATAATACTACTATGTACATTTGGGAGAAGAGCTGAAGACATGGCTTGGTGGCTTACAGCACTTGTTGCTTTTACAAAGGGCCCTGGTTCAATCCCCTGCATCCACATGGTAGCTCACAGCCATCTGTAACTTCAAGGGGTTCACACAGTCCACATCCATATAGCAGGCAAAAGACTCACAAACAGAAAGTTGAATAAATAAATATGAAAGAAATAAAGAAAGAAAACATGGGAAAAGCCTACCAAATCAAATTCAGGGTAGAGAGTTTAGAAAATATATAACGATAAAAAATGTCATCACTTATGATTAAGATAATTGGAGATGGGACTGGAGAGATGGCTCAGTGCACTGACTGCTCTTCCAGAGGTCCTGAGTCCAATTCCCAACAACCACATGGTGGCTCATGACCATCTGTAATGGGATCCATTGACCTCTTCTGGTATCTGAAGATAGTGACCGTGTACTCACATACTGTATATTTTTTTTCAAAAAATAAAAAAGATAATTGGAGAGGGCCAATGTTGCCAATCCCATAGATATGCATTATTTTCGATGGAAGGTTTCACAGGTTGATTTTTATCATCTTTTCCCCTTCGGTATACTATCCATGGACTTCGTGCCTCACCCATACTGGGTAAGCGCTCCACCACTGAGCTACATCCCAGCCAAGTTTTAGCATTGTGCATCATGAGTCTCTTCTACAGCATTTGTATGTCCTCACTGCATGAGTGCTAGGTTCCCTAAGGGACGCTCTCCCACTGCACATTCTTGTTGCACAGAGTTTGTTATTTTCCTAGCTAGTGTTACAACGAGAATTTAAAATTTTTGTTTTCTCTTTAACTTTTACTTATTTTTATTTTACGTTCACACACACACACACATACACACACACACACACACACACACACGTGTGTGTGTGTGTGTGTGTGTGTGTGTGTGAGAGAGAGAGAGAGAGAGAGAGAGAAAGGGGGGGGGATGCACATGCAGCACCATAGCATGCATGTGGAGGTCAGAGTCACTTTCAGGAGTCAGTGTTCACTTCCACTGTGTCAAGGCAGGGTCTTTCTTATTCTTGATGCCGCATGCTCACTTTAGGCTAACTGGCCCAAGAGTTTCCCTGTGATGCTCATTTCTCAGCCTCCCATCTTGCCACAGGACCGCTGGAATTATAGATACATGTCACCAAATTCAGCGTTTAGTATGGGTTTAGCAATGGACCTCAAATCGTCAGACTTGCACGGTAATGCTTTTACCCACCGATCCATTTCCCTGGCCCATATGGAAAAGGGAAGTCATTTTCTTCCTTGGATGTCTGGCCTCACTTGGGATGGTGTGGGTGGTGCTCCCACTGACGGTGTCTCCAGCATAAGTCTTGAAGATATATTCCAATGGACTTGTGGACTTTTTAAAAAATACTTGCCAAATATGGAGTTTATTCTTTGGTGATAAGGAGCAGTTCTGATTCCATGTGAGGAAACTAGGAGGTTCACAGGGAAAGATGTGCCAGAGAGAGAGAATGTTCTCAAAGAGAGTAGTTCTGACCAGCCAGTCAGTGAAGCAAGCACACAGTTTCTCTTCAGAAACCACTAGGCTGCCGAGTCCAGGGATCAGGCCAGCCCTGGCAACACAGTGAGATCTTTTTGCCTTGTTAATCCTTTATAGCATCTAATATGTATAAATGGTTATGGGATTTCACGCTGATGGTTGGTGCAATGGCTTACAGTGTGTGGATAAGTGTAACCATAATTGGATATTTGGAAGTTACAGTTTCCCATTCTTTGGCTTCTTGTTTTCCCAAGTTTCAGATTAGACAACTGTTCTCATTTGCTTTCTTTAGCTAGTGATACAATAATGAAGATGAATTGTTCCGGCTCAGTTGTTTCTCATGATTAATTCATGGAGTTTGGTGGTTGTGGGGGAAATCCAGCAATGTGTGTTGCTATGGCTACTGCTGTGGATGAGAGTAGAGCCTTCCAGAAGAGTCTACTTTTTCTGATTGCACCCTTAACTAGCACAACTAGCATATTGCATGCCTAGTTAGATTTTAGTGACCCGAGTAATTTTTTAAAGTAAAGTTGTAGGTCAGCACACAAAGTAATATGTTTCATCATAGTCTTCATACATGAGTACATTCTAGCTTGTTCTCATGTGTTCACCTCCCCCACTCACCTTCTCTGTGTCCTCATTCCTTCCTCCCTTCCAAATGGTTCCCTTTCTTCCTAAGCAAGTCTGCCTCCTCCTGCTTTGCTTCAGAGTAACCCATTAGCCTCTACATTTCCCACCTTCCTTTATGGTCTCTTCCTCTTATTTCATGACCCCCCCTTTTTTATGACCTACAAACACATATATAAACACATACTTACAGCCATTTGCAGTTCGTGTGTATGCATATCTACACATACATATATGTATAATTATATATAATGTTCATACATATACATTGTACACATTATAGCATATATGTGTATCACACACATGCACGCATGTGTGCACACACGCGCGTGCACACACACAGGCAGACTCACAGATATGTGCCTCTGTCTCCCGAGTGCTGGGATTAAAGGCATGTGCTACCACTACCCAGTTGGTCTGGTTTTTCTGTATGGCTACATAAATTTGTTATTTATAGGCATCACCTTTTCTGTATCTATTCGTCTGTTGGTGGGCACCCAGGCTGGTTTAATTTCTAGCAACTGTGAACAGTGCAGCAGTAAACATGGACGAGTGTAGCCCTGGGTGTCCTGGAACTCCTCTGTAGAACAGGCTGGCCTTAAACTCAGAGACCTCCCTGCCTCTGCTTCCTGGGTGCTGGGATTAAAGTCGTGCTCCATCACCTCCCAGGCTGTCGTTTGCTTTCCTGATGATAACCATTCATTGGGTAAGATGGAATTTTGGTGCATTATTAACTTGCATTTTCCCGACGCCTAAAGTTGGTGAGCACCTTCCCCCAAGCACCTCCTGGAATGGGCCACTAAGTTCTGCGTATAGAATCAGAGATTCCAATACTCTAAACTCTTCCACATTCCTCCCATAAACCATGTCAAAGGCCCAAGAAGTCCATAATTATCCAGACCACAGCAGACTGTGTTTTCTCCTCTGTTTTTGATAGCTCTCTGAATATAGGGAGCTGCAACTGTGTGGGTTTACGTCTGCTCCTCCATTTTATCCCATTGATTGACGTGCCCATTTGGGGGTCAGTAGTGTGCTGCTTTTGTTATATGACCCTACAATGAAATCTGAGATCAGATATTGACTTTTTTTTTAATTCTGTGAAAAATGGGCCCAGCTTGCATTTAACCTGTATTCCTCTCAATGGTGTAGCCATTTTCACAATATTCAACCCATGAACACAGAAAGTCTTTTCACCTTCCAGTGTCTTATTCAACGTCTTCCTTCAGAATCTTAATTTTTTTGTTGTAGCGGTCTTTGACCTCCTTGGTTAGATTTACTAGATATTTTATTTCTTTTGAAGTTCCTGGGAATGTGATTTTCCGCCTCAATTTCCTTTCTTAGTAAGTTCGTTACTGGCAGACAATAAAGCCACCAATTTCCGTGTGTTGAGTTTATATTGCTATACTTTCTTAACAGTGTTGATCGGGTTTTAAGGGTTCTGTCAGGGTGGGAGAGATGGCTCAGCAGCTGAGAGTGCTGGTTGCTATTCCAGAGCACACAAGGCTCTGTAATTCCAGACCCAGGGGATTCCAATGTTTTCTTCTTGCCTTTGCAGCCACTGCACAGACATGCATGAAGGCAAAGCACCCACACACCTAAAATAAATATAAAGGTTTAAGCGATTAACAAAAGAGTTCTCTGGTGGAGTTGTTAGGGTCTTTTAATCGCCTTCTGCAGGTAAAATCACTTGATTTCTTTTCCCCACTTGTGTTCTTTCTCTTGCCTTATTGTTCTAACAAAGACTTAGGCATTTTTTGAGTAAGAGTGGGACTCTGGTCTATTTCTTCAAAGAATCAATTCTGGTAGGTTTAATGTGTTGGTTTTTTTCAGTCTTCATTTTATTCATTTTTGCCTTTGATCTTTACTGTTTCTTGTCACACGCTGCCTTGGGTTTGGATTACTCCTAGGACTGCGAGGTGCGCGACTGAGTTATTTCTGGGATTTTGGACTGTTTTGTATAAGCACCCAGAGATTTAAATCTTCCCCTTACTGCTGCCTTGAAAGTTCTGTTAGTGATGCTTCCCTTTTAATTTACTTATAAAACCCTTTAAGTCTTCAGTGAGTCACTTGTCACTCAAGAGGGTTCAGCTTCCATGTGCTTGTGTGGTTTCTATAGTTTTTATTGCTGTTTATTTCCAGTTTATTGCTCTATAATCTGATAAGATGCAAGAGATGTTTTGATTCTTTTGTATTTGGGGAGATGTGATTTGTGGTCTAGAGGGCGATCTCATTTAGAGAAGGTTCCGTGAGCTGCTGAGAAAAGCATCCATTGTGTTTCTGTTGGACGGAATATTCAGGGGATGTCTGTTATGTCCATTTGATCTATGGTGTAGCTTACCTCTAAGATTTCTTTGCTGATTTGGGAAAGATGAGAGTGAGTTACTAAAAGGCTTCACCATGTGCTGGGAAGATGGCTCAGTAGGTGAGGGTGCCTGCTACCAAGCCTGACACAACCCATTTGGTAGGAGAGAAATGACTCCCACAAGTTGACCTCTGACCTCCACAAATGTACACCCCACCACACACACGTGCGCATACACAATTGTGCGTGTGTGTGTGTGTGTGTGTGTGTGTGTGTGTGTGAGACGTGTGTAGACAAGTTTTGATAGAATAAGAGTGGAGGATTTCACTTTTAACTTTTATTTAATGTGTGTTTGGTGCATGCATATTTTTATTACTTTTTTCAAAACCAAATTGTGCCTGCATGGGTGAGGGGTCAGGTCCTTGCTCTTGCAGGGCAAGGGCTTTACTGACTGAGTCATCTCTCTGGCTCCCTTTTCCTATGTCTCCATCCCCACAGTTGTCAGAACTCGATTTTTATTATCCATTCCAGATTGTTTTTTTTCTTTCCTTAATTAAAAAAGCATATTAATTATTTGAGAATCCCATGTAATGTATTCCAATCATTTTCTTATATCCTCCACCCTCCCAACTTCATGTCCTTTCCCTTTATAAGACAGTAAGTGGCCGAGTCCTGTGTGCTGCCCTGCACTCATCGGGCATCCACGGGAGTGCCGTTGTCAACCACGCCTCCCTTACATCTTTCTGCACGGAGTCTTTGTATTTTCACTTCTCAACCATGTAATATGTCACGGGAAGTTCTTCCTTTCCTGTCTGTTTGGGTTCTATACATGTCTTTTGTCTAAGTGCCCGTCTTCCTTGATTTGGGGAGAGGTTATCTCAGCGGATGGGTCACTTGCGTGGTGAGCGGGAAGCTCCTCCACATTGTATCCTCGTTGCCACCAAAGGCTACTGGGCAGGGGTGGGAAACCAAGTCCCTTGTCCTCCACTCAGTTTGCACTTTACCATCTTTCCACGGAAGGTGTGTTAAAGTTTGCCCAAGTCTTAGACACTCTGTAAAAACTCGTTTATGTCCAAGTGTTGGGGCTTTTGGTGAGCTGCTATAAAAAGCAAAGGTGCGACTGATGTGTGCGGCGCTGGTCAGGAAGCACCTGCACTCAGCACATCTGATCGCTAGTATAAATTCTGAAATTCTGAGATGAATGTCAGGCTGTGTGACCTGAAAGCTAATTTGAGCACTAAGGCTTTTCGATGTACTTTTCCTGTCCCCTATTTATAAATCAGCATATGCAGGCCTTTGCCTTGGTTCCTGGGTTTCTCATATCTTAGTCCATCCATTAGCCTTCAAGACGGGATGGTAACAACAGCTTTCGAGTTCTAGCTGAAGAACTTGAGTATTTTAAACAACTCACATCCCTTACACAAGAACTTCTGCTACAGGAGTCATCACTGAGCTAGTGGCAGGACAGCCTGAGGAAGAAAAAACAGATTTTGAGCTTTAAAAACATCTTAATTAGGGAATGGGGATTTAGCTCAGTGGAAGAGCACTTGCCTAGCAAGTGCAAGGCCCTGGGCTCGGTCCTCAGCTCCGGGGAAAAAAAAAGACAAAAAAAAAAAAAAAAACCCACCTTAATTAGATGAAATTAAAAACAGATAAGATAAAAAGTTTGATTAGTCTAGAAATTCTGGCTCAAACTTTATCATTTAGTCAACAAGTATAAATAGCTCAAAATACACTACAGATGACCCTGCAGTCATAAAGTCACAGGCCCTGTGGTATGGGCGAGGGAACTGGGGCTTGGGGAAGCTGAGCTCCTCAGAAGGTCATCAGACACTTGGCCTTGCAGACTGACTCTCGGGTAGCTGTCCATGGGTCTGGTGCATTACCTGGAAGCTGCCTATAGAAATGCAGGCCTCTGAGTCCCCAAGCCAGTGTATTATAACTTACAGTTAAACAAGATCCCCAGCAGTTCAGATGTGCAGCCAAATCTGAAAGGGGTTGCTATTCTTGTCCTTTGTCCTGGGAAGACTGGCTTGGCTGACATGAACCCCTGAAGAGAAACTTTCCTGTCTTTCTTGATTCCAGGACTTGTCTTTGCCATCCGCTCAGAGGTTCCCACACCTCTCCACTCATTAACAGCTCAACAGGGTGGACAACTTATTATGCAGACAACCACCCAGTATGGGACATGTTGCATCCAGAGACTCGGTGCTCACTGGATGGACCACAAAGGGCCACACATTCAAAGGTGTCATTGTCTCCCAAAAAGATAAACACCAAATCCGTCTCTGTATTTAACCTGACCATTCTGGGTCTTTGAGGCTTCTGGACAGTCTGTAATATCCTCACTTCCCCTTAGAGTCTACCATTTCTGAGTCTAGTTCGTGAACTCTAACAGATGGTAATAACCACACCCCAAGTATCATCTCAATAAACTCCCATAATTAGGACAGTACCTGTCCTATCATTTTCAGCCCAGAAGGCCCCACCCTGTCCCCTAATTACCACTGTCTGAAGGGCACAGCCCCAGGAAACAAACAAGGAAGGCTTCTTTGCCACCCCTTCCTCAAGCTTCTGCCAATTTACCAAGTTTTATTCCCCTTCCTGCCAAACAAACTGTCCTGTGGACTGGGGATGGATTGGCGCCCCTTTAAAGGGATGTTTTGAGGCTCTGGGTAGGACAGGCTTGGCTTCCTCAGATGCCACCTCACCAGTTGGTGAGGTTCACGGGCTGCTGCAGAGCAGAACATTGCTTGAAAATGCAAGCACATGCAAGCACACCCATGCACACGCATGCACACGCACACATACAAGGCTATGCAGTAGCTGTGAAATGTCTTCGGGAGCCTTCCAGCTCTTAGACAAAGTCAGTTCTTTTCCAGATGACTTTTAAGGTTTTCCTGGTCAAGGCAACCCAACCTAAATTGAATTTCTTTCCAAAGCTCCTTCCATTATCCTGGCACCAAACCTCCCATGGAGTTTGAAAAAAGAAACGGAAATGGAATCCAGAATGGTGTGAGATGGAGTTTGGCTAAACATGAGAGCCCAGGATCAGGAGTTAGGTGGCTAAGCTAAAACTACCTTTGAGAGCCATGGGCTGTGGACTAAAGAGATGTTCTTGGATGTAGGAATTTGATGTGTGTGAGCCCAAGGAGTCGAGGGCAGACTGGACAGTACAATGAGACCCTGCCTCAAGCAGTTTGGAGATGAACTCTGGAGCTCGGCATCTCTAGATTCCTTTAGAAACCATAGTTCAAGGCCTCCTTCCTTCTCTCTAGAGGCCACAGAACAGACTGCATAATCTTTATTGGCCATTGGTGTTTTTGTTTTTTCATTTCTGACTCACAACTCCTGGTCGTAGTACCGGAGGGTCCATGACCTCTGTGGGCTCCTCCCTTTTATTAATGGAAAGCTTTAAAGGTCTTGCCTTTCCCTTAAAGTTCTGCAAACAAATCAGAAATAGCATTGAGAGCCTCTTCTTGTCTGGTGGAAGCAGGAGCTGTCATGTGGTGAGTTTTTCCAAAAGGCCAGCTCTGTCCCAGGCCCACTGATCTTCCTGAGAACCCAGCTTGCCTTCCCACTTGCTGTCTTGCTCCTGCCCATTTGGTTTTCTTCCAGGTAAGAAAGTCTTAGGAGAAAACAAATGAACGAAGAAACAAGAAACTTGTCTGCAGTGGCTAATAACTCCAAACTTACTCTCTTTCTCTTATTCTGTGCTATTTGCAGTTTTCTGTTTTGCATGCACATAGACACGCAGACACAACTTACATACACACAAAACAGCTTCAATGCCAGGCAAAGGATACAGATGCTTTAATTATCTCTACTAGATATCTAAATGGTTTCTAGTGACTATTTTTATACTTCCTTTAAATGGCTCAAATAGTGACAGAGTGTATTTTTGGAAGGGATGGTTACTGATGAACTCAGAATTCCTTTTGTAGAGCTACTGATTTTATGTATGTGAAGGCTTTGCCTGTGCATACTTGTGGGCATCGTGTTTGTGCCAAGGGCATTGGATCACCTGAACTGGAATAATGATTGGTTGTGAACCACCATGTCAGTGCGGGGAATGGAAGCCAGGACCTCTGTAAGGGCAGCAAGTGCCTTTAACCACCGAGCCATCTCTCCAGTCTTCTTCCCCAACCCCCACCCTCCCACCCTTTTGTAGATATCAAAGATGAAAGAAATTTTTCATGACTCAGATACTGAGATAGTTTTATTGAAGTTTTTCTTCTTTCTTTTTAGTTTTATGCCTGTGAGTATGGTGTACATTCATGTGTGAATGCAAATTCATGTATGTATATATGCAAATACATGTGTGTTTAAGTATGGTGTACATTGATGTGTGAATGCCTATTCACATGCGTGTGTGCAGGCATGTGGAAGCCAGAGGCTGATGTCAGGTTTCTGCAACAGACAGCATTCCTGAGGGACAGTTGCCTGTCCATGTGATTGACAGGCTCATTTAGTTAAGTCTTAAGTAAGAGGACAATCAATAGTATGCCCTTGAAACTTAAGGTCTTTTGAGCAATTCAGAATCTCTCTTTCCACCCAGGGCCAGAGGTATGACTGGCCAAAAACCATGTAACAAGGTAGATTAAAAAGAATAAAGAAAAAATTAGTTTTCTGTTTTTGTCATTGTTGTTGTTTTGTGCATGTGTGTGCATGCATGTGAGTTCAGGTCCATGAGTGTCAGATATAAATGTGTGTGTCTGAACATGCATGTGAAGGCCAGAGGTCAACCTGGGATGTCATTTTTCAGGTGCCAGCCAGCTTGATTTTCTAGTCATGAGTTCTCCCTGGAACCGAGGGCTCTCCAAGTAGGGATAGGCTGTCTGGCCAGCAAGCCTCAGATAGCCTTGTTTCTGTCTCCCCAGCACTGGGATTGCAGGTGCCTTTATGCCTAGATTCTAACCGAGTGCTGTGAATCAAGCTCGGGTTTGCAGGCTTGCATGGCAAGCCCTTTATTGACTGGACTCCTACCAGCACAAGGCTCAAGCACACACAGTGCTTAAAGCTTCAGTAGAAACCCAATGTGTGTCTCATCACCAACCAAGGACAAGGGACCTATCTGTTGAATCTGATTTCGCTTAACTTTTTAAACACTTTGGAAAGGGCTCGCTAAAAATCTCACTGTAGATGCCTTCATTAAATGCTTACATTTGGCATCCAAAGTGCTTTTTTCTAAATTTTTCAAAATTGAACGTCTCCATCACAGTTCTCACAATTCTGAATGCCAGAAAAGGATGTTTTGGTCAACAACTACGGTAATGGCTGGGTACTTGAGGACCTCACCTCCCCACAGCCCTTTGTGAGGCCATGAGATCACAATACACAAGGAATGGCCCAGTGACATCAGACTGAGGCACGGCAAAGATCTAAATACTGCCTGTGCACTCTCTACTCTGTGCTGTGATTCTCAGTATTCTAACTGAGACTGGCTACTAGCTAGACTTCAAAACGTTTCTCTTTCTGGTTAGGCTTTTATCTTTTTCTCTGTCCTCAGTTGGGTTTAAGGCAATACATTAGTCAAACTCCTCAGAGAACCCTGGGGTCTGTGTGATGGAACAAGTGTTTTAAAAGGGATGGCGTGGCATGATGTGGGAAAGGCTAAAGGGAGCCAATGAGGGATGGAGCGGGAGCATAGAGTTAGCAACCCAAGGGAGCAGGTGCCACTGTGGTCTGAGGGGTTGGTTACAGGACCTAGAGGGTCACTACTCAGTTATTCCAAAACCACAGACTACAGTGATGGTGATGTAGACTCCTACATCTTGGGAATGGATGCTGCTAGGTAAGAGATGAAAATTAATTTTCTTTAGTCAATTAAAAATGACCAGGAAGGAAGAGCACCTGGTGTTTAACTAGTCTGTGATTGGCTTGGCTATGAAGGAAGGAGACAGGTGCTTTGGGGGAGGGGGAGACCAGGCTGACTCCCCTGATATCATCCCAAAATGTGGATCCACCCACTTCTTTTCTGTAAAGCTGAAAAAAATGCCCACTTTTTTTTTTTTTTTTTCAGAGCTGGGGACCGAACCCAGGGCCTTGCGCTTGCTAGGCAAGCGCTCTACCACTGAGCTAAATCCCCAATCCCAATGCCCACTTCCTTTGAAGACCACACACTGCTGCTTGCTGCCCGGTGTCTGTGGGTGGCTTGGCTGCACCTGGCTCTCACATCAGCTGAACTGACCACATTGTCATTCCAGCCTGTTTTGTCACTCAGCTCTGAGAGGCTCAGTGTGAGAAAAACAACCAACCTTCTACCCAGACAGTCAATCAAGCAGTCACCCTATCTACCAAGCAACCAAGCAACCAACCAAGTAACCAGCCAGTTAGCCAGCCAGCCAGCCAGCCAGTCTACCTACCAACCAGCCAGTCAGCCAGCCAGCCAGTCTACCTACCAACCAGCCAGTCAGCCAGCCATCCAGTCACCTACCAACCAGTCAGTCAGCCAGCCAGCCAGCCAGCCAGTCTACCAACCAACCAGCCAGTCAGCCAGCCAGCCAGCCAGTCTACCTACCAACCAGCCAGTCAGCCAGCCAGCCAGCCAGTCTACCTACCAACCAGCCAGTCAGCCAGCCAGCCAGCCAGTCTACCTACCAACCAGCCAGTCAGCCAGCCAGCCAGTCTACCTACCAACCAGCCAGTCAGCCAACCAGCCAGTCTACCTACCAACCAGCCAGTCAACGTACTAACTAATCAACAAACCTACCTATCAAAAAATCTACCACTTGTCCTGCTGACGGATTTCTGATTATGAGAATGGCAGTTTCCTGGCTACCAATGCCCACAATCCCTTGTGTATGACACATAATGTTATCACTCATAAAGACTTTATGTTTTCTCACATATGTGCTGAGATGTCAATATGAACTCTACGAGTAGAGGAAACAAGACTCAAAGGAGAGAGGTAATGTAGCCAAGCTCACTTGGCCAAACTGGATCTGGAAACTTGATGTTTTGGTGCCTAAATGAATGTATTCCTTCACCTCATTAGCTATGAAATATGAGAGGAAGAAATGCTATTTAAAACCAGAACCAGAGTTAGGCATAATAGCACACACTTGTCTCCAGTTCGAGTGAGAAACTCTGTCTCAAGAAACAAAGTGGATGGTACTTAAAAAGTGAAACCTGGGATGACTCTGGCCTCCACATACATGAGTTTGTGCAGTACACCCATGCATAAATGTAATGCACTCATATTCATGGCCCCATTTCAATCACATAACTGCACAAAACATTCACATTATCTCTAAATCAAAGTTTTGAGTCATAGTATCTTTAGAGAGGTTCTTCGTTGCCTGGGAGTGGTGGCATATACCTGTGATCTCAGCACTTGGGAAATTGAAGCAGGAGGATTGATGTATTTGAAATTAGTCTAGATATAAAGCAAAACAAAACATCTCAAACAAACAAACAAACAGTGAAGCAAAGAAAGAAAAAGAATAAAGGGAAAGCCAGTTCAGTTCATGCCAGATTGTGTCTGTGTTCTATACCTCAGTTTTCCCTTTCTAGTCACAAATGAATAGATTTAGTATAGCAAACACTTAGTCTTGCATCCTTTTCTATCCTTACCTAGATAAGCTATGTAATGTACCTTACTCCTATAGCCATTCCCAGAGAGCAAACAGAAGCATGAAAGCCATAAAATCTGCTACCAGCCAGGCCAAATTGCTGACTGTGGTCCATGTTACCACTCCAGACCATATGAATGTTTGGCATCTGTGCTGCAGTCTGAGGCCATGTTGATGTCTGTGGGTTCTGCTGCCACTGGGGCCATGTGGCTGTGGCCTGTGCTGCCACCTGAGGACATGGTGATGTCTGGGTTCATGCTGTAGCCTGAAGCCCTGTTGATGTCTATGAGGACAATACTGATTTAGGTGGCTTGTGCTGTCACCCAAGGCCATGTTGATGTCTGTGGTCTAGGCTATGTTAAAGGGCCTTGTCTTGGTCCATCAATCTACTGCAGCTGGGAGTCGTGGTCACGGTCTATGCTATCACCCAGAAACATAAAGGCCTATGATCAGTTCCCCCACTACCATGAAAAGCAAGGAAGCTACTTTTACTGTGTTATCAATGACTGGGGATGCACATTTGAGGGTGGGGGCATGGAAAGTCTGCTTACAGCTCCTAACCAGCCCTCCTCTCCGCTATCCCCTCAAAGTAAGTCTAGACAAGAAGCCATTGAAAAGAACTCTTAGTAGTGTGATGGAGATGCTAAAGTGTCATTCTCCACAATTGGTAGCTTCTACTGTGGTTCAGGAAGGGATGGACTCAGCTCTATGTAAGGGGCAGGCCACTGAGTGTTTGACCATGACCCAGTGACAATACAAACTGAACTTTGATTTTTGTTTGTTTTACTCTTTTCAGAAGAAGGGTCACAAGGCTAGGGGAGAGAACATGGGAAAACTGGTAAGTGTGTGTGACTGGATACATGATGTGAGTCCCACATCATGTTATGTTAAAAACTTGCATACCGGGGGTTGGAGAGATGGCTCAGCGGTTAAGAGCACTGACTGCTCTTCCAGCGGTCTTCAGTTCAATTCCCAGCAACCACATGGTGGCTCACATCATCACTGTAATGGAATCCAATGCCCTCTTCTGGTGTGTCTGAGGACAGTCACAGTGTACATAAATAAATAAATATATCTTTAAAAAAAATCAAAACTTGTACAACATCATTTTATTGGCTAAAGAAAGTCACAGTCTAGCCAAAATCAGAGAAATGAGGGAACAGTCTCTACTTTTGATGAGTTATAAAGTCACATTGCAAAGGTCTTGGGTATAGGAAGACACAGAACTGGGGCAAGTTTTACAAATATCTATAATTTTAGTTCAAAGAATGTGAATCTTTAGAATCATAGTGTGTACTGAAGGCCATTTGGCTGCATTTTGATCAGTGTAAATGTACCGTTCCCATTTCCACTGAAGCAGGGAGTGAAATTACTGTATGTGCTAGGAGCCTATTTGCCTGCCAGTCCCCTGAAATGAAACCATGCAGGCCCCTGAGTATCTCCCACTACAATGGTGCAGTCGATAAAACAGATGAGCCTGCACCAGATGTGCTTTGCCCAGACCCCATCATCTATAAGCTCAGCCTGGTTGCCCAGTGTGGTCAGAGAGTTTCATTTTGCTAACAGAGCAAACTTTATCCATGTGAGAGTGGTATGAGATGTCTGCATAGATGTGGCACCTGTCAATAATAAATCTAATACCCTGTGGCTTAGGCAGGAAATAGGAGGTAAGACAACCAGGAGGCAAAAAGGATTATAGGGTAGCGCCAGGTAGGAGGTGTGGTGGGGAAGAGACAGACTCACAGTACCTGGGCACAGGTAAGAACGACAGAATGAAGACTAGAATAAATGGGTCATTATAGATTATAAGCTGGTCGGAAAAGAGCCTAGCTATGCCCAAGGTATTTGCAAAAATATTTTGAGTCTGAGTCTTATTTTTGGGAGCATGGGGCTGGGAGGAAGAACAAGTTATACCTTCTACAGCTGGCACGAGCCCCGTGCTCAATTTTGAATCATTTCATCTTCACAAGGACCTTTTACAAAAAAGAAAACTGAGTCCCAGAGTTCCTCATTTCTCAATAATAGAATAGTTTCTAAGCCTTGGTGTGCCTGGTTTTGAAACCCAACCTCTTCCCACTGGGCTGGCTGTTCTCATACACTACCCTGGAGTTAGGACGTCAGAACCCACAGGCAACTTCTTATCAATGAAAACTGGAAGGCCCCACTCGTCAGCAGACTGCTGCAGTCCAGAGAGGGACGTATCCTTATGATGCTGTGGAAATCCTAGAACCCTGGCACTGGTCCAACGACAAACCAGAAGATGACCACATCTTCTGCATGTGTGAGGGCGCAAGGCTGCCTGCTTTCATTTAAACTGGGAATCACTGGCAAGCAGAATCATGGCCCCTCAAAGATGACCAAGTTAGATTCTCCAGAACTGTAATCTTATGGGTTAAGGGTGGTTGAGGGATCCTAGTTATGATCATGGCAGGTAGAGGGGTTGAGGATATAGCTCAGAGGACAGAGAACTTCCCTGCCTATTGTAGAAGAAACTCTCAGTTCCACTCCCAGCACTTCATAAAACCAGGCACCGTGGTATACATCCATTATCCGAGCACCAGGGCAGTGCAGATAGGAGGATCAGAAAGTCAAGGTCATCCTCAGGTTCATACTGAGTTCTAGGCCAGCCTAAGCTACATGAGACCCTCTCTTAAAAAACAAGGTGGAGGAAAAAATCCAGAGATGGGAAGACTGTCCTGTTTGCTGGGGCCCAGCATAATCTCAGGGGTCCTTGGTATCCATGTAGGAGGAAGAGGGTATGTGAGACATAACTTGTAGAGTATGGTGGATGATGTTACTCTGGTGGCTTTGAAGAGATCGGGAGGGCCTGTAAGCTATGCAGCGCAGGTGGCCTCAGACACTAGAGGGGCTAGGAAATGGATTTCTTGCTGGAGGCCATTTCAGATTCCCATCCTCCCAGAGTAAGATAATAAAGCAGTCATTCTAATCCACTGTTGTTGTTGTTGTTGTTGTTTAATTGCCTTTGGTACAGGAGGGAAGCTGATCCAACAAGTGTCTTCAGGGGAATCGTTCGTGTACTTTGGTCTATACAAATACCCAAATTCAAATTGTAAAAACAGAAACCCAGCCTTGGTACCAGAACTAGACCTGTAGGCTGCAGAGTCAGCAAGTTTATCAGTCCACAGACCCCCTGAGGCCTGTGCAGCCCTCTCCAACAAGGCAGCAGATAGGTGATGGGTTTTAAGTGATGCCACAGAGATCAGAGTTCCCGCAGTACTGTCTTGGCTAGTTTTATGTCAACTTGACACAAGCTAGAGTCATCTGAAAGGAGGGGACCTCAACTGAGAAAAGGCTCCTTAAGATCCAGCTGTAGGACATTTTCTTAATTAGTGATGGGGGGGATCCAACTCATTGTGGGTTGGAAGTCCTGGGTTCCATAAGAAAGCAGGCTGAGCAAGCCATGATGAGCAAGCCAGTAAGCAGCATGCCTCTATCTCCCCTGCATCCGCTCCTGTCTGTGACGTCCTGCCCTATTTGATTTCCTATCTCGCCTTCCTTCAATGATGAACAGTGCTATGGAAGAGTAAGCCATATGAACCCTTTCCTCCCCAGATTGCTTTGGTCATGGTATTTTCTCACAGCAATAGTAACTCTAAGGCAGGTATAAGGAACATGTAAATTCTCTGCAGAGCTGATTAAAATGCAGGCTCTGCTTTTCTTTTTCTCAAGATCTGATGGGTTTTGGTACCGTAAGCTCAGGACAATAAGCAACAAATTGTGGGTGCCCAAGTCTCTCATTCAAGTCCCTTCTGTACGTAGACAGTCAAGTAACATCCAAGAGAGTCCATCAGCGTTGGCTGAATGCCTTTCCACAGAGGGCAGGCTCAACCTGAGGCCCGTGAAATCAGGACCCCTGAACAACTTCTGGTACCTCCATTCCAAGATAGCTGATCCACGAACAGGTGTTTAGAAATGACTGCTTGATAGCAAAAAAGCAATAGCTCCTGAGCAAGTCACAGCCACTGTTGGGAACATGATGTGACTCCACCTTTGACCACCTCTTTCTACTCCATCATAGGAAGATCTCAGACATGCCATATCCAGACCCAGTCTTCTTTGAGAGAATGACTTGGCTCCAGAGAGGACATGTGTTATGCAGCTGAGGTCCCTAAAAGGTGCACACAGGTCCAGAGATGATGACTGCAAGGTCAGGGCAATGCCTTACATCAGGTCCCCTTGCTCTCTGCTCCTTAGTATTCACCTGCTGTGACATTAATGTGAATGTCACCGCCCTCATCTGGAGAGCAAAGGACAGTAGCCTCCAGGTATGGTTTGCTGCCCTGTGTGACATAAAAGTGCAGCAAATAAAACTTCAAAGGCCTTGGGGCAGCCACTGGTACTGGCTCACCTTTCTTTTTTTTTTTTTTTTTTTTAACACACTTAATTCATTTATTTTTCTTGTATAAAAACCCTTATGTGGTAGCCACAGCTGGAGCCTGGGTCCTCTGAACAGAGACTCTGGTGTGGGTTTTCACAAGATGGTCAGTGAATTCCTGATAAGGAGACTTGGTGAACACAGTCTCTTTCCAGAGGTCAGGGGTCAGGTAGCTGTAGGTCTTGGAGATGGCATCAAAGGTGGCCTTGGCAAAGTTGCCCAGGGTGGCAGTGCAGCCCCTGGCTGAAGTGTAGCAGTCATCTATACCGGCCATCATCAGTAGCTTCTTGGGCACAGGAGCAGAGACAATGCCAGTGCCTCTGGGGGCGGGGATGAGACGCACCAGCACAGAGCCACAGCGGCCTGTCACCTTGCATGGCACAGTGTGGGGTTTGCCAATCTTGTTCCCCAAGTAGCCTCTCCGCACTGGGACAATCGAAAGCTTGGCCAGGATGATGGCCCCTCGGATGGCAGTGGCTACCTCCTTGGAGCACTTAACACCAAGACCAACGTGGCCATTGTAGTCCCCAATAGCGACAAAGGCCTTGAACCTGGTCCGCTGGCCAGCCCGAGTCTGCTTCTGCACTGGCATGATTTTCAGAACTTCATCCTTTAGAGATGCACCCAGGAAAAAGTCAATAATCTCAGACTCCTTAATGGGCAGGGAGAACAGGTAGATCTCCTCCAAGGACTTGATCTTCATGTCCTTAACCAGGCGGCCCAGCTTGGTGACAGGGATCCACTCCTTGTCTTCAGCTTTACCTCCACGAGCCCCGCGGCCTCGACCACGGCCACGGCCTCGGCCACGACCGCGGCCCCTAAGGCCGCTGCCGAATCCTCCGCGGAAGCCGCCGCGGCCTCCTAATCCTGGGCCCCCGGGTCCTCCAGGCCCTCCCGCTGCACCGGCGTCATCCGCCATTTGGTGTTTTCCCGAAGAAGAAGAAGCCTGGCTCACCTTTCTCCAGAACCCTGTTTATGGCCAGCAGATCTGCAGGGTGACCTCAGCTCCATACCCTGCCCCACCTTGCTCTACCCCACCCTCTCTCAAGACTCCCATTAAGGAAGCCAGTTGTGTGACATCATCCTCATTAAACTGACCTAGTTTCTCCCAAGCTGGGGGAGACAAGAGCTCTGGTCAACACAGAAACCTACCCAGCTGCTTCACAGAAGCCATCTGGAGAAAGACGGACCTTCACTCAGAAGGAAGGTCCCCTGAACACACACTGTTCAAACGTCCAAAGACAGGGAGGGAGCCTGGCTATTCTTGTAGCCTGCCTCTCTGCACTTGGAATTAGGAGTTGGGAACACTTCCTTCTCCTTGGGAGTAGACTCCACTCCCCCCATTAAATAGAGCTTGAAAGGTTAATCAGTGCTATTCCCTGGGGTTCCAGTCCTGTCTATCTGATCTGTTAACTGGGTTTAGAGATACATATGCCCTATCTTCCTAAGCTGTGGAATCTTAACCAGTGTTTCTGGCTTCTTCAAGTTTTTCCCCTTCTTGGGAGTAGGCATTGCTTTGTCTTATCTGAAAACACCACACCTATTCATCCCTCAAAACTCTGTTCAGGCTTTGATTCTTCCAAAATTCCTTCCTCCTTATTTCCAGGATAATTCTATTTAGTTCTTTCTGGGGCTCTTGGAGCGTGGTCCCATGGCCAAGAGTTCAGCATCTTCAAGATATTCAACTCCCTTTGGCTTCTTTTTAAATCTTTATTTTGTTGACATTATTAATCCAGCTAGACTAAAGAAATTATAGGGGCTGGTTCACCTAGGAAATAATGCTTGCCCAGGGTGCCAGATCCCCTGAATGAGTGGCAAGCAGAACAGTGAAGACCTACCCTCTTGAGGCCTGTGTCCCAGGGATGTCCTGACATTTGTATCAAAGGGACAGTGTCCTATTTCCAGTGAGATGCATTGTCTCAGATTGTGGACTCCTGGGAAGTTGAATCTTAGCTTAGATTTGGGTTGCTTGGGAGAAGAGCTGGCCCAAGGCTCTGGAAAGGGGTTTGAGTTATCCTAAGAATTATAAGAGTCTGTCTTGAGCCTGTGATTCTCACCTTGAAGACTCATCCATTCTCTGGCTTCTAAGGTGTGGTATTCTCAGTGGCCACAGTACGGATGAAAGGCAATACTCTGCACATGGGAGTCTTCTCTAGGGTCGGAGAAGGACAACTGCTTCATCTTGTGGCTTATTGTAGTAATATTCTAAATAAAAAGACACAAAAAGTCCCTCCCCTTTAGCCATCAGAATATTGAGACAATGGACCTCAAGACTTTTGGGATTTCTCCAGGAGCCTCTCATGCTGCGAGAAGGAAAGGACTGAAGCCTGGTGACAGCAAGAAGAGGAACTCATCTCTCAGATTTCCACAGTTCTGACCACTCATAGAGAACCTTGCAGGACAAACTGGAGCAGAGACAAACAATGAGGGCTGGGACCGCGCTTTGATCAGGACTGTTCAGTGGTGTCCATCTCTTGCCCTCTACTTAAAACCTCACGTCAGGACCCTGAGTACTTACAAGACTCCTTTGCTCCCTCCCTTTCCCAGTGTGGCCACATAGCATAGATTTCCTTTTGTTGTTTTTCATTCTATCTTCTATGTGTAATTGGCCTACTGAGGATGAGTTGTCCATCCTGGCTGGGTCAGTCCAGGCACAACTAACAATTCCTGTATTGCGAGGGCCTTGTCCCTGTTAAGCAGGCGCTCCACCACTGAGCCACACCCTGCTAGAAGCTCTTAGCATCACGTGCCTTCTCTGAGAGGTGCTTTAGCTTGCGTGTTTCTCCACCTCCTCCTATCTTTCCCTCACGTTCCCTCCTCATTGTCACAGCTCAATATATGCCTGGCAGTATTTCACCAAGGTCACTGTGAGCATCTGAGCTGGCACTCCCTCTACTGCATCTAGGAATAAACAGCCATCAAGGGACACTCGGCCTACCTGAAATGTACCTCCAATGGCTTCAAGGGATGGATCACCAGTCCAAGAAGGCCCACATCTGCTGGTTATATGACTTGCAGACTGTGGGACTGTTTTCCGGACTTTCTAGGACCTTACATGTTCTGGCCTACATGCAGGCAGGTCACGTGGTTGTCTTCACACAGGTCACCTTCTCTGATGCCGTCATGCACTATCTCTCCTCCCTCAACTTTTTTAGACCCCATGGGATGTTTAGCTGCCTGGCTCAGGTTGGGGCATTACACTTCTAGCTATTCCTGGACCCATGGAAGCCCTTAATGTGATCGTGGGGTCTATCCACTGGCAGACGAGGAAGATGCATATTGAAACTCCAGATTTTGCTTTGAATGTGGTGTGTTTGTTTGTTTGTTTGTTTTTGAGACAGGGTTTCTTTGTGTAGCCCTGGCTGTTCTAGAACTAACTCTGTAGACCAGGCTGGACTCCAACTTACAAAGATCAGCGAGCCTCTGCCTCCTTAGTGCTGGGTTGAAGGATGGGATGTTCGCTACCATGCCTGGGCATTTAACAACTCTTAATGTAAGAGTTTGCTCACATGACAAATAGAAATTACAGACTTTGCCTTAGATTTTGAAAAACATGGCCCCTTATACCACAAAAGTGCTTGGTCACAGGGAAGGCACACTGTCACTTCTCCTATCCTGGTCTCTCCTTCTCACCCCTCTGACTCTTAGTTTCTTTGCTTTTGCTAATGTGCTCAAATCCTATGCAGAGCCCGGTACGCCCTTAGGAAATGAACACCTATACAGTGACCATCCAGATCAAGAAACAAAATGTAATTATTGGTTCTAGAAATTTCCAGCAATAAGCCCTTCTGTTTCCCTGGTGGAAATCATTGTCCCAATTTCTATCGCTCCTGCTTTGCTCCCAAAGCAGATAATGGTTTGTTTACTGTGTCCATAGGCATCTTCTGTGTTAATAGTTAGCAAGCATCAACATTCCAGCTTGCCAAGACTGCTTGAAGTAGACAGTAGTCCCCAACTCTTCGGTCTACACACCCTCTCAGACCAGAACTCTGGCTGCTAGCCCAATTGTGCGAGTGGGGAGTCTGAGGCACAGAAGGTACAGGCTCACATAGGTAGTGAGGAAGTGGATTTGGGATCTGAATCCAGACACTCACTCTCAAAAGCACACCAATCAGGCTGCCCCTCAACTAAATAAGATATAGGAGCCACAGTGACAAGTGGGGGTATCCAGGGAGTCCCCCAGATATATATGAAACAGTATAAATTATTGTTGTACTACTGCAGCCTCGGGCCTGAGGCAGCCCAACCCACTGCCCCTCACCAGCGATCCTGGGTTAGAGTCATATGCGTATGTGTGCACACCCGCTTGTGTGTAGCTTCTTCCTGGACTTCACAGTCCTTACAAGGTTTGTCCTGTACAAGGTAGCACCACCTCTGGCGAGTCCTGTCAAATTTGCTGGAACTCAAGCCACTTCAGCTCCATGGCCCCAAGAGTGGTTAGCCTAGCATACATCTTCCCAAATATCTAACATCATGAATTGTCTCCCCCTACCCCTATCTCCGTGTGTGTGTGTGTGTGTGTGTGTGTGTGTGTGTGTGTGTGTGTGTGTGTGTGTCGAGTGCATTCAGGAAGTCTGTGAGTTAGGTGTCACATCCTCTGGAGCGAGTGATAGATAGGAGGTTATGAGCTACTGTCTGAGTGCCGGTTCCTAACCCGATACCTCTTCAATCCCATGTGTTGCTGTTGTGGTGACCTTCCTTAAACTGTATGAAGGCACGCCCCTGTTTTTTCATTTGTTACTGCTAATTGGTTATACTAAAGATCTGACAGCCAATAGCTGGGGCAGGAAATGGGAGGGGTGGAAGGTGGAACTTCCCAGCAGGCAGAGAGATAGGAAGGACAAAAACAGAGGTAGAAGATTCCAAGTGGATGCAGAAGGGAGACCAGAGCTGAACAGGGAAGTAAAGAGCTAGCCACATGGTGAGGATAGGCTAGGCAGTCAGGTTAAGTTAGAGGAACTAGGAGAGAGACAGCCTTGGCAAAAGGCTTACAGCTTTAAACCAGATAGAAGTTTTCATGCCTCGTTTATACCTCAGGAGGGTCTGCAAAAGCCTAGCCATAAATTGCTTTTTAAAAAATTTCTCTTCCCTTACTAAAATAAGTAAGGAAATGTTTATCTGCCCAACAGTCCACTCCAGAGTTGATGACTAATCACAACCAGGGAGTCTCCAGCTCTTGGGTTTACTAGCTCTGTCAGCCTGGGTGTCTTAGTTGGGGTTTTATTGCTGTGAAGAGACACCATGACTGAGGCAGCTCTTATAAAGGCAAACATTTAACTGGGGCTGGCTTACAGTTTTAGAGGTTTAGTCCATTATCATCATGGTGGGAAGCATGGCAGCGTGCAGGCAGACATAAGTGTTGGAGGAAGTGAGAGTTCTACATCTTGATCCACAGGCAGCAGGAGACTATGTACCCCACTAGGCATAGCCTGAGCATAGGAGACCTCAAAACCCACCCCCACAGTGACACATTTCTTCTAACAAGGCCACACCTCCTAATAGTGCCACTCCCTGTGGGCCAAACATTCAAACCTATGTGTCTATGGAGGCCATAGCTACTCAACCACCACACTAGAGCAAGGAACTTTGCCTTTCTGCCTCAGTTTACTTACTGATGAAAGGGGACTGTCTTTCTTACTGGGTTTTGTGTAAGAAGGGATTTGTTTTGTGACACAAAGCACCTCATACAGAGAAAGTGGTCAGTGAACACTACCATTGATTTTATGTGTGTCTTAAACTCTAGCTCAGAGCATTTGGGCACTTACGTTAGCTACTCCCCTTTACTTATTATACGTGAGGCAGAACTTGCTCAGTGTTGAAAGTAAGTAGTGACTGCCATTTGCCTTGCTCCTTTGAAGAAAACTAGGGGTTAGGACCCCAGCTTGAAAAAGCTTGCTAGAGAGGTTCTTCGATAGTCTCATGTTCAGCCTGGAATAATGTCATCAGTGGTAGAGACTTAGGGGCTGCTGGCTATTTGAAGGAAAAGTCCCCGGTTTCTTCCCATTGTACTTTTCACCCTTGGCAGTTGTTCACCAGGATTCGAGAGGTATTCCAAACAACAGAGGGGAGAAAGGGGAACGTAATCAACTATCTGTTTTATTTGTTACTAATTAGTGTGCAGAGAAGTGAGCAAGGCCGGTTGGTACACACCTGAGATTTTAGTCATCTGGGTTGCTCCAGTCTTCCAAGACTTGCCTGAGTGACAGCCACTGAGTATCAGGGCAGGCAGTGTTGCTGAAGAAAACATGTGGGTGTCACCACAGCCACTCCCTCTGTGATCTTCATGAGGGCCTCAGTCTCCCCATCTGCAAATCAGAATAATACTCATCTCATTGTGAATACTTAGAGAACAGTGTCTGAGACGGGCACACCTGAACATTTGATCAAAGCTAACACAGTCGTCTTGACTCTTCTCAGTTCATCTCAGAGCACAGGGTCAGGAAACAACTTGGTGAAAGACAACAGTAGAAGTTGCTGACTAAGTTCCACTAATTGTGTACTTCATTTGCTGGCCGTTTTGTCATTGTCTTTCCAGAGTGCCACCATGGTTTAGAGACACTTCGGTGTTACAGAACACTGACAGAATCTGAAAGGGAGCACACTGGGGATCTTGCAAGAGGCCTCGGGAGCTGGCTCTACTGGTCACGTCCCGAGCATCATGGTGACACAGGCACTGGATCATTGTTTAACAGTGTTCCTACTGCTCAGAGGCGTCCTCGGTCACAGAAACTGTGGGATGCTGGATTACATACGCCTATCTCCATCTTCTGGTGAGGAAACCGAAACGGGAAGAGGTCAGACACCTAGTTCAAATCCACACTTAGTGCTCAGTGGGTGGAAAAACCTGTGAGCCATCTCATAACTTCAGAGCCAGACTCCTTTTATCTCTTGAGTTGTCAGGCTGAAAACAGTGCTTCTGTTTCAGTTTCAAGTCATTCTTATCCTTTTACTGCCTTGCAGAATGCCTGTTTCAAAAGTATTTTAAATTCTAACACTACTCTATATGTTTTACTGTAGATCAAAGTCTGCCTCAAAATCTGTTTGTAAATGTACAAACACACCCCTCCACACACACGCGCGCGCACATACGCTACAATTTCCATCTCCAATGTCTCCCAGTGGGCCCTAGATTAATGTCAGAGTCTCCATTGAGGTAATACGGGGAGGAAGCAACAATTGGGTCTAGCTGGGGGTCTTTGGAAGCTTAGATACGTATTCTTGAAAGGGACTGTGAGATCCTGTGACCACTGCTTCCCCCCTTGACTCTTTTTCTTCCTGACAATGAAGTGAGTATGTTTGCTTCATTACCTACTCCCCACCTTGCCCTCAGAGGCCCCCATTAGAGTTGTAAGAGCAGTGGGTCCAGCTGATCACAGGCTCCAAAATGTGAGGCAAAGTAATGCTTTCTTTGTGTAAGTTGATCAGCTCATACGTTTTATTACAAGGATGGAAAGTTGACTAATACAGCATGCATATATACATATCAATATCTTCTCCCACCAGGAGCCAGTCTGATAGCTCAAGACAAAGAAGAACATCCGTGCCAAGCACAGTGCCACCTGCATGTCCATCCCAGCACTGAAGGCTGGAGCAAGAGCATGGTGAGTGTGAGGCCAGCCCGGGCCTCCCAGAAAGTCTGGAAATAGTGGGTAGGGGGACCCACACCACAGATGGTCTGAAAAACAACATGTAACCAGATTGTCTCCCTTTAAAATGGTCGCTATAGGAACCCCAAAGATAAAATAAAAAATAGGGCTGCCTACTGAAATATCCTTCAAAGAGCCGCTATGATTTGAGCCAAAGGGATATTTTAAAAACATAAATACGAGTCATCAAATTCTCTCATCACAACTGAGATGTGTGAAGAAAATGTAGCTTCTGTTTTCTTCAAAACAGCTCTGAGCTCCACTCAAGCTTCTTTCCTGGGGGCAGGAGAATTTAGATTTGCCAAGAAACAAGATTCTGATTTCATCTAGTCTAGACAGTGTATTCCCATTTAAGCATTTAGTCTCTTTAATTGGGTGTCATACCTAGATTGCTATTTTTTTTTTAAAAAGACACCTCTTGAGGTAATTCAGCCTCTAGGATACACAGTGGGCCCTTGTCCTGCTTCCCCTGGATGGGGTCTCCATACCGTGAGTGGTAGTGTGAAGTCTGTGCTCTGGTTTGTGTGGACAGCCCAGCCTTCAAGCTCTGACTGGTTTCTCAAAGCCATGATGTGCTGACTTATGGCTGGAGTCCTTCCTCTTCGGAAACATAAAGATTCCTTGGTTTAGGAGAAACAGAAAAAAACAGAAAAAAAAAAAAAAGCCATGGAATCACCTTGTATTACCTTCACCATTCATCCCTGAACCATGGTAAACATGTCCCCAGTCTAGAAGGCTACAACCTCCTTCTGCTGGTCCTGGGGAAGTCACCCAGTCTTTCTTCTCTATGTTCTTTGGCTCCCTCAAGCCAAAGTCTGATCTTTCTAAAACATCCCATCCTTACCCTGAGTCCTCTCCTGACCTATTTATTGGCTCTGGCCTCCCTCCTCTCCTGCCACCGTAAGTTTTGCTTTTCATTTTGTTGTTATTGTTTTGCTTGAGATGGGGTCTTATTATTTAGTCTGGCAGGCCAAGAACTTAAGTAGACTAGGCTGGTTTCTAAACTCACAGAGATCCATTTGCTTCTGCCTCCCAAGTGTGGGATCAAACTTTTGTGCCATCATGCCTGGATTTTTCTCTCTATTTTAGTTTGTTGGTGGAAGGGATACTTTTTTCCAGCATCAGTGATGGGTGGAGGGGGCTATAGACCAGTGTCTTCCAAACTTGAATTTGATACAGATTGGTGGATCAAGGAATTCAGGCTGGCTTTCAACTGTACTGCCTTGACTCTATGTTTTAATCGGAGACAAAGTCTGGTTATGTCTTGAATTTTAAATATTTCTGCTTTTATCTCCTGAGTGCTGGGTTGATAAGTGAGTACTACCATGCATTTCTTCAGCGTAGAAGTGTGTACTCAGTCCTGTGTATGTGTTTGACATATGCACACTTTGCCAGAGAGCAGCACGTAAACAAATTCTATTTAACATTACAAATTTTTGAGCTAACTAAAAAAACACAAAATGAGGTTTTGTTATAGTCAATAATGTTCCATATAATTAAAAAAAATCATCTTGCCTTACACCTGAGTCTACAGTGCCATGTTTCCCTGAAGATTCACTGGCTATTAAAAGGATAATGTGGATCCTTCCAGATTCATAAAAGCATACTTTAGTTTTTGCTTTTATTGGAAACAACTTGAAAGTGATAGTTGGTTTTTCCTTAAAGCAGTGTTCTGTAAATCAGTCCCTCTCTCCCCATCAGGATGATCAGGGCAGACCTACTTCGCTTTTACAACTGGTGTGTCAGGACCTGCAGTAAGGACAGACATTGTTTGCTAGATGATGTTCGTTATACAAAATTAGATTGCATGACACCTCACCTTTGTCACAGGGTCTCAGAAAACATCCTTGTTCAAGGACCACAGACGCATAAGTGTCACAAGAACCTAGCGGAGGAAGTGGAGGCTCTTGATCTTGGCTTTTGACTAATATAAACACAAAAACCAATGCCGTCAGGAGCTCCAATGGCAGAGGTTAAGCCTCTGTTGCCCTTCGGTCCCTACACTGTTAAGCACCCAGATGGCTCCAGTGAGATGGGCATTTTAGCGTATGCTTTTCTCTCTTGAAAACTCCCACAGTGTTGGCAGAGAGAGTAAAGTCCAGCACTTTGATCGGCGTGCCAATGTGCAGACTTGTTTTTAGGTGCTCTGGTGATCCCAGCTCGTGGACTAGTGCCATGGACAGTGGTTGAGTCTTCCCATGGCAGTTAACCCAGATAATCCCTCACAGATGTGCCCAGAGGCTGACCTAATCTAGATAATCCCCCCAGGCATGCTCAAAAGCTTATTTCTCAGTGATTCTGAATCCTGTCAAGTTGATGGTCAATGTTAGCCATCACGATAATGGTCAGGCATAACTGCTATATGCTCATGTCACCATCATGGAGAGGATGGTGGGAATCGCTTCTTCCACTCACAGTGGAGAGCCTTGCTGGGCTTCAGTAGAGGCCTGGCTTGCTGATCAGGGTACAGAGTCACTCAGGTGAGCAGCTGTGCAGCCACAGATTTGTGACTAATCAGTGTGGAGATTGAGCTCTTCTTTCTAATCTTCATATTTCTTCTTTATAATCCATTGCTTCAATTATAACCTAACCATATTATCTCACCCAACCTACCCTTCTTGATCAATGAGTAGATGGTTCTACTGACTCATGTGCTGGTCCTTGGAAACAGGGGATCAAGGCCGTGTAATATAAAGCTTAGAATATCAAGAATTTCAGAAGCAGTGCCAAGGCGGACATTCAGAAGCATCCCAGAAGATAGCAGAATAAAGGGCAGTCTCTCTATAGTCTGTTCACGTGTCTCTGGAGAGAGCATCCTGCTAAACCCAGTCAGGATACTTCTGTCAGGATTTCTGCAGGAGCAACACTGAGAAACACTTGATTATGACCTAATTCTTTTAATGGCTAGTTTTTATGCCAACTTGACCCAGGGTAGAATTATTTTGGAAGACAGAAAATGCTCCCACAAGATTGGCCAGTGGAGAAGCCTGTGGGGCATTTTCATGTGGAAGGGCCCAGTTCACTGTGTCACCCATGGGTTGGTGGTCCTGAGTGCTATAAGTGAGCAGGCTTAGCAAGCCACAGGGAGAGAGCCAGAAAATACCATTTCTCCATGGCTTTTGCTCCAGTTCCTGCCTCCAGGTTCCTGCGCTGAGCTCTTGCCCCGACTTTGTCCCTGATGGATTTTATAAATTATAATATGAAATAAGCCCCCTTTCCAGGAGATGGTTTAGTCTCGGTACTTTAGAAAACTAACTAAGACAGTTCCTCTCCCCAAAACCAAAGCACATTTCCGGTTGTCAATTTCATCTCCTTTTTTTTTTTTTTAATCTTTTTTTTTTTTTTCTTAACACCCTGGAACTCAGTGACAGTCCTTGAGGATCGATATGGTCCAGCGACAGTGAATTGATTGTTCCAGCGGAGATTTTTAATGAGATCGTTCACACTATTCAGCAGCCGCCCTCTCCAGCAGATCACAGTGACAATGGTGGGGACCTTATGAATAGAGAAAGCAAAGCAACCTTCCTGCTTACTTCTTTTTGAAAGCACCAAGCCCCAGCAGCCAGGCCTTCTTGTTAATTAGTTGTTAATTATTGGGAGAGCTCTTGAAGTGGTTTTTAAAGAGCTGGCCTGGTGCCAAAGAAAGGAACCTATCACAAGAGACTGAATTGAAGTGCAAGAAAGGGAGAGAAAAGCTTTTACGCAGTTGACTGGCACCAAGGAAATTCTAGCTATGTATCTTTGGGGTGCAAGACAGGAGGTCTTGTAAAAGTGCATACGGGATACTGGAACACATAAGTGAATAGAAATTAGCAAGCATCTTCCTCTATTTTTCTAGACCAGAAGACAGGTGGAACAGCAGAGGTGACATACCTAACAAGGTCACACTTCTGGTTGGTGTCCCAAGAATCAATCGAAAGCAGAGAACTCACTACCATCAGGTCCTGCGAAGGTGAGTGTTGGCCACTTGGCTTGAATTGTCTATGAATACCGGCTTCTTGCCCATTTGTTTTTCTTCACTGTCAAGGAAGGCTATACAGAAATAGGTCAAAGTCACACATTGCCAGATTTAGAACTCTCGTGCACCACTATAGCCAAATTCAACCATTATTGATATGTTAAAAATTTATGCCTTTAAAATCCTGATAGTGTGTGAACAACTATGTCATTTGCTCTCCACTTCTGTGGAAATTTAATTCGTTACATGTACACATTTAAAATGTTAGTTTCTATACCTTCTACCTTGGCATTTAAATGTATCTTTATGCTTTTACACTTGTTTATTTGTGTGATTTGATGTGGTGTGTGTGTGTGTGTGTGTGTGTGTGTGTGTGTGTGTGTGTGTGTGCACTCACACACACTTGGATATATGCATCCCAGCAGACATGTGACCATCAAAGGACAACTTGTGGGAGTCATTTCTCCTGTTTCTACTTTGCGTGGGGCCTGGGCAATGAACTCAGGTTGTCAGGGTTAGTGGTTAGCACCTTTACCTGGAGAGCCAATCTATCTCATCAGCTTGAAATAGATCTTAGGAGGAAAAAAAACATGTTTTTATTTGAAGGTTCAAAATATACAAAACAAGTGGCTGAGCCTTTTTGACACCTCTGAGCTGCCTGGTTGGAGACTATCACTTCAGTAAGTGATAAAAGTTCACAGAGAATCAGGGCACAGTTTTCTTTAGGCAGAGTATTCTGGGTTGCACAGCTGTAGAGTTGGCATAATGGACCCATCCATTAAGGGCAAGTGTAGGCTAACTACACACAAACTACTTTCAGAAAAAATGCTGGGGAAAGAGTCGTTAGTGTTTTATTCTCTGTATTACCCGGGCCTATCTGTTTGGGTAGCTGTTACAAGACTTCAAACATAGCCCATCCAATCACCTTTTAACTTAAAACAAAACAAAACTGGGGATAAGGAACTCAAATACATGTTATTCTCTGCTGAAAAGTTGCTATAATACAGGAAATAAAATACAGAAGCCACTGTGACACGGAAGCCATGGGCCTACACATGAGAGTTGAAGGGAAGGTGATCTTTTTCTTAGGGAACGTCTCTGCCCCGCCCCAGTGGCTCTCTGATGCCAGGAGTCTGTCTGAGCACTGTATGGATTTCTTGTTGTCTTATTTCTTTTCCAAGATGTGCTGAATGGCCTCCGTGGCTCTCAAACTTGATGTACCTGAGGATCATCATTCATGAACTGACATAGCGTGTACAATCCCCTCAACAGACACAGAGATTCTGACTCACTGGGAGCCCCAGGCTGTGCAAGTCTGACAAACGCTCCGACTTTTGGTACACCTTCGAATGGGTACATGTTTTTATCTCTAAGTCGTTGCTTTGATCTCTCCTTTTGGATGATTTGATCATGAGATGTCTTAGTAATGGGCCCATTTTCAACCATCCTAGCTCTCAGGGGCTGCCTCCTTTACCCTTATCTCCGACAGAGAAGGTAGAAGGTAGCTAGGAGAAAACTAAAACTAAACAGAACAACCCCCTTCCTATTCAGCTCTGCCCAGCAGAGGGACATCTCTCCAAAGCACTCCTACCCTGCCCGTTAGCATTCATTAGAAGAAAGTGTAGGCCATTGGGGGCAATCCTGTGAGTTGGACTTAAAATCAAATGGGTAGATTACAATTTTGAGTTGAAAGTGATGTCTACTTATGAAGCACAGAAACTGACCTTTTGGCTTGGGCCACCATTACATCTATAGAATCAAATGGAAAGTTTCCAAACGTTCTCTGCAATGATGCTAGGCAGCATGATCAGGCTACCCCAGCACGGGTGGACGCACAGGCTGCCTGCAGCCTACTGTGGTTCTACTTGATTTAAGCAGCTGTTTCCATGGGTTGAGCATTTCAATGGTGGGACAGCGCCTTAGCCAGACCCACTGTTAACAATTTGTACTACTGGAATTTGTGTCTAATGTTTCTTCTGCAGAACAAAGTTGCTGCAATTGTGAGTGTTCTTAAAGACACCAAATGCAATGAACCGAAAATTACTTTTCACATGTGATGCGAGTCACCATGAGGCTCACATTCCAAGTGAAAGACCAAGCTAAGTGAGTGTTTGCCCTACAGTATTCATTCCAGGCATGAATTCATGGCAGGCGCGACCTCTCTGTGCTATCGTGTCTACTATTACAGGCGTTACCTTCCAAGGCATGCAGAGCCTTGGGAATTTAATACCCCGAATTCTGCAGCCAAAAGATGCCTTGAGCTGTCTTGGCCGTATCCTTAGCTTGGCTTCCTCCAGATGGTACTGTGCTGATTCATTTCCTGGTGTGCACTTTGAGCTGATTATTTTATCCTTTCAAAGAATGTAATAAACTGCAGTTTGCTTGGGGTTGGGTGACAATTGGGTGGGCTGGGGTTTACAATTGAGAAAGAATACTTTAACTTCTAATAAGAAACATGTGATTTAGGTTCACGGAACGGGCTAAGGAAGTATTTATAAATAATTATATGTCTGAGTATATGTTGTATACATATATATGTATATATAATTATAATACATTGAATTCTAGTTAAATATAAACATTTGTTCACTTGGTAATGCAAAACTCACCACAACCTTCCTGATACTGTGACCCTTTCATACAGTTCCTCATGCTGTAGTGACCCCTAACCATAAATTTATTTTTGTTGCAATTTCATGACTATAATTTTGCCACTGTTATGAATAACAATGCAAATATTGGTGCGTTCTGATATTCTTAAGCAACCCCTGAGAAACAATCCTTCAATCCCCGAAGGGGTGATGACCCACAGGTCAAGAACTGCTGAGTTAGGAACCAGAGATACTAGTCATCGATCTAGCTCCCTTGCTTGTCTCACCTGTGCAAAGCCTGGCCTTGTTCTCTGGCAGTGTCGAAGCACTATTGATCTGGGTGGTAAAAGGAGAGTGGTCACTTGTGTAAAAGTAGCTTTTATTCTCCTGATGTAATTGTCGTCTCAGAGACTTACCGCCTCCATCTGCTAACCTAGGCCTAGTCCTGGGAGCTTCTACAATCTTAGGTATTAAGCTTCCCTACATCTTATCTAGACCTAAAATGTTTTCAGCCTCTGAGACCTACTGCTCAATGAGCTCACCCTTTGCTGTGTTTTCTGATCTCTGGATGGCTGCTTCAACTCAGCTGTTCTGGCCCAGACTCCTCTCCAAGCTGACTGATTCAATCTGACTTCTCTCTCAACCTCTGACTGAATTGCTCTGCTTGACTCAAACTCTAGCAATCTGTTCTGATTGCTTCTGGCTCCGTCTCATTCTCTGGTTTGTTCTGTCTTCACCTGTGTCTAGCTTGTTCTCTTCTCTTGCAACCTGTCTCTCTGTAACTGCCCCAGTAAAACAGCCTCTCCTCTCTCCTTCTGAGCTGTCCCTTCTTATGTTAACCTTCTTCCTCCTCTCCTTGTGAGAATTGCAAATATCCTATTTTATTAACTCTTTCTCTGCTTCCTCTCTTTTCTGCCACTCAATTAGACATCACTTTCAAACATGGGTGCTTCCACAAACTTGTTACCTTCACTGTTTGGGATTAAAGGTGTGTACTAAGGTTGTGTTGGTATTCCAACCGGAGGGATTAAAGGTGTGTGCTAAGGTTGAACCACACCACGAGTAGAAAAAGGGTTTTTGTTTGTTTGTTTTTTTGTTATTGTTGTTGTTGTTTTTACAGTAAATAACAATCTCAAGGTTCACTGAATGATCAAATATCCTGCATTACAGTTCTTAATCTTTATCATGCCCGACTTAGCAGGGAAGCATTTGACATGCCTATGACTCCTGTGGTGGCTTGAAGGAGAATGTAAGCAAGCCTCGGAGTAAATGCTTCCTTTCATACATTGCCTTGGCCATGGTGTTTTATCACAGAAATAGAACAGTAGCTAAGACAACTCCTTTCATTTTGTTTCTAGAACATTAACATGGAGTTGGTTTCCCTCCCATCTTCCTGATGGCATCATCTGTCAGTGGCTATTGCCTGTTCTTTCTCTTTGCTCAAACTCTGAGCATTAGATTCATTTGAACATAGACCTAAGGTCTTATCTCTAGCTACATGCATTGCCTCAAATACAGAGCTGTGTATTTATTGTCAGGTTTCTATTTAGACATCTCAAATCTCAACTGGAGGTTATGATGGCATCTCAAAGCTCATGCATGTGCATGTATATGTAGGGGCATATGTATGAATGCACACTCATGTTTACATGTTCAACACTGGGTGTCCTTTCTCTCCCTCTCCATCTTACTTTTTGCAACAAGGTCTCTCACTGAACCTGAAGTTGACTGATTGGCTAGACTGACTCACAAGTGAGCCCAGTTCTCTCTTGTCTCTTCCTCTTACTGCTTGGATTATGAATGTGCTTTTTACATGGGTGCTGGAGATCTGAACTCAGATCCCCATGCTTGCATAGCAAGCACATTACCCACTGAACCACCTCTCCAGCCCTTTGCTGCTCTTAATTTAAAATCTACCATCAAGCCTTTCTTCCTGCCATTTTCCTTAGTAAAAGCTGATTCATTATTGTCCCTACTCAAACCAAACCTGACTGCCTTTCTTTTCTTACATATACTCTTTCAATTTTTATATCTTTAAAATTTATGTTCATGTGTTTGTGGGGGGCCCTGGATATGTCATATGTGTGCAGGTACCTATGGAGGCCAGAGGCATTCCATCCCCCCAGAGCTCGAGTTAGAGAATCAACTCCTCTGCAAAAGCAGTATATGATCTAAATCACTGAGCCATCTCTCCAACCCCTGTATTTTTATTTTGATAGCTTGATCTTTTTTTCTTAACAGAGTGCAATGCTTACCATTCACACTGTTCCTAGTGCTAAGTAAATGCTTCCAAAGCCTACAAAACTACCACTTGTCATGGATTTGAATTTCTAATTAGGAGACAGAGGACAGGGGAACATCTAACCTGTGTCAGCTGCTGGTGAGTGTGGTGAGAGAAGAGCAGTGCAGAGTGGAGGGTGGAGGCTGAAAGAGGAGGGTGGAGCTGCTGCTCCATTAGGAGACACTTCATGAAGACGGTGGATTTTGTCTAAAGAGCTGAAGGCAAAGAGGAAGAGCTTTCTAGAATAACGAGGCCCAGTGTGCAAAGACACCTGGAGTTGAGGCTTTGGCCTTGGCACACATGTGTGCTCCATTCAATCCCTTAGAAAACACCATGGGCTCATCATCAGCCTCCACTCTCACTGCTTTATGGCTTTCTCAGACTCACTGCCTCAGCGTTTTCATGGTCTAATTTCTGAACCCCTATATCTGGTCCTCCCCCCACTCATACTCTCGTCAGCTTACATTCTACGTGAGTCTATTAAAACTAGTCTGATCATGCTAGGTTTCAGAGTCTCCCGTGGTTTCACAAATCACTCGACACAAATGCCTCAAATCCTGTCAATTGCTTGTTCATCCCCCACTCCCAACCCATCACTATTATCCTCACTCACTCATTCTCATCTCCAGCCCTTCAAACTCCTCTTGCTTTGCAAGCTTTGGAAGTTAGCATTTACCTTGCATTAAGAACAGCATGTGTGGTAGCTACTCAATAGCTCCTTGTTGGAAAAGGTACTGCTAGGTCACAGAAAAAGGCTCAAGTGTATGAATATAAGTACTGTGGTAGCTGATCTCTACGACATCCCTCAATGGCCCTTGCCTTCTGGCTGCCCTGCCTTTGTGTACTCCCCTCCCACATTGGATCAGAGTTACCTATATGACCCAGAGATCATGTGATGATATGTGACTTCCCAGATTAGATTACAAGACATAGTAAAATTGCTACTTTTTCTTCTGAGGAAAGCCAGATGTCATGGGAGCACTCATCTACCCTGAAAATGGGTTCAGTGGCAAGTGACTAAGACCCCCATCCCATAACCAATACTACCCTTATCTAATAACCAATGCCACCCCATCCACTAAATAATACCACCCCATCCAGTAACTAATACCACCACCACTCCATCTAATAACCAATACCATTTTGCCAGCCACCAAAGGCAATTTGCCTGCTCATAACCAAGTTCATATGGCCATGACTTTGGCCAACAACTTGACTAAAAGTTCATGAGTGGCTGTCATGACTGAATATTAAGGCGGAACCACTCAGCTGGTGCTCTCATTTCTGGTATACAGACATCATGGGAGAATAAAATACGCTTATAGCTTTATGGTACCCCTTTGGGAGAAATTTATACCTGGATTTGCTATACTGAAATGCTGTATCAGAAATCTAAAATGTGAGTAGAATTCTGCAATCCAACAGTAAGTAAGAACCAGAAGTATAAAGATGAAGATGAAGATATAAAGTGAAAACACTAAATGATTTTGAAGAGACAGCCACTGGGACATGAGTAAAACATCGTTCCACATGAGAGAAAGAACCTTTTTTAAAAAAATATTTATTTATTTATTTATTTATTTATTTATTTATTTATTTATTATATATGAGTACACTGCAGCTTTCTTCAGACACACCAGAAGAGGGCATCGGATCCCATTACAGATGGTTGTGAGCCACCATGTAGTTGCTGGGAATTGAACTCAGGTCCTCTGGAAGAGCAGTCAGGGCTCTTAACCACTGAGCCATCTCTCCAGCCCGGGAGGACCTTTTAAAGGACTGGTAAGAAACTGAGCCTACTGTTGCCTGGGACAAAGTAGAAATGCACCTGTTGACATGGGGACATCTATCTGAGGAGATTCCCAGGCAGAATATTGGAGAGTCTGGGTTTAGACTTTCTAAATGAAAAGCTATTTTAATATTTTAACTTTTTAAATTTAAAGTCAAAATTTGCTGTATTGGAAAGTTCCTAGCCTCTGTGGGCATCAGTGCTAGACTGTAGAAATGGCTTCTAGGCAAAGATAAAATCCAAAGGCACCGGAGGAAAGCATGACAAGAAGATAAAGCTTACTTGTGCTTGTAAAATCATTTGTTAAGACCTGGGAAATACCCAGGCAGTGCGTTGGGAAACAACTGAGAGAGGCTACAAAGGCTTGTAACGAGGTTAAAGGTCAGACCCTGCGCAATCCCGACGGCAGCCTCGAATGCAGGAATGGTCCTCTCAGAAGACTTGTGGCTGTGGTCTTAACAAATGCAATGAACATCAGTCATATTTCCAGGAGAGCCACAACTTTTACAGTCTTTGCGAGGTCACTTCTAGCATGGATTCAAAGAGACACGGACAATTTAAAGTGAAGAGTCTCTGGACTCCAGGAAGAAGGGAAACGTGAAGGCAGCAAATGTGAACTGTGTGTGTGGAAAGGATGACACTATGGAAAGTGCAGAAGACAGAGCCCGGAACCATAGGGAACTATTCTCTAGCTCGGACTCTTAATCAGGGAAGGACCCCCGTAGGCCCCGATGATTTTCCGAGCTTTTACGAACCACTGTGTCTGGTATGATGGCTACCTTTCTCCTCTGTGTAGACATCCCCACATTCTATCCTTGTATATTGGGTTTCATGCTAGGTTTCTGCTGACAGATAACCTATTTCTTCAGAGCATAGGCCACAAAGGGGACAACAAACATGGGAACAAACAAAATCCAGTAACAACTGAAAATTCTGTGTGAAACCAGAAGGGAAATTGAAAACAAACAAACAAACAAAAAATCATGAGACCAGTGAAAATGCAAATACAGCATAACAAACACAGGGTACAGCAAAAGAAATCCTAAGGAGGTTTTTATGATGGTTCATAGAGTTGAGAAATGGACTGGAGGAGCCTGGTTAGGCTTCTGTAGAGGCAGAGCTGAATCGATGGAGAGATAGGAGTGAGAGACTTGGAAGGGATACAATGCTGTACGGGAAAGGCCACAAGTCAACGGGTGCCAGAGGTGTGCCTCATGCCACCCCAGGTCCCAGATGGCCTCTGGTGACCTGGATTCATGTTGGTGCTGACAGACCTCTCCCCCAGTGAGTGGGGTCCGTCTGTGTGGCAGAACATTTTGGGAGGAAGGGATGTGACTCCAGAGACTAAGTTAGGAAATATGTGGCCGTCCGTAAACTTTGCTTTGTTGGATCCCTTCCTATGTGGGAAACCAGCTGCCATACTATGGGATTCCCAAGCAGCTGTGTGCTCCACATGCTCCTGAGATCCTCAGTCATAGCACAGAGATGAAATGTCCATTGTTTCCCTGGGAAACTAAGTTTTATGAAAATGCTGTACGCAAAGGATACACAACACAAATAAAACCTACACGCTCTCCAAATACTTAGAGACTGACATGACAACGCTAACTGAAGTAGGCACATTTCATTTCACTGTAGCAAGATGTCTGGCAGAGACAGTTTAAAAGAAGTAAATGTTTTTGTTTTGTGGGTTTCTATTTGTGTTAGTATAATATAGTATTTTAATTACCTCTCTCTGAGTTCGAAGCCAGCTTTGTCTACACAGTGGGTTCCAAGGAGAGCCAGGACTACATAGAGAGACCCCTGTCTCAAAAAAACAAAACAAATAAACAACCATTTGTGTGAAACCAAAAGAGGTTTGTTTGGTTTATTTTTTTATTAAAAAAATACCCATGAAAATGGAAATACAGTAAACTGAAACACATAGGACCCAGTCCAAGAAGTACTGAGAGAAAAGTTGACAGTAATAAATGACAATATTGAGTAAAAAGAAAGAGCTCAAATAAACAACCTAACTTTTCTATATCTCAAAGAACTAGAGGGGGGGGGGGAAAGGAGGAAAATCAATACCAAAGTTGGTAGAATAAGAAACATAGGAAACACCAGAGCATAAATAAATGAACCAGCAGTTAGAGAACCAACATGTTGTGATGAGGCATCAATCACTCCATAGACATCACAGAGTAGAATAGCATTGGCCCAGTAGCCATGGCAACAAGGCAAGCAGAAGAACACAACAACAAGGAGGTGTGTGATGATAAGGAAGCTATTGGTGAAAAGTGTACTCAGAGTACCCTCACGTGGGACTCTAGCCATTACGCCCCCATGCCTTCCCCAGCAAGAGATCTTGGAAGATGCTCAAGTCCATGAGTGGAAGAGTGATTCTGGGATGCAGCTTCCATAGGGTCCTTATCCATGATGGGGTAGCATTTTTCAGGGATAAAGCTGTTTAGACATCATTCTCACTTCTGTAACTGTTCATTCGTGCCCTGTGAGCTCAATATACTAACTGGTCCACCATGCTTGACTTGGCCTGTCCCCACCTGGGGCAAATAGATGTTTATCTCTCTCCAGGAGAAGAAATTCAACAAACGGAAAAGATCAGTGAGACTTGAAGCTCTTTTCTTTTTTAAAAAGATTCAAGTCAAGACAGAAGGAACACCCATTCAGAGCCTGCCCCACATGTGGCCCATGCATATACAGCCACCCAATTAGACAAGATGGATGAAGCAAAGAAGTGCAGGCCGACAGGAGCTGAATGTAGATCTCTCCTGAGAGACATAGCCAGAATACAGCAAATACAGAGGTGAATGCCAGCAGCAAACCACTGAACTGAGAACGGGACCCCCATTGAAGGAATCAGAGAAAGAACTGGAAGAGCTTGAAGGGGCTGGTGACCCCATATGAACAACAATGCCAAGCAACCAGAGCTTCCAGGGACTAAGCCACTACCTAAAGACTATACATGGACTGACCCTGGGCTCCAACCTCATAGGTAGCAATGAATATCCTAGTAAGATCACCAGTGGAAGGGGAAGCCCTTGGTCCTGCTAAGACTGAACCCCCAGTGAATGTGATTGTTGGGGGAAGGCAATGGGGGAGGGTGGGGGAGGGAACACCCATAAAGAAGGGAGGGGAGGGATTGGGGATGCTTGCCCGGAAACCGGGAAAGGGAATAACATTCGAAATGTAAATAAGAAATACTCAAGTTAATAAAAAAAAAAAAGATTCAAGTTAACAAATTTTTACCTAGATTAGTAAGAAGGAAGGGTCAAAAAACAAATGGTGTCATAAATGAAGAAGACATTACAGTTGGTACTGCAGAAGCGCGAAGGACGAGGGACTGGTGTGAACAGGATCTCCAACAAGCTGAATGGCCTAGAAGTGACCGGCAGGTTCCTCAAAACTACAGCCTGACAGGATTGAGCCGCAGGCAGAGATTGAATGGGCTAGTAACCAGTGTGGATATGGAAGGAAGTATTATCAGGACCTCACTCAGGCTTTTCAATGGTTCCCTGGTTCTTGTAAGTCAACTGACCTATTGTAGATGCTCTGTTTATTTCAGAGTAGTTCGGAACACTCATGGAGTGAGACTGGACAATGGCCAGAAGAGACCATTACACCGAGCTACATGTTTAGTGTGATTCATAGTACTCTCTGGAGCAGAGAGCTTTCCCAAGGGGCGTTTTCCTGCTCAAGTGATTGACAGGCCTATTTAGACAATTCTTCAGGAGGAAAACAGGCCTTTGATCTTTACCAGAAAGGCCTCCAGCAATCTTGGGACATTTTGTAGTTCAGACAGTCTCTCCTCCCTATGGCCAAAGATATGACTCTCACCCCATTTTTCTGAAATCATGCAACAGCACAGATTAGCAAGAAGTAAAGAAAGACAACTATTAAGTGTAAGGAATCCCCATGGTTTCTACCAGAAGCAGGAAGGTCTTCCCTGCCTGGACCTCAAGAAAGTATGCTGTGCCCCCTTTCTCACCTATGTCTAATCCATAGTACCCTGTCCTGGGATCTTAGATCTTGAGGGCAAATGTGATCTTTTCTGTCCAGTTCCCGAAGCATGAAGAAGAGCAGTTAGGATGTTTCCTCCTTTTAAAAAAACAGGCAAGATGGGGTCCAAAGCAGGTTATGAAGGATGAGGTCCATCCTCAACGACCTTCAAGCTTGTTCTTTTCTAAGTAGGTAACGGTATCAGTAATCACGAAGACTGGAGCCCAGAAGCATGTGGTAAGGTGCAGACGGGGTGCGGGCAGGACCAGAAGGGACCCCCGTCTCAACTTTGCGCCCACACTTTTAAACTCTCCCTGAAGTCACTATGATGGGAATTTAACCCAAACGATTGACTTGGAAACAATCACGGCACTACTCACTACAACACACTCAGCGCCATACTATCAAAGCCCCGAGTTAGAGGCCGGCTCTGAGAACCACGCTCTGAGGACCACGCCCCACTGTGAGAAAAACAGAGCTGATCGCACCTTGGTACCTCCCAATCTTCAATAGATGAAAAAGGACTGCAACAAAAGCTTGCAAGCCTCTCTCACTTCCTCTCTCCTGCTCAGGAGAGCTGTGAGAACTAACTGTTGATCTGAAAGCAACCATGATTTGCTACAGAGGTGCGAGCTTGGCCAGAGACCTGTGAAATCCCACAGAACACAGGAAGTGTTTAATTCCGCTGGATCGGGCTGGTGTCAAGGCAGCTGACATCTTCAGAAGCCGAGAGCCTCCAGAATCCTTTTTGGCAAGGAATGTCATCTACAAGGGGAATCCCTACCTCACCATTTACTCAGAGTTCAAAGGAAATGCAGATTTAATCATTTGGTTTCTGTGTGACTTTCAAGTCAAAATGAAACTAGAATGTGAATATCAGAGCGTGTGAACCTTTTTGGTACGAAGCCTGGGTTCCCCTCTGACTGCTGCGGTGTGTGGAGGATTGTGCAATGTAATAGCAACACCCGAGGTATACAAGGTCTTTGCATCGACTCTCACGATGACTGCTGATGCTCCGAGCTGAGCTGCACAGTGCACAGTGCACAGTGCACAGTGCACAGTGCATTGTTTGGACCAGAGTATGCACGTGAAAACGACTCACCACACAGTCTGGGCGCATTTTGATCATTAAAGTTAGGGGGACTGAAGAGATGGCTCACTGGTTGAGATCACTGACTGATCTTCCACAGGTGCCATGTTCAATTCCCAGCACCCACATGGCAGCTCTTAACTGTGTGTAACTCCAAGGTCTGACACCCTGATGCAGATATACATGCAACAAGTCACCAATGCACATAAAATAAAATTAGGTTAGAATGCCACTTAGTAGTGGTGAAACCAAGTTCAGTTCCCTGTGACATGTGTGTGTGTGTGTGTGTGTGTGTGTGTATAGTGTGTGTGTGTGTGTATATATATATATATATATATATATATAATTTATATCTCTCCATTGGTGAACAAGAGTTAGAACACGTGTTCATTGCTAAAAGTAAGAAACAGTGTGGTCTTACAAAACAGGTTCCCTTTTTTTATCTCATTTAGAAACCCTCTAGCCAACCCTCTGTTCTCTTTCTGAGTGACTGATGCTCTCAGTAACACATCTGAGTGCCGCGAGATACAAGTCCTACTGGTTCTATGGCGTGCTTCCCATGAGAATCTTACGAGTTCCAAGAAAGGTTTTTAAAGTTTGAGTACAACTAGAAACTCTGGATGAAGGCTCAGCAGGCACAGGCATTTGCTCTGTAAGCCGATGACCTGATTCTAGATCCATATCAAGGTAGAAAGAGAGCAAGAACGCCACAGAGTTGTCTCCGACATCCATGTGCATGATGTGTCTTGCTTGCCTACATACAAACATATATACATACATTGTGTGTGTTTGTGACACATGTTTAAAAATAAAACTAGTAACAGAACCTGAGTTTGAGCCCCCAAACCACGTAAAAAATCCAATCATGTGGTATATGCTTGTAATTCTAGCACAGGGGAGGGAGAAACAGGCAGATAGATCCCTGTATCTCAAGAAACAGAGTGGATGTCTCCAATGAAGGACACCCAAAGTTGACCTCTGGCCTCCACATGCATGCACATGCACATGAACATGTACCCACACATGAACACATACACACTAACACTTCTCTTATGCCATACATGCCATAATTTATATAAAATTCCACCATAAAGACATCTGGTTTCAATTTTCTTTATTATAAACTATATAGCAGCAACTCTGTACGAATACAGGGTTTTAGTTTTTTTCTGTTTAGCTTTATTTCCTTACTATAAATTTCCAAAAATTGAAATTAAGACCAAATTTCAGTGGTTTGTAATGTTTCATAACTGACTTTGCTTCTTTACCATAGCTTTAAAAATATTTATAAAGGGCTACAGAGATGGCTTAGAAGCTAAGGATGCTTGGCTGCTCTTTCGGAGGTCCTGAGTTCAAATCCCAGAAACTACAAGGGCAACTCACAGTCTGATGCTCTCTTCTGGTGTGCAAGCATACAGAACGATAAAGCACTTGTACATATAAAATACATAAAATCAATCTTAGAGGGGAAACGCTGGTTGGGCTGTTGAATGAATGAATGAATGAATGAATGAATGAATGAATGAATAAACAATTAAAAATAATAAATAAATAAAGCGCTGGCTGTTCTTCCAAAGGAACTGAGCTCAATTCTCAGCACCCACATGGCAGCTCAACACTGTAACTCCAGTTCTAGGGGATCCAACACTCTAACACAGACATACATGCAGACAAAACACCAGTGCACAGAAAATATAAAATAAAAACCAACAAAAATGTATATAAACTAATTATAAGGACAAACTTGGGGACTCAAACTTCTTGGAACATGTAAGACTCTCTTGGTAAGCAGGCCACATAACCAGTAGGAAGGAACTGCCTCAGAGAAAGGCAATAATAGTATGTGTTACAGAGGTCACCAGACCCCTTTGTCCATTCTTCCGTTATTCCCAGGGTGGCCACCTTGGTGAAATCTCCTTTTTCTGTTTTTTCCATTATTCATTTTTAAATTTGTGTTTTAGGAGAGGCAGCTGAGCCTTGCTTATTGGTGCCACCAGAGAAATGACACTTTTGGGGAACCAGCCACTCGTAGGAAAAGGGATCAGAGGGATGGAGTGGCCACAGGTACCTACAGTTTTCTTCCTGTTCCCTTGTCATTTTGAGGTTCTTTTGAACTATTTGGGTTCACTTTAAAGTAATAGGAAACCTCTGTTCCTATACTGGGGGGCTCCTCTGAGTCCTTAGATTCTTCAGAGCTACGTGGGCTTCTGTTTGTCAGAGCAAGCTTTGTCTTTGAGACTCAAGCCAATCTGCACTTCTTTTGAGCTATGAAGGCATCTGCAGGTATGACATAGAAGCTTGAACTCTACCTGCGATGAAGGCATCTGCAGGTATGACATAAACTTAGACTCTACCTGCAAGCGGATGGGATGTCTTGACACTAGAGACAAAGGATACTTGAGTTGTTTTATTCTAGTTTTCTGTAACTATGGAAATGCCAACGTCAGAATTCTTGCTGAGGGTTTGAGAATTGGGGAAACCGAGAGGAAATTCTAGTTGACTGATGTTTTCCTTAAACTTATGATGATTTGTAAAAATGCTCAATTAATAATTGTTTTAATGCCACTCTGAGGTCAGTCTCTTACAGTCTGTGTCACGGTCATTGATCGATGAGTTTTAGAATAGGCTGACTGTAGCAATGGACCGATTAGACATTTGTCTAAGAGGGGCTAGCGAGATGCTGAGTGGGTAAAGGTACCTCGGCTGATGACTTGAGTTAGAAGCCTGGGTACCACATAGAGAAAGAAGAAACCAGACTCCTGTAAGCTGTCCTCTTACCTCTTTCTGTGTGCTCAGTGTCTAGTATACCCAGTTCCTTACTTAGAAGGAATACAGCATCCCAGAGGTGTGTGGTGATTGGTTAGCATGAACCTTGAGCTATGGCAAACCTCTGGGTGGTGAGACCAAGACCAGAAGACTCCTGAAAACATCCCAGGGTAGAACTTCATCTGCCCTACACCTGCTAGCTGAAGTTACTCTTGGCACGCCTATATGAAATGTGTGTGTGTGTGTGTGTGTGTGTGTGTGTGTGTGTGTGTGTGTGTGTCATAATTATATAGAAGCTGCTGACTTCTTCCCTCCTCTCCCCCCTGCTGTTCTCTTTTGAAAACAGGTAAGAGCCGGCTACTGAGCAGGCCTAGGTAAACCTAGGCATTTAAGAGTTATGGTTTAAGGGGTTGGGGATTTAGCTCAGCGGTAGAGCTGGCATTTGCTTGAGCAAGCGCAAGGCCCTGGGTTCGGGTCCTCAGCTCCGGAGAGTTATGGTTTAAGAGTTACGGTGACTCTGAATCTGGGATTGTGGAACAGTACTGGGTATTTTAAAAGCAAGCTGTTGTTACCTGCTTAAAGACGGAGGAATGGCTTCAGGGAGGCTAGTCACATGGGTGGACAGGTGGTGGGCACTGATTTTATTCTGTCATTTTATTCCTTGGATCCATTCTCTTTTAAAAAGTAGTTGAGATTATTCATAAATGTTTTCATAAATGGCAAGTGTGCAGAAAACTGTTTCCACTTGCTTTCTCCCTGGGCTCTGAAACAGGGAACACTGATTTGAGAGTTAGGAATTCTAATTCCATATATAGAAAACTGAAAGAATTTAAGTTGTGTGTTAATGAGAAGGAACACGAGAAGGGTAAGACTGCATTTCATAGGAAGAAAATGATTGTCTACAATTCAAACTTTATATAAGGGATGTTGTTGAAATGTAAACCTTCCAGAGATTTCTAAAGGCCAAAAGACATTTCAATGACAAAGTGAACACTAACCCCTCTGTGTGAAGCATAGATCTTTCTCTTGCTTTTATTTGTTTGTTTGTGACAGGCCCTGCTATACACAGCCTGGCTATCCTGGAACTCACACTATGGATTAGGCTGGCCCTCTGCCCTGAGTGCTGGGATTAAAGGCACATGTGCCACCATGTCTGGCCTAGCAAATCTTTCTTTAAAATGTTGTTTTGTTCATAGTAACATCTGTGAACAGCCAAAATGAAACAAAAACTGACAACAGGAAAGAGAAAATTTCAGAAAATAACAACAAAACCCCAGGCTTAAAGGATAAATATTTGGGGTTTTGTCAAGGTAATCTTTACCTAGGTAGTCACTTACGCTTTTCTGCTGAGTTTGTCAAGTTTTTAAATACTCAGGTGAGACTTAACAGTCAAGGTTCAGTCAAGCATCTCCTATGCTAAAGCTCTTTAAATGACTACTCTGGGTGCCTGTTATTTTAGGGCGATCCCACACTCACTGTCCCAGGAGTCAAGAGTGTTAGAGCTGACCTGAAATCTCACACTTAGGAGGTGGAGGCAGAGAGCAAATGTTCAAGAGTATCCTGAGCTACATAGCAAGGCCAGCCTGGGCTACATGAAACCCCGCCCAAACAAACACAAACAATGCTGAGAATCTATGACAGGAATGAGTATAAGCTATGTGTGTGAGCTTTTATCTAAACGCTATGTAGAAGTTTGCAGAGTTAAGGGCATGTCTGTTTGATACATGCAAAATTGCAGATACACCTTTTTAATATGAACTTTGTGTAAACTTTCTACATAGAAAATGACCAATAGAAAATTTGATGTTTCTGCTCTTGGAGGGTACAAGCATTCGGGTGGAAAAACAAACAAACAAACAAACAAACAAACAAACAAGCAAACCTTGCTGTTTGTGTGGTCCTGCTATTAGAAATGTGATCTGCACTCATTTGCTTTGCCCACTGAACGTTCTGCTGTTGTACACAGGAGACACATATGTCTATCAGAGTGAGTCTGTCTGTGGTCACTGGCATCTTCCCCTAAATATGTAAGAAGTCTGAAGTTTTGATTGTTGTCAGTGCTGTGGACGTCTTAGTTCACTGAGTCAAATCTAGATTTTGCTTCAAAGGTCGAAACGGGATCATTATATAAAGGGCGTCTGTGTATGTACAGGGCGAGTCATTCCTGGCTCTTTTGTATGTTGAATGTGTTTGTGCTCCTCTAGGCTAGTGACTCTCTGCCTTCCTAATGCTGTGACCCTTTCATACGGCTCAGGTGACCCCCACCTGTAAAATTACTTTTGTTTCTTCTTTATAACTGTAATCGTGTTACTGTTAAGAATATCAGACGTAAATATCTGATATGCAAGATATTGGATATGTGACATTTGACCATACCCCCACCAAAGGGGTCACAACCCACCCATTAAAGACTGTTGTTCAAGTACGTACACCTTCTTAAAAGAACACATTCCCTTGCCAGTGTCCTCCAAACCAGAATGAACGCCAGTGTTAACAAGTTCCAGGCTAGTGTTCCTGAGTTCCTAAGTGTGTTGTGAATGCCGTCTTTAACAAAGGTTACCCACTCAAAGACTATGTTGCATACAGGGTTTTATGCGGTGATTGGTCATTGGCTACCAAGGACTGCATCTGTGAACACACATGTCTGACTTTATTTAGAAGACTGTTTTACCTACTTTTCCCTCCCACTGATCCTTAAAGGACAACTTTAAATGGGTAAGTGGGTACAGGTACTTGCACACAGACCCAATGATCTGGGGTTTGATTCCCAAATTCCACAAGATATCAGGAAAGAATCAACTCCTAAGGGAGTTGTCCTCTGACCTCTACCTGGGTATCGGTGTGGCACTGGTGGGCCTGCAATTACACGCACATTTTACACACATACACCACACACACACAACATACAACACAGAAACATACAAATAAATAAATTTTTAAAGATTTATTTATTTATTTATTTATATGTAAGTACACTAAGCCGTCTTCAGACACACCAGAAGAGGGTATTGGATCTCATTACAGATGGTTGTGAGCCACCATGGGGTTGCTGGGAATTGAACTCAGGACCTCTGGAAGAGCAGTCAGTGCTCTTAATCACTGAGCCATCTCTCCAGTCCAATAAATAAATTTTTAAACTGACAAAATTAAATAGGATTTATGTGTAAAATAGCATATTGTTGGCAACTTATTTTAGCCATTAAGTTGAAACAAAATAACACATGTCTGAAAAGAAAATGGCAAGAGCTTGACAGTTCTGACATAGCACTGTCTATGATATAGCGCTGTCTATCTACACGAATTATTACCCTAAAGTTTACACAAAGGGGATGACTAGACTGTTGTAGTCAGTTGCTACACTTTCTGCAGAATTCTAACCAGGGCTACCCCATGTCTTTACCACACATCGTCTCCATCCTTCTTTAAAGAATTTACAGCCAAACTTGTAGAAAACAACGCCAATGAATGCTTACTTTCAAGCCAGTTTTCTTGACAGTACTTGGGCTTGTTGACTGCGTTTGCCTTTCTGTGTAAACTGATGTAACTTGTTCCTGACATTCAGTGAAATTCCTATGAGTTTTGTTTTCTGGGAAAGGGTTTCCAGACTGGCCTCAAGGTCACTCTGTAGCTGTGATGACTGAACTTCTGACCTTCCTGCTTTTGCCTCTTAAGTTGTAGATTACAGACAGGTGCTAACACTCCCAGTTTTTGTGACCCTGGGAGTAGGTAACACTCTACCACCTGAGTTACACTCCCCACTCTACATATTTGTTTTTGACACAGGATCTTGCTACGTAGTCCAGATTGGCTTTGGGCTTGGTGCAATCCTCCTATCTCTGCCATCTGGTGACAGAATCAGAGGCATTCATCACCATGACTAGCAGAAGTACAGATTCTAGTAAAATGAGCTGAGCAGTTCTTCCTGGAGTTCCAAGGCAGTCACCTACAGGACAGACAATATCAATGTAGTAATAAGCCTCTGAGAAGCTGAGTCTAAGTCATCCACCATATCTCTCAGCTGCTTGGATTTGGCCAAGCGGGTCTTATTGGCTCGACTACTTGTCATTTGTATTTCAACTTCACTTGGAGAGCAGATCACCCAACTGAAAACACAAGGACAGTGGAATGTTGCCTTTGACGTTCAGAAATCATTCAGAGACAAAGGGGGGGTATTATCACAATCTAAACAAAGCCGTCCTTAGCATGGTGGCTCACACCTGTAATCTTAGCACTCGGGAGGCTAATGCAGAAGGACCATGAGTTTGAGGCCAGCCTAAACTGCATACATAGAAAGCTGCTTTCAAAGCCAAATTGGAGTGTCCTCTTTCCAGAAGAAATCAAAGCTTAGAGGCAATGCCACAGCGTCTCGTATGTGACATTAGGTCTTTCCCATTAGAATTCATTCTCAGTAGTCCATATTCACAAAGCTATTTAAAAAGAAAGAAGGCTCCTATTGGGATTTTTTTTTTCAAGTGATGTCTTCTGCCTCAATCACTTTCCTGTATCCTTTTAACAATGGTGCTTCTACGTTCAGACTTAAACATCTGTGTCCTTTTGCTTACACCAACTCAGCTTGTGGGCCTCTTGTGCACCAGTTGTCACTAAGCCAGGATACCCTAATCCCTTCAGATGTGGACTATTCAAACCCAGGAAGGATGCTGTAACAGGTACCAAGAATTTCCTCTCACTGAAGAGCCCTGGCTCCTCCACCCATCGGTCCCTAGGGTAACTAAAAATCAGGAAGCAGTTGGGAGCTCTGCCTTCATTTTACCTCCATCTGTCTCTTTGACATTGGCTCCCATTTATGCTGGACTCTGACGGCATTTTAATCTCTCAAGGAGTATCTGTCTATCTAACCAACTTCATTCCACGTCAAGGCTGAAGGCATGGAGAGAAGTCCTTGTCCTGAAACTCTCCTCTTGAGTCACCTTGCATTCCAGGAGCCACAGGACTGGTTGATAAATTATCTCCGTGACAAGGGACTAAAACCAAGTCCAAGTAATGGTGAGCCATCAGGACAGATCATCCCCAAGATGAGAACAATTACCTATACTGAAGAGGCTACTCCCTGGAACAGATCATCCTGCAGGAGCCAGATTGGTTTCTTCAAGTTAATGCCAGATTAGCATTTTTTATGACCTATTGGGACCAGAACAGTGATAAAGATGGACAGGGCCACACTTTGACTAAGACTGCTTAGTAATAACCTCTTGCCCTCTTCAACAATTTTCCTCAGTTAAAAATCTAGTTTTCATGTCAGTGCCCCAAAATGGACTCCTTCACTTGTCTCCCCTTTGTATTGATTATACTTCCTTTTTTAAAAAGGATGTATTATATATAAGTACACTGTCTCTGTCTTCAGACACACCAGAAGAGGTGCATCAGTTCTCATTACAGATGGTTGTGAGCCACCATGTGGTTGCTGGGATTTGAACTCAGTATCTCTGGAAGTTAAGAGTCTGTGCTCTTAACCGCTGAGCCATCTCTCCGGCCTGATTACACTTCCTTTCTCTGCTTTTCACTTAGAATCTTACAAAGAAACTTAAATGTAAAGTATCAATTATTTATATCCTTTTATGGTAAAATCCAGTGATGGGACTGGGCATATATATTTGTTGGCAGAGTGCTTGCTTGTCTAGCATACACAAAGTCCTAAGATCAGTCCCTGGGTTCAGTCTTCAGCATTGCATGTACCAGATTCACACATGTAATCACAGCACTCCAGAGGTAGAAGCAGGAGGGTCAGGAGTTCAAGGTCATCCTCTAGTATATCATAAATTTGAGACCAGCATGGACTAGAGACCCTGTGTCAAAAACAAACAAAACCCAATGGCAAAGGCCACAGAAGCTGGTTAACTTGTTTGAAAAGAGTGTGATATATGCTGTGGTATATAGGCTGCTTAGGTAGAGTAATGTCATCCTGACCCTGTGAGACAAACCAGTGAGGTTGGGGGAAATTTGGCTGTTATGGCCTTGAATGTGGGCAAAACATTTTTTTTAAATTCAAAAACAAGCCAGCAAGTTGCATAACATAGTAATGGTGTTCTGCCTTCTTGGGAGCTGAAATGAGACCACAGTCACATGACAACCATCAAAAGATGACAGTGTTTCAGCAGGAAGAACGTGGGCTTAGCAGGTGTTGAGCTTGTTTTGTGGAGCAAGCTTAACCTACCCTAGCAGTGTTACCCCAGTATCAGGGCCCCCTTGCTCCACTAAGTAAGCTTTGGAACTGTGTATGGATTTCCTGCCTGCTAGAGGAGCTTCCCATAGGGAGTCTTCTCTTCCAGTTCATCTACCCTGAACACGTATCCAGGCTAGTTTTTAGCATCCAGGTTAGAGCATGTGTATGTCACCCAGGAACTTGATAGTCCTTGGAGGTCCTTTCTGTCCTCGACAGAGAGTGAGAGAATGCTTAATTATTGCATCTCCGGGGTCAATTCCTGTTGAAACTTTCATCCATACATCTGTTATGTCTGCTGAATAAACATCCAAGTTCTGTCTTAAAATGGTAGATGCCAGGTTTCGGGACACTAGGGCTCCCAGTGTGTGTTCCTGGGGCCACTCTCAAACTCTATAACATCTTATTTTTTCCTGTTAATTCATTACTATAACCATTCGAAGAGACATCTTAATTTAGTTGACCACATAGTACAAGAGTAATACTATTGCCTCTAGATGAGAAAAGCGTTTCTTTTGAATACAGCCTTCTCTAACACGAACAGGTCCTCCTCATCTGCAGGTTATGATTACAGAAGCAGGTAACCCAGCATGCAGAGCCGCTGTAAGTGGAAGCCAGGTAGTTGGATGCTTTATATGAGCTGTTTGATACGTTTTATGTACTCTACAAATGCCAGCTCTCATGGGGATTAGGCATTTGAGTCATCTTTACCCCTGCCTCACACTTTAGGATGCAGAGTGATGTTCTCTTGCTTGGGAATGGAATATTTCTTTCTGGTCTATGGTTTGGGATCTGGAGCCACCTGCTCAGTATAGTGGGAATTGGGGGGGGATGCTTATGGGGAGAAATACTCATTGGGGTGGGGGAGATGGGGATAGAGAAATCCTTTCCTCTCTCCTCCCCCAGGAGAATTCTGTTTATCACCTCAGGTGTCCATCCAAGAACACATATGGGCACACATTTGTTTCCCTTCAACTAAGATGAGTAAGTCTAAGACATGAACGGTTCCTCAGGGAAACCTGTTCCCAGTATGTGAAAACAGAGAGAGAAAATAAAAACTGTCATCCACACCAGAGTTCTGCCTCAGGGCTTCCAGACTCTTGGCAAAATAGAAGATCAGAGACTCCTCTTCCTACCAAGGCTTGGGGAACCTCTTTTCTCAGCATCTGTTTAAATAACACCATGTATTCTAGAAAGGCTTAATTGGTGCCCCAGCCCTGCTCCCATCTTGGCTTCTCTCTGATTGAAGGTAAAGACTGAAGAGCAACTATGTCATTTTTGGAACCCAAGGAGAAGGTTCTAGAATCTAGGTTCCAGTCCAGCAATGGAACAGAAGGGCAAGAGTCAGAAGACCTACATTCCCACCCTCATCCATTCATCAGCACTGCTGTTTTCTTGCTTTGAAGCTCCACACTCAGAAAACAAGAGTGCTTACGCACTGGGTTGCCAAGCTTGCTGAAACATCTTCCACAAACAACCATAAGGTCAACTCAGTCTGACCAGTAGATCTTAGCAACAGCTCTACAGGAAACCCTGGGGTCAGAAGAACATGGTAGATGGTATCACAGGGACATGACCAACAAATATAAACCATAGAAATAGTGCAGGGCAAAGGATTCACAATCTTCATTCAACAAATAAACGGCATGGAGACAGGTCCTGTGTGTGGGTTAGGGACTTAAGAGACTTGTGATGTTTAAACTGCTTTTATTCCAATTTGTATAAACCAACTGTAAAAATACACGACAACACCAACCAGATACCTGAAAAGAGGTTGGCTCCTCAGCTGATGTTAAAAGTCATTCCATTCTTTTCTAGGGCTAACACTGTGTATTCGCCAGGGTTCTCTAGAGTTACGAAACTGATAGAATGGATGTGTAATTATCAGAGTGGCTTTCAGGCTGTGGTCTGAGTAGTCCAACAATAGATGTCTCTTGATCAAAAGGCCAAGGATCTGATATTTGTTCGGTTCATGAGACTGTGTGTCTCAACAGCCCCAATCTGATACTGGAGTCCCGGAAAGCACTAAGGAGCTTTCAGTCTTCAGTCCATTTTGGAATCTTGAAGAAGTAGGTTCTAATGTCATTGAAGAAATGGCTCAGGAACAGGACAGATGAACTTGAGAGTGAGGGCAAGTATGAAAAACCAAAAGCTTCTTCATCCATGTCCTTTTATGTGGGCTGCTATCACAAGGTGTTGATCAGATTTGGGGTGACTTCTGACTCTCATGACCCAGATTTAGAGAATCTTCTCACCTCAAATGATCCAAATCAAGAAAATCCCTCACAGGCTTACCACCTTGGTTGGGTTGTAGTTGGTTCCAGATTGACAACCAGAATCAACTATCACACACTATATTGCTGTTGCCACAGTCCTTTCTGGGGATATATATTATTGTGTGAATAATGGGGTGTTACAATGCACAATAATATGTATGATACTTCAGAGCAGTCCAATAGAAGCATGAAGTCCTTGAAGCAAGACTGGCCTGTGATGATGGTTGCAACTAGTAGATTAATTCATGGGAATTTATTGCAATGTTTTCTTTTTCTCTTTCTTTTTTTTCCCTCCTTCCTTCCCTCCCTGCATCTCCCCCTCCCTCCCCCAAACACCCCCAATTTCTCTTTCTTTCTTTCTCTTGACTCAGGTCTCATGTTTCCCAGTCTGGCCTCAATCTCCCATGTGTGGAAGGATGATCTTAAACTTCAAATCTTCCTACTTGTACCTCTTGAGTGTTGGAATCCCAAGCCTGTACTGCCATAGTTGGTTCCACAGTGGTGGGGAATCAAGCCCAGAGCCTGATGCATGCTAGAGCTGTGCTTTACAGCCAAGGTATATCTCCAGTCCCATTGATATTTTCTGAAATCATCTTTGAAATGTCCTGTCATCAAGAATTAAAAAGTACCCAAAAAAGTGGGTTTGGAGTAAGGAAACTACTAGAATCTTTCTCTTATTGGATCAACTATTGATGTATTTTCCTCACCTCTAGCTCTGAGGTAAACTTGAAGCACTGGTCTTGGTACCCAGTAAGAACCCAGTCAATGTCAGCTCCCTCCATATTGATACAATCAAAGGCTACTCATTATTCTGTGTGACTCTTCCCAACTAAGAGACACTGATTGTAACCTGTCTTTTAAATCACATCATGGCCTTTTGGGTTTTTTTCTACATCTTCACATAGGTCTTTCTGGAAACTTCCTCCCGTGTTCACCTTCCTTGGCCTGGGGCATCTGGACACTTTACCTGAGCAGCCAGGTGTCAGTCCCATAGGGTGTGTTGGACTCATTCCTGGATTGGCAGGTGCAGGTTTCTGATTTCTTCACCGGATCACTCAGTAGTTGGCTCTTTTTCCAGTGGCTTCCTGTCACCTGAAACAAGAGCTCACAGCTTCAGGAGGAAGGTAGAAATTCAAGGTGGAGAAGGACTAGGCAGATGCAAGATGCAATTACATCCTTCCTCCACCACCCCTCAATGGCCCCACCCTATGCCTGGGGAGAAGTCTAGAGTCTGGGTGGGGAGGTGTTTATCTCATTCCTGTTTCTCCCAGGCTGTGCAGTATTGGACAAGGCACTTGACTTTACCCTGCCTTCTGAGTTATACAACGAAGTGAATAATAGATCAGAGCACATTTTTATTAGTTCAGAGCACAAACTCCAGGGCTGGAAACCTGGCTCTGCACTGTGTTAACTTTGCCTTCTTGGACCTCACTGTGGTAGGTTTCTCACTGGTAAATGGGAATTGAAACAGTACCGGTCTCTTGCCATGATTGCCATGTTGTAGTGGCATCTGGTGGGGGATGCTCCCTAGAGGTTACTGTTACCATCTCCACCAAGGCATCGCTTTGTATCAAGTGCTGTGAGAGTTCACTTGCAACCTCACTCCAGCCCTCCTTTTAGGCCTGTGCTGTTTCCATGTAAGCTCTGGCATTCCTCCATCAGGAACGGGAACAGCCAGGGAGTCCATCGAGTGAGTCACAGACCAGGGTCGTGCAAGGTCAAAGGCTGCTACACCTTTCCCAGTTTCAGCTCTTGCCTTCCCTGGAAGGCGATTGTGAACTCTAGTACTTCTAAAGACAAGGGCTGTGGAGGGGTGAGTCAGGAGTGAAACCAAAGAAGGAAAGCAATAGACCTAAGGAACTAAGGAATACCAGAGAGGGAGGTGGCCCTGGACCCCTTTATTTCCCCTAACTTTGCCCAAGAACAAATGGCCCAACCCTGGCTACACCTACCACCTTCTCTGGGTCCTTCAAGGCCATAGCCTGTGAATGAGGAAGGTGGCTTAGCAATTTTGATTGCTAAGAGAGTTCAGCTTCCCAGTGCTCTTGGCTTCTACTTGTTCCTCAGTAGTAGATGGAGCCCGGAAACTTGGGGCACGAGACTGGAACTCAAGAACTCTGGAAGGCCAGGATGACGGAAAGTTAATAGGTCTCTGGTTCTCAGGGTAACCGCCCTGTGGAAGCCTGGTGAAGCCATCTAATGATGGTGGACCAGGCTCAAGCAGTGTATCTCCCGCAGAATCCCAGGAGTTACATACTGAGTTGTCGGACCCAACTAACGCTCCAAATCTACTTAACTTTCAACCCAATGATCCGTTAATATACATCACACACACACACACACACACACACACACACACACCCTGCCCCTCCAGTGCCAGAATGTAGAATCACAGGCAGGCAAGTGTGTGTGTATGGGGGTGTGGGATGGGGGGCAGTCAGCTGTTGTGTTCCTCCTTTGGGTGTTGACAAAGATCTGGAATGGAATTGGCTTCACGGGGGATTTCCAAGAGCAAAAACCCTCCAGCCTGTTTGCTCTTAGCTTGTCTGTTTTCACCTGTGTGAGGAGGAGGTGCAGACCAAGCCACACCCGGCAAGTGTTTGTCACAGCATCCCAGGCCAGGCTTAACAGAAACAAAGAGAAAAAAATAATCCAAGGCCACCACACCCAGTGCCCAGCTAGACCTTTGAGAATAGTATTCATTTCAAAGTGTAGGTACAGAAAACCCTGAGACCACGTAACAAGTAAATTCACAGAATCCAGGCATATAGGACATAATTGAAAGGAAATTTTCCCTACCTTGGATTTTATGAAGATGAAAGATCTGTTGGAATGGTAGGGCCATTCTCTGTAACGAAGACTGTATTGTGACCAGAGGCCACAATGAACGATAACACTTTGGGGTCTCGCACTGCCTCCCTCTTGTTGCACAGCTGAGGAACAGGACCCTTTCCCAGACTGGTGTGGCTTGGTTTTCAATGTCAGAATGGGGGTGTGAGGACAGTATTTTTGTAGGTAGGTGGACACAGTTGGATCTGTGCAAAGGAGTGGCGCAGGGTATCAGTTGTGTTCTCTTGAGAAAAATAGCTTTTGAGACAGACATGAGGTACTTGCCCGTAAACCCAGCATTGTGGAGGTAGAGGTAAAAGGACATCCAGTTTCAATCTGGTTCGAAATGTCAACATAGAGGCAGGGGCAGGTACATCTCTGTGAGTTTAAGGCCAGCATGGTCTACGTAGTGAGTTCCAGGACAGCCAACTATGAAGCAATAGAAATAATAAGCAAAAAGGAAAGGCCAGAGTCTATCCATCCGTTTTGTGCAGCTCTAACAGAATCCCCACAGACTGGGAAATTTCCCCCCAAGATGAGGCTTCTCTGTAAAACTCTGGCTGTCCTGGAACTCACCCTGTATGGTGACCAGGTTGGCCCCGGACTCAGAGATCTTCCTGCCTCTCTAGCTCCCGGTGCTGGAATTAAAGGTATGTGCAGTTTTTAAGAAAAAAGATTTCTCACTGTTCTAGAGGTCAGGGACACCTTTATAAAGAGAATGTTATCAAGTGCTGGCTTTCGTTCTGGGTCATCCCAGGGCAAATTGTAGGAGAGCTAGAGAGTACATGGGAACAGAAAGTGAACAAGAAAGAGGCCAGGCATGTTTTTATACTAAGTCTAGCACTCCCACCGTAGTAACCCACTTCTGCGTTGAACTCTCTTGTCCTAATGACCTGGTATCAAGCCCAATGTCCTGGCACTAATACATGGAGGGAAAGCTCTCAGTGCATGAACTTTGGGGAACACACTCAAACCACAGCAGCTACTTACTCCCAGGTAAGATGTTACTATAAATTTTTAACAATGTTTCAAGAATGTAGCTTTGTTTACAGTGCTTTTGTTTTGTTTTTACAAAGGTGAAGTTAAAATGAAGCCATTAGGGAAGATCCTAATCCCAGAACTTGAATAAACACAAAGGATGAAGACACAGAAAACAGACAACTACATACAAGACAAGGAGAAAGTTCTGGAATGGATCATTGCTCTCAAGCCCCAGAAAGGCTCTCAAGCCCCAGAAGGGGCTCTACCATGCACAGACTCTCGGCTTTCCAGCATCTATTACCACAAAAATGGGGAACTTCTGCCATTTACTGCACTTTGTTACAACAGACCTGGCCGAAGTCCAAACAAGTCCAACGCTGACTCTGCAGCCTACCCCTGCCTGCCAGCTGACCTGCCTTGTTCAAGCCTGAGAGCCTCTGGAGAGTCTCAGCTCTGTTTGGGGTTCTTTCTCACAAGCAAATCAGTAGGCAGTGGGAGGGCTGGATCTGTGTGATCTGACATGTGCCTGTCCCCGACTTCCTCACAGCTCCTTCTTAGACAGCTTTTCCCTGTGAAAATAGCTAGCAACCCTCATCAGTGTCAGGCAAGAACCCCAGGACTCACTGGGAGCAGCCTTGTCTGGCTGGATTCTTGAACATATGGAGTTGGCCTCTTCTCCTGGAGCCTCTAGAGCTTCAAACCTCAGGCTCTTTCCTACAGCCCTCCTACTGGCTCCTCAGTGACCCCTGGGGTTCCCAGGCAAGAGGCAAATTGTTTAGGCAAGGCTGACATCACTTGAAGGAAACCAATTCAAAACATACCATGTGCAACTCAACTTACAGTAAGGCTCTGAATCTCTAAGAATTTCATAAACAAGTAATATTTTAAAAAATGGTTATTGATGAAGGAGAAAAGAACCTGAAGAAATCAGATGCTGTGAGGGAGGTTTAGTCAAGGCTTTTTCAGGTACAGTGTGTTCTAGAATTTGACTATTGAGCTGTAGAAATAAATTACCTATTAAAATGTGCTCTCTATTGAAGAGGGTACCAGAGTGTGACTTTTTTTTTTTTTTGCATTGGAAACACACCCTGTTTAATTTGTAGTATAAATACACAATACATAGGCCCTGTGACTGTATACATTTATTTTGACTTATGTTTTAAAAGGGCAGTTATTTAATTTACCATGAAGGAGAGCTGGCAGACCCATCATAACTGGTACGGAATACTGCATTCAACCTTGACCTAGGCTAGACCTCCCAGGAAACCAGCTCTGTGGCATCGGCCTCCTCAATCCTCCCATCAATACCACAGGCTCGACTCCACCTGTTTACAGGCGTACAGTCATAAAGAGGCTCAGAGGTCTAAACACTTTGAAACCACCAAGTCTATCAGCAGCCAGAACACTTTTCAATGGCACATGCGCAGTGGGAGGTCATTGGCTAAGCCGTCTACGTCTGGCAAGATCCAACCTTAAGAATGTTTTTATTTGTCTCCAGGTCGCTGTACCATGTACTGGGGCTACTCTAAAGAGAGACCTAGGTCCCCTTTCCTCAAGCATTTACTGGGAGAGGTTCGGGGCCAGAAGGGCTGCTGTCTTCTTCCTCAGTCCTAGGGCAGAAACTTTCAGGAAAACTGTGATGAAGATGTTCACTGGCATCTTTTTTTAAAACTCCCTTACCTTAAAAATCCCCCCCAAGAAGGAAGAGGCAAGAGAATTAAGAAGATTTTTGAAGGACAAAGCTAACACAACCAACACTGTCCCGATTGGTTGATTTGTCTTCTCTGTCACCCCCTGTTTTTCTGTGCCATAGAGAACATCTAGGGGTTTGTCTCTAAACAGATGCTTGCAAGGAAAGTTTAACATAATCCACAGAGCTGTAAAAGTTCTCGGTGTGGCCCTCGGTGGAGTGCTTTCTCACATTCCCAGAAGTAGCCAATCTACCACGTGGCAGGGCTGCTACAGGAAGGGGGCGAGCCAGCAGGGCACGGAGCTGCCCGCAGCAGCAGGGCAGGGCGGCTCCCAGGAGGGCGCAGGCGTGGTGGCCCCTCCCTGCCGCGAGCCCAGGCCCGCCCACTGCCACCGGCGAAAAGGAGGAGAGACCTACATTTAAAAAGGCAGGAACCTACTAGCTCCAGAGCTCCTACAATGCCAAATGAGAATTCCTGTTTATGAGGTCAAACAGAGGTCAAGAATTACTCAGTCATCTCTAAAACCCCCTACTTAGGGGGTCAAGCCAGGCTGGAAACCCATGCTAGCTAAATCTAACTTGATCTCCCCAGAGTCTAACACTGCTTCTTTATTTATTTTTTCTTTCTTCCTTTCTTTCACTTTTTACTGTTTTGCCGGAGATACAGGGTTTTTTTTCTGTTACTTCCGGTTTGTGGCTGTGCTTTCTTTGCCTTACTTCCTTTTGGGGTGTGGGAGGGTTAGGTTGCTTCACTGTGATGTCCACTTAAAGATGTATGAAAAAGGATGAGAGAGAAAGGGGAGGAAAGGAGAGGGAGGCAGAGAGAGAGGGAGAGGAGAGGGGTTGTTAGCACACAGTAATTTTGTTTATGCTATAAAATATTTAATACGTTCCTCTGCATGGATATGTTCCACAATAATGCACAATGTCATTGTGTTCAAAGTACAGGTAAAGAAGTCTAGTCTCATCAAAGCCTGGATCTGTGTTGACTGACTCCAACCCCGAAGCGCTTTCGTCTGTTTAACCTTTCAAGGAGGTGTTTATTCATCTCTTATTACAAAGCATATGCCTGACATGCAAAACAAAAAAACAAAGCTTAATTCAGACCTTTTGGGAAAATGTGAAGACTATGATTTCGTCTTTGGCCACTCCTTTGCAATCTTTCCACGCAGATATCAACAAGGGCTGCTGTGGTCCTCGTGGTCCCACCCGCGGGTGCACTTCCAGCATCTGGCAGCAGGGGGCGCATGTGTGCAAGAGGCGGAAAGTGCACTGGGCAGGAAGAGTCAGATCATGTGTTTGTCCTTCTTGGCAGGCCCAGGCTATCAATACTTTAATTTTTCTCCTTGAACACTTAGAACCAGTGGCTGCAGACTTCTCTACAGAGATCCATGCTTCCTCACTCGTAAAGTGGGGGGAAACATCCTTGGGACTTGTAGAAAAAGATCTCTGCTGAATCTGAGGGAGGAAAAAAATCTCAGGAAGGAGCCAGGCTTGGCCCCTGGCTTCTGTTGAAAAAGGAGAACTCAGAAAGCAGGGACAACGGCCATCCTATGTCCAAGTATCACAGGACTTCTCCCATTGACTTCCTGAGAAGACCTCAAGGGTTGGAAACGGCACACCTGTAGGAAAGCTTTACCTGCTCCAATAGTACAGGGGGCCGGCTTGGGTCTCAGGCACCTTTAAGTGCTACTCACATGGCAAAGCCTGTGAATTTCTTAGAGAGTCACCAAGAATTCACCAAGATCCACCAAGTTTCTGGTCATTCACCAAGCTGTATTAATAGTGAAACCCTCTGGTAAAAAAAACCAAAAAGACAAAAACAAAAAGTCCTAAAGTCAAACAAATGCAAAGACGTAATCAGGGTAGCTAGATAGAACTGAACAAATGGCCAGGGGTTGGTAGCATGAACCTTTAATCCCAGGACTCCAAAGGCAGAGGCACATTGGATCTCTATGAGTTCAAGGCTAGTCTGGTCTCTAAAGCAAGTTACAGGACAGCCAAGGCTACATAGAAAAAAACCTGCCTCAAAAAGCAAAGAAATGAGGAAAAGAAAAAGGAGGAGGGGGGGGAGGAGGGGAGGAGGAGGAAGAGGAGGAGGAGGAGGAAGAGGAGGAGGAGGAGGAGGACAGGAAAAAGAAAAGAGAAAAGAAAGAGAAATGGACAAATGGTCGCCCAGTTGAAGGAGAGAGCAATGATATTTAGCTCTCCGTCCTTTGGGCTCCCTTAAAATACAGCGATGCCTGAATAGCATGGAGACATACACATTGTCACAGAGGTGCCTAGTGTCCTGTTTGATGGTTAATCGCCTTATCAAGTTGACTGGACTGAGAAACACCAAAGTGGTGATGATACCCATCTCTGGGTGTGTCTGCCAGGAGGGTGGAGAAGGAAGGCACGGCCTAAAAGTGTTGGGCACCATCCCACTGGGCACAGGTTAGATGAAACCCCAGCTTCCATGATGTAAGATATCCCTTCAGGCTTTCCCTACCATGATGGATTGAAGCCTAGAACAAATCCCCTTGTAAGTTGGCCTCTTAGGAATTTTTCATAGAGACGATAAAAGAAACCATGCATGCAATATCAAATGATAACTAGAAGACCCCATCACAAATTTTACCTGATGTTAGTAAATACCCTAGCCGAAGTAATTCATCTATTTAATTATCATTAGTTGAATATTTCATTGGACAAAGTCCAGGTGCTAAAGTCAGGAGGACAATTTGGGTCTTTCATTTAGTACCTGTGTACTCTGATCAAGGTTCCAAGCCTGCCTGAGCCCCACGTCCCCCAAATACAGGATACTGGGAAGATGGGAGGATTATGGTTCCTATACTATACGATGTTCTCTAGGAAGACTCAGTGAAATAGCAAGCACACAGTGTGGGCTGCTCACAGTGCAGGAGACAAGAGACCTCACTCAGGAATTCAGCTAATTAAGAAGTCATAAAGAACATTCCAGAAGGGTCCAGCACCCCATTTTCACAAGCCTGCTGGGTGGTTCTGACCCACACTGGAGTTTAAAAATCAAAGGGCTATGGATCTTACATGAGACAATCTTATGCTTAGTCTTGCATTTTGGAGAAGATAGATTTGAGGCTAGGCTGAAGATGAATGGAGGGAAAGACAGGACACAGGACACTGAAGATGAAGACCTCCTATGTGCAATGAAAGATGATGGGGGTTGAAGCATGGGTCATGGTGGTAAGAATGAATAGAGGGTGATGACCAGTGTGTCACAGAGAGGGGGGTGGGACAGGGAAGAGGTGCAATGGAATCAGATTTACCAGCAAGGGAGAGGAAGAGGCCAGGATGAGTCTAGAGTTTGAACACAGGGCTTTTCATGCCCATGACTAAAGAGGCTGCATCTGTGGTGGTTTGGAGATGGTTTATTTGGCTCCTCCTTCCCTCTTCTTTTTTGGGCCAGAGTTGACAGCATCTATTGGCATCTATGCAGGAGGTCTGCTCCTCTCTGGAATGCACAGGTCCACAGGGTGTGTGCACTTCTATTGAAGCCACATCACCACCTCCTGTCACCCACACCCCCCCCCCCGCGCGCACCCACAGAGGTGGCTGCGATTCGTTTCACCTCCCTTGGTTGCAGCCACAGGGGTAGTGAGTCACTCTCCCAGAACAGCTGGTAGCTAGCACTCTTTTCTGCACTCTGGGAGTGTTTCCAGGATCTAATTTACCCCCTCCTCAAAAGAAAAAAGAAATCCTGTTGATCCACATTTTACAGCAAGCTCTCCTAGCCTACTCCATCTCTAGGATCAAAGGAGCTCTACCCACAAACTCTGCCTGTGTTGGCATGCAGACTGAACTCACCTCAGTTCACTACTACGGTATGTGTAAGACAGGAGTTCAATACAGAGGAGGCAACATACCACATACCACCTCCTGCATCAAGATCAAGTGATCTATTGGTAAAAATGCTGATTCTTGGGTCTACTTCAGATAGACTGAGTTACAGGAGGGGGTAGGATTAAAAACAAGAGATCCTCCTCCTCCTCCTCCCTCCTCCTCCTCCTCCTCCTCCTCCTCTTCCTCCTCCTCCTCTTCCTCCTCCTCCTCCTCCTCTTCCTCCTCCCCTCCTCTTCCTCCTCCTCCTCCTCCTCCTCCTCCTCCTCCTCCTCCTCTTCTTCCTCCTCTTCCTCCTCCTCCTCCTCCTCTTCCTCCTCCTCCTCCTCCTCCTCCTCCTCCTCCTCCTCCTCCTCCTCCTCCTCCTCCTCCTCCTCCTTCTGTTGTTTTTTTGGAGCCTAGATCTACAGGCTGACCTCAAGCTAGTTATATGGTTTAGGATGATTTTGGACTTTTGATCCTCTTGCCTCTACCTCCCTAGTTCTGCATACAGCTATCTACCATCATACCCAGTTTTATGTGGGGCTGGAGATCCAACCACGGAACCTTATTCATGTCAACAACCACTGTACTGAACCACATCCACAGACCCTGTGTCCACATTAATATCGTATTTCTATTAAGTTTGGGGCACTAACTTTTTTTTTTTTTTCGGAGCTGGGGAATCGAACCCAGGGCCTTGCGCTTCCCAGGCAAGCGCTCTACCACTGAGCTAAATCCCCAACCCCTTGGCACTAACTTTTTGATCATGTTCATCACCTTATGCAGCTTCTCCTGTATCCACCCCTGTCTCTGTACCCACCCAACTTTGTGTGTGTGTTTTTTTCCTAAACATCATCAAGTCCAATGAACACCCTCTAAATAGTCTTTAGTGGGTGCACTAGGGATTCTTTTTTTTTTTTTTTTCTTTTTGTCGGAGCTGGGGACTGAACCCAGGGCCTTGCGCTTGCTAGGCAAGCGCTCTACCACTGAGCTAAATCCCCAATCCCTGCACTAGGGATTCTTGACAACACTAGAATTCGATTTTTGTGGTAATTCTTGACCTGCTATGTAGAAAAAGTAACGTTATAGAGTGTGGACGCTCCCATTCTGTTTGAAAGAAGAAAGCCCATCAGTCCTTAAGTAAGAATATCCTAGACTCTACCAGATCATTGCTACTGCTGTCTACTTCCTGACCTTGAAGCACTGAGTGCTGCTTCGGCCCCAGTCAGATAAGGACACACACATAAATCCAGTCACCATATCTGTCTCAAATGGGTGGAATGCATTCTTACACTGAGACAACAGTGTTGGGTCATGATTACTCTGTTTCTTTTTTGAGAGCCAAGCTTGTAGCTAAGTTAATGGATGGCTTGCATAGCATGAGGCCCAACAATGAATAACCTGGGCAGAGTAGCACACACCCAGAATCCCAGCACGTGAGAGGCTGAGCAGCGGAGGCAGGAGGATCCAATTAAGGCCAGCCTTTACCACAGAGTGAGTTTGAGGCAAGGTTCAAGCCAGAGCTAGAAATCCTTTCTCTAAAAACAAAACACAGTCAAGCAATACTTTTCTTTCAAAGGCAAATTTAGAAGACTCTAAAGTTCAATATGACGGCATTGACATCACCCAGAAAAGAGATTGCTGTGTTAGGGTGCAATAAAACATTTCTCTTAAGTTGGCCTTCCCTGTGATGCCCAACCCTTGCCCAAGGTCAGGAGAATAATCTGTGTTGGTGCAGTCAAGGTCGGAGATGGAAAACAGCCTACAAATGAGGGACCACAGGCAGGCTCTGCCACCCAAGGGCTTGGAACTCAGCAACATACAGCAGCTGTAAGGAGGCAGGGTCAAAAGGAGGCTGGAACATTAGTGTGCTAGCACTTCCAGGTTATCAGGTTTGGTTTATTTGCTCCAAAAGTATCCACAGGGGCCTGAACATTTTGAATCAAAACTAAAGGAACGAAAGGTGGATAAGGGACGCCCTACACACTTGAAGGATCCTCGACCTTGCAGGTTGGACATCTGCTTTGCAATTAAACCCAGTGAGGTAGTAAATGTTAGTGAGCAGCTAGACATCAAATGCCACATCATTCAGAGGGAGAAGGAAGGGATGGTCCAGGGTTTGAAGGCAAGGAAAGCTTAGGCCTATCCTTCCCCGGAAACCTTCTGAACAGGATGAACATCATGAGAAGAAAAAACAGCTCACCTGGACACAGTTGGCAGATGGGCAGCCTGGGGCCTAAGCTGGGGTTAGGAATGAGAACAAATGATATTCAGGCTTTCACTCTCGCTCTCTCTGTCTCTCTCTCTGTCTCTCTCTCTGTCTCTCTCTCTTTCTCTCTCTCTCTCTCTTTGTGTGTGTGTGTGTGTCTGTGTGTGTGTGTGTGTGTGTGTGTGTGTGTGTGTGTGTGTGTATCTGTCTGTCTATCTGTCTCTTCCTCTCCTCTCTTTCTTTTGGTGACAAGGTCTTAGAAAGTAGTCCATGTTGGCCCTCGAACTCTATAAAGCCACAGATGACCTTGTACCCCTGGCCCTCTGACCTCTACTTTCCGAGTGTTGGTAGTACAGCTGGCGCTGCACCACACCCAGTTCACGTGACCCTGAGGACTAAGGATCCTGCATGCTAAGCAAGCACTCTTACCAATTAACCACATCCTCACACCACCCCATTTGTTAAATGCCTGTGAGATGCTGGGCGCTCTGTCCAGCACTCGGCTGTCAGATTGCTGCTTGAGTATCATTGCAGAAACACCAAGGGATCTGTGTCACCCTATGTCCCATGTAACACAGCACTGCTCAGAGAGGTGTCGGCTCCAAAGTCACACAGTCAACAGACAGGGAAGCCAGCGGACAACCAGTGCTTGTTGGTTGAGTGGAGGGCTCTTTGTACCCTGACTCTAGATCATACTGCTTCTCAGTCGAGGGCCTAGCAGCGGGAGTAAGGTGGACATGTAGACCGTGGCCTCTTCCTTAAGACTTCCTGAAGACTCTAGGTCTTGCCCTGCTTTTGGAACCAGGAATATACTCAACTAGAAGGACAGCCAACGCCCCTTCTCAGGGTTCTGCTTTATGTTTGTGTTTGGTGTCCTTGGTATGAAGGGGTTGAGGCAGCTCAGGGAGGGATACCTTGTCTGTAAGTTTACATCAGGATTAGGTTTTTTAAGTTACAAGTTTGTTCCTCCTTGTTAAGACAAAGGGGCTAGTTTAAGGGGTGAGTGCTGTAACAGGTTGTTCCACAAGCAGCCCAAACTCTGCCACTTCTGCTCTCCTACCATCTTTATTGTGCTAGCACATGGAACAACAGGGCTGCTCGAGTCCCAGCTACCCCTTCCATACCTCCAGCTATGGAGGAGAGGAAGTAGGTAAGACACATTGCTTTCTCAAGTGGAGGGCTTCCCCTATGAGCTGACCACAGCATTTCTGTGTGTAGCTCATTGGGCAGAATTGAAATGGCACAACTGACTCCAGGCCTACTTGAAAGCATACCCCTGGCTTCAGACCACCGTGGGAAAGCTGTGTCGCTAGAAAAGAGAGAAAGAATGTTTCTATACACACAGAACAGTGTCTACCTCTGCCCTGAGCTCACTCCATCTTCCTATGATGTAACCCCGTGAGTCAGACGGATGCAATGATCCCCATCTTATAGGGGAGGAAAGTATGTCTCTGAAAGGATAACTCGTCCAAGAGGTTACCTTGTCTACCATGGAAGAAGCCACCAGAAGGCGTGGGATCCTACCATGTACACCTGACCCCAGAGGCTGTGTGATTCTACCTCTGCCCCTAGGCACATGATGGAGAAACTAGGGTACCTTCACTCCTGCATAGTCCCTGAGTGTGGTTTTTCTGTATTTGTTTTCCCTGGCTAATATATAGGTGTGCCTTTTATACGTAAGGGCAAGCTAATGCCTTGCAAAGTTAGCATGACTAGGGCAACCATAAGGTAATGGAATGGCCAGCTCGGGCCACAGACTCAGTGTCCATAGATAACCGCGGCCTAGTTCAGGGCTGACTGCACTGATGCAGCTCACAGGGCACTGCCTCTGCTGGGAGGACACACAGGCCTGGAAGCTTCTCCCAGCCACCGCCCAGGTGACCGTGAACTCGCCTAAGGCGCATTCATCATCTCTGCTTCTGTGATGTTTGGCTTTGATCTGAACTAGCGTCCGGGTCTCTTCTGACTCCTCCTTACGCCTGGCTAGGCCTGGCCTTTGGCCCTGGCCTCACCCTCACCCTTGAATGTTCTGCCTCTAGAGACCCGTGTTTAGTGAATCTGTGGTCCTGGTAAAGCCCTGCCAGAACCAGAGAAAAGCTCTAGAGAGAAGCTAATTAGCTTTACAAAGGTGAAGGCCCAGCCCTGTCCAGGAAGGAGCTCTTCTGAGCTATGCTTCACCCTTCTTCATAGCTTTCTGCGGTCCATCAGGCATTTGTCTCCATTAGAGCCATGGCTGACCCAGGAGGCAGCAGTCTTCACAGAACTAGTCTATGGGAAGCCAGTGGAGTGCGCATGCGCACACGTTCTCATTTCCTCACGATTTTTCCCCTCTCTTATGTTCTACCTCCTTCCTTTCATTTATTCATTCTTCCTTTTCCCTTCCCCCTTGCCTGTCTCTCCTCTTTCCCCTCCCCCCATCCTCCTCCTCTCTCCTTTTTTTTATCTGGGGGGTGGGGGTGTGTGGCAGTAAAGGCTCTACCACTGAGCCACGGTCCCCATCCCTGGCATTCTTTGCTTCTCAAGCTTGCTTTCATACAGCATGTGTGTGAGTTTTTCTGCAGGGTGCACACATGACTGCTCACAGCCTGGCACGGAACCCAGTGTCCTGGCAGCTTTTCCCCTGGTTTTGAGAAGAGTATACACACTCAGAAAAGCTTCTTGGTGGGCAGGGCTTCGGGGCTGCCTAATGTAGAGGTAGAAACAAGTTAGACAGCCTGAAGACAGCTGACGCTTCTGGCTGTTTGCAGGTCTCTTCCTCTGTCTAGGAGTCATCACTTCTTCAAGTTCCTTCAATGTGGGCAAAGCCATCTCCTCAGTGGAGAGGATCTGGTCCTCTCCAACCCGCCTCCTAGGTAGTGTGTTATGGTCAGTGATTTGTTTACCCAGAGAAGTAAAAATTTCTCTTTGAAGAAATTGTAGGCTTCTATGACAAAAGAATAGTTTTTTGCACATGCGTTCTAGCCTTTTAAAAATTATAATTATTATTACAATTTTGGATTTAGGATGTTTCTCCTTTCTACTATTTAATAAGTTTTTTTTATTGAAATAGTTACATCATTTTTCTTCATTCCTTTCCTTGCTCCAGACCCTCCCAGCTACACTCCCATGAGCTTCTCAAATTGATAGCCTCTTTTTATTATTGTTATATATGTATGTATCTATAATGCACATAAACACACATATATATGGCATACACACATATATACATACATACATACATACATATAGATACACATATATATGGTACACTCTCACATACACACACACACACACACACACACACACACACACACCACTGACAGGCAGAATCTGCTTTTGTTGTTGACCTGTATGTGCTTTCAAAGCTGGCCACTCTGGATTGGAAAACAAATAATGGGATTTGTCTCTGGGAGAGGTTACTTCTCTTTCTCCCAGCAGGCATCAGTTGCTTGTAGTTCTTTTTTAAGAAGCTGGGACATCACGAAATCTTTACCCTTCCATGTTAACATGTCCATGATACTGCTATTTTCCCAGTCTTGTTTATGCACCCATTGCTAAAACAAAACTGTTTTGGAGCAGATTGCGTGGTCCTCTGGCTCTTAAAATCTCCCCGCCCCCTCTTGCCCCATGTTCCCTGAGCCAGAGATGCAGAAGCTGTGATGTCCATGTACCCACTGGTATGGGGCCTCTCACAATCTGGTGCTCTCTGCATTGTGTCCAGTTGAGGTTTTCTGAGATGGTCTCCATCTGCTATAAAGAGAGGCTTCTTTGATGAGAAGCAGTGGCTACATTTATCCAAGAGAGGCGGCTTTGAACCCATTCTGGCCCTCTGTAAGGGAAAATGGTCTTGACTCAGAACATCTCAGACTCCCAAGAATGCCTTTATCAAGCCCCCACACATCTAGCCCTGAAGCTGGCGACAGAAAGCTCTCCCGACATTCTGCTGCTGTGCCCACGGCCTTAGCAGAGAATTATCTGTCTGTCCTCTCTACCCAGCCAGCTTGAGGATTCGCTGGCTTTCTGTATGGGACTCACTTCTATCCGCCTCAGCTTGGGAAGGCAGCGGGCACTCTCTATTGCAGGGTTTCCATTAGGATCCTGGGCTCTGCAGTTAGGAAAGGCGTCTGTCTGTGGTGGTCTAGAAGTGGGGAAACCTATGCTGTATACGATGGTGCCAAGAGAAACAGAACCAGGCTAGTGTCTCTCTTCTAGCTGGAAAAAGCCACATGTGTGCCTAGCACCTACCGAACCTGGATTCTATATGGCCAATGCCATGCATTCCCAGTCACAATGGGAGTCCTGAAAGAGGCAAGCCAGAAGAATGAATGGCAGTTATTTTTCTTCCAGATGAATATATTCCTTCTTATTCTAAGGCAATGACTTAAATAAATGAATTAATGAATGAATAAATAAATAAATAAATAAATAAAATGTGGTGTTGAATAACGGTAGTAGAAGCATTTGAAAAGTTGAGGGGGGGTCATGAGTTCAAGGTCAACCTGGGCTGTGAACCAAGACTCCACCTAACTGAATAAAGTAAAACAAAATGAATGGGTATCCACTCTTTTGGGTTCTTTAAGTCCATCGGAATAAGAATTATCTTGGTCCATACATATTATAGACAAAACCTGACCTGACGTGAGGGTCTGTGTAAAATAACTAGAAGTTAATTGTTCCCGTGAGCTACAATTATCTTCAGTACTTCATTCCATTCAACAGCTCCTTGGTAAGTGCATGCTTTATATTCTTCTTCGAGTATATAAATCTGAAGAATATATATCCCCTTCAAAGAGTAAGTTACATATGACTTGGCTTGGACTTAGAAGCTGACAATCTTGTCATTAGGACGATTATAATGGCTGTGCCAAGGACTCACAACTGCTACAAACCCATTTTTTTTTTTTTCTGGAGCTGAGGACCGAACCCAGGGCCTTGCGCTTGCTAGGCAAGCGCTCTACCATTGAGCTAAATCCCCAACCCCTACAAACCCATTCTTATTACCAGCAAACTTAAAGAAAGTGGGTGGCAGATTCCAAGAGGCAGAATGCAAACCTAGGTCTGAGGGCCTCCATTACTCACGCTGGCCTCCAGTTCCTTCTAGTGATTCTTGGCTTAGTCAAGGATGCTATCAACCAGGGTCTCCCAGAAAAGCCATTCACTAGGGGGAGCATGAAGAAAGCTTTTAAGGCTCTACGCAGAGCAAATACAGACAACAACTACTTCCCAGTAAGCTGAGGAGACAACAGAATGCATCACAATGATCAAGACTTAGAGGATGGGTCCTGTGGAGGTGAAATACGGATCTCTGAGAGCGAGTAGCAATGGCTTGTTGGAGTTGGTGTTCCTGAGCTCAAAGGGTACTCAGGTCTGGACTCCCAAGAAGCCTGGTGCAGATGATGTGATACAGCAGGAAAACAGGAAAACGACAGTGAGAAGGTGTCTGCTTCTTCCCTCTGCTGTGTGGCCACCCTCTATCCATGGTTGACAGTGCTAACTGGCATAGCTGAGGCATGGTATCCAGGGTCCTATCGGCATCATAAAACTGAACAGAGAAGAGTAGGCATAAAGCTCAAAGAAAGCTACTGAGCTAGAAGTCTGGGAAGCAAGATATAAATATAAAACAACGGACTGCATAGGTCCTGAGGTATCTATTCTGCAATGACCACTCATACTATAGCACCTTGACTGAGAAATTAGTTCTTAATTACATAGAAGTCACTCACTCCTGGATTAGGCAGGAACTGTTGAGGGACAAGGCCCCTTTGCTCCCCCAAACTTTCCTGTGGAGGGAGGAGAGAGAGAGAGAGAGAGAGAGAGAGAGAGAGAGAGAGAAACAGACAGACAAAGAGAGACACACACACACAGAGACAGAGACAGACAGACATGCACAAACACACACACACACACAGAGAGAGAGAGAGAGAGAGAGAGAGAGAGAGAGAAACAGACAGACAGACAAAGAGAGACACACACACACAGAGACAGAGACAGACAGACATGCACAAACACACAGAGAGAGAGAGAGAGAGAGAGAGAGAGAGAGGACTCTAAATCTTAAGTCAAAATGGATATATGTATATATACATATATATTCTTCTATACATATGTATGGTTATATGTGTGTGTGTACAGAAATGGCACCATTGCTATATGCTGATTAAGGTTCTTATATTTTGTTGGTGGGATTCCTGGAAGCTGTTCAGCTACAGATCAACTCAACCTCAGCAGTGTGGAGGATCAAAGGAACCATTTCATGCAGTCAGGGATGAATACATTGTGCACCCCCCACCCCCAACTCTACAGCTGCTTAGCTAGTGCACAAAATCTTGTATGCTCCCATGGCTTGCTGCCTCTCCTTCCTGTATGTCTCAGTCACGCCCAAACATTTCAGGGCATTCCTTGGTATAGGAACAAGGCTTTTGTAAACTGCTGAGGATTCAGTTGAGTTAAGTTACCGATTTGCTTTTGGAAAACATTTGGGCGTTCTGAATTCATTTTATCTTTATTTAGAATAATGTAACATAATAGCATACTACAGTATAATACAACACTATTGAATTTTAAATGTTCTATAGTGCAGCACACACATATGACGATGATGATAATTAATAATTAATAATTAATAATAATAATACAGAATCTAAACCCTTTGAAAGCCACCTTTCCTGGTTAATGTTTCCAACACTAAGCCGCTGTTAAAGAGTAACCTAGTAAGGGTTTTTCTTTATTATTCACAGTAGACCAGCAGTGACTTGATGCTCACTGGTCATAGCCAAGGGCTGTTCCCATGTTTCACTCTCTTTAAATCAGTGACTCTCACAGTCTCGTGACACCTGGCATTGAAGCAAGCAGAAGTGATTGACAGGACGGTGAAGTCACCAGAGCCTCCGGAGGCCTGGAGGACAGCTGGTCTGCATCACATTGGCAGGAACCTTCTCAGCACTCTCCTGACCTTGCCCAGCTGAGGACTGTGAGTGCGAGCACAGGCTTTCTGTTCAGCGAGCTCACAAGCAGCACTCAGGGAAGTGCTGCAGAAGTCAGCAAAGCTCTGCACTCCAGAAACTTCCAAAATATGACCCATCCCCTACACTCACACACATACACACACATACACACAGAGAGACAGACAGACACATACACACACGCACACACACACACAGAGACAGACAGACACACACACAGACAGACACACACACAGAGAGACAGACACACAGAGAGAGAGAGAGAGAGAGAGAGAGAGAGAGAGAGAGAGAGAGAGATTGGACTCTAAATCTTAAGTCAAAATGGATATATGTATATATACATATATATATTCTATACATATGTATGGTTATATGTATGTGTGTGTGTGTGTATACACATATAGTTTGTTTTTTGTTTGCTTGCTTATTTGTTTTCATTTTTGTGAGACAGGGTTTCATGTAGGCCAGGGTAGCCTCGAACTAGCTAGGTAGCTGAGGATGCCATTAAATTTTCGAATCTCTTTCTTCTACCACCCCACTGCTAGGTGACATTATGTGCCACCACACCCAACTTAGGTAGCAGTGGAGATCGAACCCAGGACTTCATGTGATCACTCAGCAATTGAGCCACGTCCCCAGCCAAGAAGGTAACACTTTAATCTAAGAGCTTTAAATGATTAACAAGTGATATATGTAAGCCTAGCAGACTAAGAGACGAGCAGCCTTCAAAGTCGATGTACCATGAGGCCCCAGCTGAGCAAAGCGAAAGGAGCGTCTCCTGCACCGCACTCCCCCCACCGCCTTGGCATCTTTCAGTGTTTTGTATCCATGAGAACAAATACTGTCTGTGGCTCACATGATTTGCGGGGTGGGGAGGCTAAAGTTTTCTTCCCATCACAAAAGTAATAAACTCTGGCTGTCGACATCTCAAAAATACTGAAAACACCATACAGAGACAAAAACAACAACAACAAAAAAAAAAACCACTTCTGATTTTGTTATTTTGCTATTTTTCTTTATATAACATAGAGAATGTAACATTGCCCATAGGTTTGTTTGTTTTGTTTTGTTTTTTTTCTTTTCTACAGCATATATATGTTGGGAAGCCTGAATTTTATTCTGTGTAGGGATATCTCATAGTTTCCTTCATTATTGCCATTACCACCCCATCTTTGTTTTAAATATTTCCTTTCTTTTTATTTGTGTTTCTCTCTCTCTCTCTCTCTCTTTCTCTCTCTCTCTCTCTCTCTCTCTCTCACACACACACACACACACACACACACACACACACACACACACGAGCACGCACGCATGCACACATGTGCACAAACATAGGGGCCCCAGGAGGCCAGAAGAGGGCTTTGGACCCCTAAAGCTGGGGTTGCAGCAGTCAAGAGCGAGCGGCTGGGGTTGGGGATTTAGCTCAGTGGTAGGCGCTTGCCTAGCAAGCGCAAGGCCCTGGGTTGGTTCCCAGCTCTGAGAAAAAAAAAAAAAAAAGAAAGAAAAAGAAAAAAAAAAAAAAAAAAGGCGGGCGGCTGTGTGTGGCTTCTGGGGACCAGCTCTGAATCCTCAGCAAGATCAGCAAGTGCTGCCTGCTATTGGCTGAGTGTCTTCGAAGCCCCTCCATTTTTATTCTTAAGGAAAAGAATAAAGATCTCTGTCATGAACAGCTTTGAGGAAACAGTTCTTCCTTTATGAGGAAAGGTTCCAAAAAAGTGAGACTTAAATGAGGGAACATTTCTAACTCTCCACCTGCTTGAGTGTCTTTCTCCCCGGAAGGGATGAGCTCCTCCTGTGATGGCCTCCGGTCTCACTTCAGGCCTTGAGTTTGTCTCCTGTCTGTTTCAGAGAACTGACTTGAAGGCTGAGCTGTAGGTTCAGTGCCCCTAGTCTGACCGTCAGCTGCATAATGCCAGGGCTGGAGACTCGTGCAGCCCAGAATCCGTGCATTCTGGAGGTGAAGAAGAGATGTTCTGGGCTATGCAGCTCAGCCTGGGCTGAGAGACTCTTCTCAGAAAGGAAAAAAAAACAAAACCTTGATCTGATAGTTTTTAAATGACTCGATCTGGAGTTTCTTTTACAGGTTGTGCTTTCCTTGTGCGCAAAAGGAGGGCTTAGATGAGGGAAGCACCTGCTGAGTGATGGGACGCAGTAAATCCTGGCTGGCTAGGCTACTTCCAAGGTTGTTTGGATTCTATGATCTGAAATGCCCGTAGGTTGGAAGAGAAAGTAAGGAGAGTAGTTAGGAGTGTAAGGAGAAGCATCTGTGGCTTCATTAACTTACAAATGAAGTTTTCCTTCAGACTTTCTTCCCAAGGAAAAACTTCAATACCATTCCCAACCCCCAAGTAAGGGGGACAGTTCAGACTGTGAAATGGTCATGTATAAGAAACAAAAGAAAAGTACCCCTAATTCTGAAAGAAACAGACAGCATCAGCTCAGGATCCCCCAAACCAAGTTCACAGCACAAAGGGGATTTCTTTGCCCAGAGAGGCAGAGGGCTGGAATAAGAGACAAAGACAGGAGAGAAGAGGAAGAAGGGGATGGGAACAAGGGAGAGGGGAACAAGGGAGAGGGTTAAGGGGGACTTGTGCTGGAGGGGATGGGACAAAGGACAGCCTCTGAATGGAGAGTAGGCACATGGGAGAATGGTGGTTTATAAAGGGAAAATGGGAAATTCCATGTTAGGGTGAGGTGTTCAATTTTAATTGGGCATTTAATTAGGTGAGGCCAAGGGGGCTTTTGATTGCTGGACTTCAGTATTTCGGTAGTTGGACCTTGGTAGTCAGTCTCAGGAAGAGGAAATGGAAAGATAAAGGGATGGACCTTGGGGGTTCGCTTTAGGAATGAAATCTAAGGATGTTTAGTAAGGCAGAGGGAACTGGGGAGAAGGGCAAGGCCTGCTGGAGCTGTGACCACCACACTCGAGCTAGCCAGAGTCCCTTCAATTCTTAAGCACTGAAGACTTGATGCCACCCTGAGTTCACCCTAACCCGGAGAACGCCACGCAGCCCGAGATGGCTAGCTATCCACGCCACTGTATGGAAATGTATACAGAAAGTTACGGCAAGTGCTAAGCAGACACACGACAGATGACAGCCACAGAGAAGCATATGAAGAGGGACTTGTTTTAAGATGGGAAAAGAATTCCTAGTGGGGGAGTTGAGGGAATATACATATTGATTACCGTCTCAAATAAATCCCCTAGCTGTGGCTAAAGTCAAAAGGTTCCTGTGCGTTGAAGGCAGAGCGCAAGGGTTTTATCCTGACACAGGATGGTATCAACATGTGAGTGCTTACATAAGTAGATGGAGAGTCTCTCCACAGAGCACCCATCTGACCAGGCTTACCTGTGGCTTGACTCTTCCCCTGACTGAAGAATGATTAATAGGCTGTAGCAATAGTGTTCCAGATAGCTGTGCTCGGTTATGGATGGAGAAATTATTTATAGTTGCCTGAAGCCAGTGTGACTGTCTGGTACTTCTACGGCTTTGTCTTACAAAAAATAAAGTATAAAGAATATATATATATATATATATATATATATATATATATATGAAGGTGTTTAGTCGGAATCTGGTGGGCACTGCCATCATAAAAAGGGACAATGTCTTTGTAAGTAGTCACAAAGGAAGCTAGAAAACAAAGCACTTTGTAAGATGAATTTCTGAACTCTGTGAGAGGAATCTTCACAGAAACCACAAAATGTTGGCTTTTTGACTAAGTTCCCAAAAGAAAAAGTCAGTTTCCTGTTTGCTTGGGGTTGTATTTTAATTTCTTTTTGGTTGTGGTTAGATAATTTTCGAGAACATATGGGAAAAGTCTTGGCAGTCCTTCTCCTCCCCACAGGATTGCAAAAGAAGTGTGCAAATGGAGACGGGATGCACAGCACTTCAGCCTGACAGGACGCCCTGTGGTGCCAACAGCTTCTGGGGGTAATTTACAGCTTACAACCCAGGACTTGGGGACAGTGCTCAACAACAGTTTACAAAGCTGAGAACAGAAAGCAAAGACTGACTCCTGAGACAGCATTACACACACGCGCGCGCGCGCACACACACACAGACACACACAATCACACACATACATACACACACACACAGTCCCACACACACAGACACACACAATGACACACATACATACACACACACAATCACACACACAGTCACACCCATACATACATACTCACAGACACACACACATACATACACACAAATACACACACTCACACATATACATACACACAATCACACACACTCACACAGACACACACACAGTCACACACACAGACACACACAATCACACACATACATACATACTCACACAGACATATACACATACATACACACAGACACACACACATTCACACATATACATTTATACTCACACAAACATATACACATACATACACACAGATACTACACACACATTCACACATACATAGACACATGCTCACACACAGACACACATATATACATACACACACACATATATATACATATGTGCACATACACACATGCACACATACATACACATACACACATACCTACACAGACACACACAGAGGTGTACATACACATAATATCACACACACAGTCACCTGACATTAAGTCTGGCCAGGTTACTCACAGTGGTAAAAATAATAACCCAAAGTTTTACAGTGCACCTGAGCAGTTGTACTTAGTGCTAGAAAGGCATCTTCCTGTTTAACCCTAATAACATTAGACGCATAGATAAAAAGGCGGACTGTCTAAAACCCCAGCTAGCAGGCATCTAGCTGACTGTTGAACACAACTGTGTCCGCAACTTGAGCTTTTACCCACTAGAATGGGCTGTCTAACCCTGTTGTTGTAACGATTGCTTTCGGTTAAATGGAGTGTGCTTTTACCACATCACATACGTTTCCCCTATGAGTAGTCAATGAGCTTATCGATAATAAAATAGTTATATGACTTCACACAAATGCTTCGTGGCAGAGCCCTCCAGTAGAGCCCCTGCCACACTCAGTGTATGAGTAACTAACAACTTTGTAAACAACGCGTTGTTTACCTTCTCAGCCTTCCACAATGGCTAACACGTCAGGTGCATTGGGCAGGAGTAAAAGAGGGAGAACGTGGATCCGGAACGTCCCCAAACATCGGGAACTGAAGCTGGAATGGCGGTTGGGGTTATGGCCTCACAAACACTTTAGAGAGTTTTTTTATTTTTGCAATAGATTAACATTTTAGAATTTACAGACGTACAGTACGAATTTCTTAAACGGACATAGGATAAAATGGACAATATGAATAGCCTCATGTCTATTGGTGGAATTAAATTCGGGGCTAGTGATGTCTCAACAGATAAAGGTGCTTGATGGCGAGCCCGATGGATGGCCTGAATTGAACACTGGCAGCCCTCGTCGTGGTAGAAAGACAGAACTGACTCCCACAAATTCCCCTTGGGCCTCCACACAGGCACTGTGACACCAAGAAAAATAAAAAGAAACTAAAGTACGTTTTAATTTTTATTTTCTACAAAGAAAACTCTAGGTCTGGATAACTGACTGAGGAATTCTATCAAATACTTATTATAATTTAATTTACGAGTGAACAACACTGACCTTAGATAATTTTTTTTCCAAACAATTGTTTTAGGAGATCAACATATTTTGATTTGAAAAAAAAAAATTAGAAACAGGCTGGGCATGGAGGCTCACACCTTAATCCCATCGCTTTGGAGGCAGAGGCAAGCAGAACCTTATGAGTTTGAGGCCAGCCTGGTCTACATAGAGAGTTCCAGGCTACCCCGAAATGTACAGTGAAACTCTGTCTCAAATAAACAAAAACGGGGTTGGTGGCAGATAAAATTGCTAGTATATTACATAAACCTAGGGCTTGGAGGGAATCTTAAGCAAGGTTTTGCTATGTAGTTTAAGCTGACATCAGACTTGTGGTGATCCTCCAGCCTCAGCCCCGAGCACTGGAATTATAGGCATGTACTACCATGCCCAACCTTCAGAAACATTCTGAACAGAATACTGGCAATCGTTAACTCATCAATACATAAAACAGTATCAGTTGTGTTAATCTCAGGAACTCGAAATGATTTTGACCTTAAAATTTCAATATAAGAGTCAGAGGGACTGCTCAGAGGTTAATGGTGCTGGCTGTCCTTGAGGAGGACTGGAATTTTGTTCCCAGCACCCAGGTTAGGCAGCTGAGAGTTACCTGTAACTCGAACTCCAGGGGAATACGATGATCTCTTCTAGCCTCTGAGGGTCCCAGGACATGAATATAAATAAAAATAAACCTTCAGAAACACAATATAGTTTACTATATTAAACGGATGAGCAATTGAGAAATACATGCACCAATGCACACAGACAAAAATATCTGGCGAATGTGTCACACTCACCACGAACAGCAGCAAAGAGGAACTCAGATGCTTTCCTACCAGGAGGGAATGGGATCTGTGCAACCCAAGACAGAGACCGATGGAAGAACCTGCAGGTCAGTTCCATCCCTCAGACACAATCCTAAGGTAGGCCTCTGTCAGCAATACTTGATCTTAAAAACACACAACTGAGTGTATTAGTGGAGATAAGACAGGGCAATAAGACCATGAAAACAGAAAGTACCTCAGGGTCAGGAGAGAAAAAATAAAGTGACTATATTTGTAGATGCCTTGAATGTTTATGATAAAGTTCCCAGAAAGGAAGATCAGAAGTTCAAGGCCAGCTTTAGTCACATAGCAAAGTGAACCTGGGCTATGTGAAATGGTATCTCAGAAAATCAAAATGAGAAAAAACAAAACAAAAATAGAGTTAATGTTTAATAACTGTCAACACTATAACAGGTGTGTGTGTGATGTGTGTGTATGTGTCCATGTCCGTGTGTGTGTGTGTGTGTGTGTGTGTGTGTGTGTGAACTGCATGTATGCACAGGCATGCATGCTCTTGACCATGCAGGTCCATGTAGAGACTAGAGGATGACAGCCTTGCTGTCTTTAGTCACGTCTCTGCTTTAGTCTTGAGACAGAGTCTCTCACTTAATATAGCGGTTGCTATTTCAGCTAGGCTGTCGAGCCAGCAAGCACCAAGGGTCTGCCTGTCATAGACCCTGAAGTTTTGGGGTTACAGACATGTGTCATCATTCCTGGCTTTTCTGTGGGTGCTGAGAATCCAAACTCAGGTCCTTTTACTTGCACAGTAAATACACGCCTTGCCTAGCAAGCCATCATGTCTTTGGTGTGCTGTGTTTGCTGTATGTTTTATGCACATATGTATACTTATAGGGCTGAATGTTCATGTTACCATCATGCGTAGTGTTTTACCAAAACAAGTACTGAGGCAAATTCTGTAGTGAGATAAAGTTTTTAAAAGACTTATATACACTGTAGCTGTCTTCAGACACACCAGAAGAGGACATCAGATCTGATCTCATTACAGATGGCTATGAGTCACCATGTGGTTACTGGGATTTGAACTCAGGGCCTTTGGAAGAGCAGTCAGTGCTCTTAACCACTGAGCCATTTCTCCAGCCCCGAGATGAAGTTTTTAAACTACATGAATTAACTCTTTGTATCACTGCCACCATCTTTGGTGTGGTGTTCTTTCAGTACCGATTTGCCCTGGTTTGACAAAAAGCCACGTCTAATTCTCACTTCCCCCGAATGAAATTATTTTCCATACAGAGTGAAATGGTTTAAAATAAAAAGGAATTACACTTGTGAAGAGACTGACCGCCTGGCAGACGTGAGTGGTTATTGATCAGGAAAATCACTGTTTGAGACCTTCCTTATCTGTTCCTTTTAGATCTTTAAATTTACTGCTTTTCAATTACATAATTTATAGGAGAGTGTGCAATTCAGCTTTTTTTCCCTACTAAAACACCCAGTGCGATCTGAAAGGCAGAAGAGACCTGATGGATTAATGGACCACTTTGTCTTTTCGCAAATACAAGATCCGATGAGTGCTGCGTGCAACTAATTGTGTTTGAAAGGATGCTGCCCTATAGCAGAATGCAAATTAGTTTTTCCTAACCTTTGCTCCCTTCTTCCTGATAGGCAAGACTATTAAGGTGACATCTAGCATCATAATGTCTTCTGACAGGCCTGGTCCTTGTAAAAATACTCACCCCATCCATGCTGGCATTGGGGATCTTTCCTTGGATTTCATCTGTCCATGTAATTTTCACTGGTTCTAATGAGGACAAATGTCAGGCAAATGTGTATGGAAAGTGAGTGGAATGAAAGCAAACGAATCTAAGGAAATAGCTAAAGGGTTAGATAAATCAGGGTTTCAGGGGACAGGTAAAGGAAAGCTTGGTTTTGTTTGCTTCTTCCATCTATAGTAATTAAGATGCCTTTATGTGTCCAATGGGGTCCAATGGGCTCTTACCTCTACTCTCATAGCCAACAGGAAGCTATCGTATGGGTCTGTGGATTAGTGATAGGGCAAAAGAAGTGGAAACCTATGGTTTCTTTGGAGAGTCAGTGGTGTTGGATGGTGTTTTGCTGGGGCAGACACATGAAGGAGTGTGCTCCTGAAGCGGACACAGGTGACAGGATGCTCTGCTAAAGCAAGCATGTGAGAGGACCCATGGTGTTACGTAGGACCCAACTGATGGTGAATGACGAAGGATGGTATTGTTATGCCTCGCCATTCCTTAATGATCATGACTTCATAGGAAGAAACGCACCAGAAAACTTCTAGTGGCTTCTTGCTGCTTTTATGTACTCAGGCCTATGGACAGTGATGGCAGCTGATACAGACTCGTGTGGAGTTTTGCTAAGGTGGTGAGGCAAGACCTCTGGGAGGACTCATGAGGTTTGAGGGGATAGATAGGACCTAACAGGCAGTGTCAGGGGCTTGCATAGCTAGCTTTGCAACACTTCCTTGAGAGGCATGGCAGAGAACTTCTCGTGGTAGCCCTGCTGGTCCCAGTCACTCCTGCTGCCTCGTGCTGCCTCGGCAGAAGCCTGGCTATTTCTGCTAAGCTATACCACACTGCTGAATCTCGATTGCTATCCTGACACCACTGAACTGGACTGGGGGTGTTTGCGAGTGGATGTGTGTGAACTGAACTGCTGAGATTCTGACGATGCATATTGGATTTGCTCCAAAGAACTGTTTCTAAACAGGTCCGCTTCGCCCATATCCTAATAACCTTTTTCCCTACTACCTCTAGTAGGTGATGGGCTAGAAGGGAGGTTCAAGCATTTAAGAACCCATATTAAAAGTAGGATTTGAAAATATTTAAGCCAATAGGTAGGAGAATGTAAATACCTCAGAGTGTTAAAATTGATTTTTGTCTCACGTCGTCAATACTGTCTGAACAGCTGGGAAACCGACAACGCAACCACGAAGCAGGAGGAGACACAAGAGCACAAGATGGTCTTCCTCCAGGAATGTGCACTCTAAGAACATGGACAGAGCCCACATGTGGCCTTCAGTGTGACCGTTTGGGTGCCTGGATATCTCACTGCCCAGGAAAATGAGACAGAGGATGCAAATGACCCCTCACAGCAAACAGTGTTGGGACAGAGTGAAATTGAGCCAACATTACCCTTTGGGTTACAGCATTCATTCCCCAGAACAGCTCATTCTATTAATATTAAAACAAAGTATTGGACACGAATTGGCCCAAGGGAGGTCACTGAATACCAGGTAGAGACTGAGAAAGCAGAACTAAGGTACCACCTTCTCTGGCGACATTTTTAAATGACATTCACAAATGGAGAGTATATTGTCTATTTTAGAAAAGGAATTCAGAGGTAAGGAGATGGCTCACAGAGGAAGAGTGCTTGCTGCACAAGCAAAAAGACCTGAGTTTGGTCTCCAGCATTATGTAAAAAGTTGAGCATGCCCATGTGTGCCCATTGCCCCAGCACTGTAGAGGGAGTAAGAAGATTTCACAGGGCTTGGTGGTTGCCAACTGTGCTTGAGGTTCAGTTACTGGCGGGCGTTGTGTCAAGGGAACGGGGTGAAGAATGGTGGAGCAGAGCACCCACTCCTTCCTCTGACCTCTGCATATGTGCACTCATACGAGCTACACACACACACATACACACACACACACACACACACACACACACACACACACGAGGGGGAGGAAGAAAGGGAGGAAGAAAGTCCTGATGTAACAGATACACTTCCCTCGGCACCGATCTGACTGTAGCTGCAGAGGTAGGGGTGCTTACTGGACAGTTAAGTCGTAGGTGGTGCTAACACTGAGTTGTAATACTATTCTGCTGAAACAACGTCCAAGTGGGCCCAGACTGGAGAGCGTGAGAGAGTTCACTTCCCTTCCCTCCGTGCAGGAGGCAATTAGGAGGATACGCAGCCTCCACCTGTTCAAGAGACAATCTGGGAAAGCTTCTCCTATACTTCCCCAAGTTTACAGCCTCAAAGGCCCTTCAGAAGTGACCGTGACCTTGGCTGTGAGGCATCATTTTGGTTTTTCTTTTTGCCATTTCCTTACATTCTCTACTAACTCCTACTTTCTGAGATCACCTCCCAATTAAACCCCCTGCTTCTCAGGCTCAGCCTCCAGGGAAGAATCCATACCAAGAAAACTAGTATTCAAATTACTTTTGTTACAATCTTATACAATTTAATAGTGGACTTAAATGCATCTGCCAAAAAAAAAAACAAAAAAAACCAAAAAACAAAATGAAAAACAAACAAGCAAACAAACAAACAAAAAAACCCCAAAAAACAAGCTTACATTGACTGATCGTTATTTATTAAAATGGCATTATCTGGACAGACAGCAGTACTGCAGGCTTCCCACTGTGACTCTGATGACAACTTCATCTCCACATGCCGTCTCATCAACAATGCAGGCATCCCGAAACACGGTGCCAACAGCGTTCCTAAAATACTTTGTACGTTGCCTGTTTGGAACTTGAAATGTATTTTCTAAGAGAAAATATTGCATTACTCAATAGAAAATGTCCCATATGGCAAAGTATAGCCCCATACAGAGAATTTTTCACTAGTGTTCTGATTTCCAAGATAAAATAAAATAAAATAAAAAAAGCATGCAGTCCACGAAGACCTGGGCTCACAAAGATTCATCCCTTGTGGGTGGCTGGGCCTTGATATCCCTGGGTACCAGGAGGGACAGAAGCTATTGTCGGAGGGCAAAGCAGTTCATAGCAATCCTGACCTGATACTACTGTGAGAAAATAGACCTGTAAATAACTATATTGGGTTAGACAGGCTCAGAATTTATGTTCAGAACCTTAGACCATGACCTTAGCCAGAAAGAGGGATTTTTTTATATGTAGTGCCCTGAGTTATGATGAGGTCATGATGGCTTACGGTGGACTCTAAATCCAATGAAGACAGACTGAAACACAACACACACACACACACACACACACACACACACCAAGCAGGATACAAAACTTGAAGATGAAGACAGTGTTTAAAGTGGTGCAACTACATGTCACAGTGACAGAGAGATTGTTAGGATCCATCAGCAGTGGCCAGAGACAAGAGGAGGATTTGTACCCACAACCTGCAGAGTAGGCAGGGACCAGGCAACACTGGATTTTAGGTTCTAGCTCCTGGAAATACAAGAGGGCAAATTTCTTTTGTGTTATGTCATTAGGTTTGCGGCAATTTTTTTAAGGAAGCCCAGGAAGCTAATATAATAACTTCAAAATTCTGGAAGCTAGGCTGGGGTTTTGGGCCAATCAAATATAAATAAATCATTAATTCTCAAATGTAAGGACCCCCTCCCATTTTTAGGGTTACATAGTCAATTCCTTGATTGCAGAAGATGAGGATAGAATTCCTCATCTTACTTTAAAATGTAAAATGTGTTAAATAGGATCTACTGGAAGCCAGATCTAAACCCAGGGCTCTACTTCTAAATACTTCTAGAATGAGAATAATGTTGACATGCTGACTGTCTGGTGAGTGTGTAACTCGCTGTGGTGATTTGAATAGGTTTACCCCCCCCATAGACTCATATGTATGCATGCTTGGCCATAGAAGATGGAAAAATAGGAGGTGTGGCCTTATTGCAGGAACTGTGGGCTTGTTTGTGGAAGTTTGCCACTGTGGAGGCGGGACTTTGAGTTTTTAAATGCTCAAAATACACCCAGTATGAAATAAATTCAGTCTCCTACTGGCTACTTTTGGATCAAAATGTAAAACTCATGCATCCTCCAGTGCCATGTCTGCCTGTAATTTGCCATCCTTTCTGCCATTATGATAAGGGGCATGTCTAAAACTATATGCCAGCCTCAATTATGTTTCTGCCTTTATAAGAGTTGCCTTGGAATGAATGAATGAATGAATGAATGAATGAATGAACAAACAAACAAATAAATAGAGTTGCCTTGATCCTGGGGGTCTCTTCACAGTAATAGAAACACAAACTAAGACAGAAGTTAGTACAAGGAGTGGGGTATTGCTGTAATAGGCCTGGCCATGTTTTTGTTTGGAGGAATGTGGATTTGGGAACTTTGAATTTGGAAAGCAGAAGATTGCTTGAAGTGGGGCTTAGTGGTTCATCTGAGTAGGAATGTGGGAGATATTGGTGCTAAGGGTCTAGGGTCCTGGCTCAAGGTGGATCGGAGGAGAATTTTAGTATGTTGCCTAGAGATTGTTTTAGTCACATTTTGGTTCTAGCAGACTGGTGGCTGCTTTTTATCCTTGTCTAAAGAGTCTGCCTGAGACTAAGATAAAGAGATTTAGATTAGTTACATTTGTTGTGTTAGAATGGTGACATGTCTGGACAGATTACACCTAGTAATCTAGTACAGTTTCCACAGGAGAGGTTTATTGTGGGGAAAAAGACAAAGGGGGCATGAAGAAGAAGGAAAGAGAAAGGTCAGGGGAGCTCTGCTTTTTATTTGGGCTGTGATGTAACCATACTCACAACACACAGGTAAAGGTGGGCAGGTGGATCAGGTGGATGCTGAGAATGTATAGCAATTGCCATGACAACAAACACGTGGGTCCTTTCATAGTCACCTGGGAGCAATATCACAGTCATTGCTGGATTTGGAGGTGACCTGAGATCTTAAAGCCAGTTCCTGACTGTAAAGTCAGTTCCTGATGCCAACAACATTTATAAAGGAAGTCTCAAAAAAGCCTACTTTAGACATTGCCATGTGGGTCACTAGCATTAATCAAACATAGCAACCTGAGGGAAGAAAACTACAAAATGTATGGTTCAAGTATTAAGGAGGCACCAGGAAGTAGAATGGAGCTAAATCCTGTATTCAAGGAGATAAACAGATTAAGGGGGAGGTGACCTTGAGGCAAGATCCCACCCAACTATGTTTATTGTTTTTGCATTTGCAGGTGAGTGAGAGAAAGTTATGTCATGCTAGGTGTTGTTATGACTTGGTGATTGTTCTCATTTAGACATAAGGAGATATGATTGTGTGTCAAATTGACAAGGGATGGATTTTGATGGCAACTGATCTTTAGTTGTCAATTTGACTATATCTGGAATGAACTATGACCCAAAATTTATAAAGATCTTTTGAAAAGGTAAAGAAAGACTTATGTCCAGGCATGGTGGTACATGTATTTTAATCCCAGAACTCAGTAGACAGAGACATGCAGATCTCTGAGTTCAAGGTTAGTCTACAGAGAAAGTTACAAGACAACCAAACTTAGGCAGTGAAGGAGTTGGAAAAAAGAAAACTGGTGATGATGTAATAGGAAAAGGGGGTCATATTCCAACACCAGCAAGCAGCAGAATTCAACATCTTCTACTATGTGGCTCAGGCTTTAGAGTCAAAAATAGAAGGGACTACTGGAACAATTGATGCTGGTTAGCTAGAGATAAGAAATTAGTGTTGAATAAGAAGAAACCAGCATCACTATAGTAAAATCTCCTGAGAAGTACTTTCTGAGAGCATAAAGAAGCTGTGTTCTAGACATACCCAAGGTTGTACCTTGTGCTGGTAGCTGGACTTGGTAATATGTAAGAACCACCCAGATGGTACTGGTTTTGAAGGTATAAAGGACCCATGGAGAGCAGTTGAGGCTTGGCACTATGGTAGGCCAGGAAAGGCCATTGGTGAAGGTGCAGCCTCAGTTGCAGTTGATGGCTCAGAACTGAAAGGATCATGCAAAGAAGTTGAGGCTTGGCACCATGAAGAGAGCCTATGAGAGACTATTTGTGAAGCCTAGTTCAGTGGAAGACCTCAGCATAGTGGAGATACCAGCACCATGGAATGACTACCAAGAATATAGCCAGAGCAATGGAGTAGAGTCAGCATGACTCTACTAGAATCTACAATGCTACAGAGGGCAGAGCTCAAGAAGTAACGAAAGCCCTTTAGAGGAGCCCAGAAGATCATGTGTGAATCCCAGACATAGGAAGAAGAAGCTATAAGGTTGAGTTGCCTTGTATACCCCAAGATATTCGAGATGCCAGAGACATGAGATATCTGCTGAGGAAAGCTGCTAATAGAGAGTGGAACCAACCCAAGAGAAAGAAGTTTGTTGCAGTCAACAAAGATGAAATGAGTTGGAGAGCTGAAGAATACTTTGATATCAGACATGGAAATACAAAGTTTAGAGTTTGCCCAGCTTGTTTTATGTCTTGGTTTGGTCCAGTATTTCCTCACTATAATACTTTGGAATAATAATGTATATCCTGTGGTATTGAGAATATACAATCTGCTTTCTGAGTTTGATTTTTATAGAGGATTGCAGTTAAGAGATTGCATGAATCTCAGAAGAGACTTAGAACTTTGGACTTGTAAACAATGTTGAGACTGTGATAGACTATGGGGACTTTTGAAGTTGGATTAAATGTATTTTGCTTTTTGCTATGGTTAGGTATGGTCCCCATAGACTTATGTTCAAGCAAGCCTATAGGGGCTACGGAGATTGTAGTAGATTGAATATGCTTGGCCCAGGGAGTGGCACTATTAGAAGATATGGCCTTCTGGAAGGAAGTATGTCATTGTGGGACTGGGTTTTGAAGTTCCTATATTCAAGTTACGCCCAATGTAGAGAGTTTCCTCCTGGCTGTCTGTGGAAGAGAGTCTCCTGGATAACTTTGGATCAAGATGAAGAACTTTCAAATTCTTCTCCAGTACTATGTCTACCTACAGGCTGCCATCCTTCCTGCCATGATAATAATGGACTGAACCTCTGAAACTGTAAGCCAGCCCCATTTAATTGTTTGCCTTTATAAGAGTTGCCTTGGTCATGGTGTCTCTTTACAGCAATAGAATCCCAAACTAAGACAGGTATGAAGTTGTTTGGGTTGATAAAGTACTTGCTGTGTAAGCCTGGAGACCAGTATTTGAGTATTTGGGTTCTCATGCAAACTGGTCAGGTATGACAGACACTTGTTATCAACCTTGGCACTCAGGAGGCAGGAACCAGGGATTCGTAGGCAAGCTAGTTGACCATACAGCTTTAGGCTCCTCTAGAGACCCTCCCTTAATAAATAAAACAGAAGAGAGATCAAGGAAGACACTGGTCATCAACTTTGGACCTGTACATACATAAGCTCACACATACATGCACACAGATAGGCATAGTTACAAACATGGGAACAGACACGTACTAGCAAACAAAATTAAGTAATGATAACATAGCTCTCCTTTTTATCTGCTGAAATATAGTAGTAGCAAGACCTGCAGAAATGTTTATTTGTTGATCATCTCATTAATCAAAAATTGCTCATGAGGAACTTTATCAGCATAGAAAGATAATTTCCTAATCTTTTTTTTTTTTCAAAATACTGCTGAAACCATTCAACATCCAAGCCAACACCAAAATTTACCTAATAGATGCAATCATGACCTCAACCTTACAATTTAAGCAGAACTGGATCCAGGATCTGTAGATTTCCATGTAAACTGTAAGCCAAAACCGTATGTATAAGGAAATGGAATGCAGGAGGGGAATTTACTACCTATGATTCATTTTAACAACAAATAAATTATGTAAAAATTTCTTATAGTCATATAAAAATTTTTCCAGCCTCATTCTTCATTCCTGTATGAACCACTTGTGACATCTACCCCACTATACCATCATTATTTATTAATTAACCTCTAATTAACTGTAACTATGGTCACCGATTACGAACTATGCTACTTAAGGAAATGCTTGCTGACTATTTCTGGTCAGTCCTCCATCTGCCATGTCATGACACACTAACCATGCCAGGTGTGGTGTGTATGTTTCCCTCTGTGTGTTTTCTTTGATTAAGGTTAATAGCACCATAGGGAACTGCAGTGGGCAGCTTCTCTCCTTCCTCATGATCAACAACCTTATTTCTGTTTCCTCTAGATTTGGTGGTTTGCTTGCATTTTGTGGGTATAAAAGCATTTCATCAACCTCACTTCTGTGTATAACAAGGCAGGTTCCATTGTGAAATCTAGAACCTCATAATATACTAAATGTATTTATGATAACATTATTTCATGAAAAATTGTGAGAAAATGAATAACTATAGTGGCCAGAGGGAAACTACAAATTGTGATTTTTTTTTCCATCAGACTTTCTACTGTTGGAGATTTGATTTGTGTTTATGCGGGAATTCTCACATCCACTGCAGGTCCCTGCCAACAGTTGGTTTTTTGACTGATCAATAAGAGCCAGAGGCAATGGCTGGGCAAGAGGATAGAGGCAGGACTCTGAGGATTCCCCAGGCGGGCGAGTGAGAAAATGAAGGAGAGGAGGCTGTAGGTTGATGTCTATATGCAGGTGAGGGCTGACGTAAGTTAGATCAAGGCCATGATAGGACAGTGAAAAACTAAGGTGAGGACAAAGTTTTTGTGAGGCAGGAGAGAAGGGGAAGGAGAAGAGAATCAAGATGGAGACAGAGAAGGACGACCCAGATCCGGGTGGTCTTGAATGACTCTATTTCTTAAGGGATGGATTTCTATAGGTAAATTTATCTTATCCAGGTGGGCGATTTATATCCTTATCAATTGGTTGTGAGTTTATTGTGTGGATGTATTGTGGATTGAGAACTTAACATTTAAATCTGATTGTTGGGTTGTAGTTTGTTGAGTCTTGATTTTACCAGGTAGCTGGAACCAGAGAGTTCATGGCTAGCAGAGTCCCTGGGAGAGATACTAACCAGAGATAAATGTTAGTTCTATGTGGCTCCACAGGCACTGGAACTAACTGTAGGGAGCAGTGTGGCAGGGTGCCACACTGGAACAGCTCTCGGACCGCCTGGCTCTGAGAGAACTTGGGGGCAGTGTGGAGTCACTGATAGAGATACTTTGCAGTGCCATGCAGCCCCATGGGTGCTGGCACTAGAGAGAGAATAAGATACTCCACAGTGCCATGTGGCCCTACAGGTGATGGCGCCAGAGCAGGTTAAAAAGGTTTAGTCGTATTTTTTAATAATTATCGCAACAGGAGTCCACCGTGAGAGGGGTGTAGAACGACCATGCTGTGAAAGACCAGGAGGGTGAGACAGACAAAAAAATAAGTGCAAATGAAAAAAGCCCTTGGGCAGCAAAGATAAAATACAGATGTAGAAAGCCTTAACTCAGGAGTACCGAAGGGGAGTGTGTGCTAGTTGTGGGGAGGTTTGGAAGTGACCCAACCATTGAGCCAGAGCTAGCTAAGGTAAATCAAAATATAAAGGTTGCGTGTGCATGTCTCTCATTTATGAATCCAGAGCTCTTAGGAGGATGCAGAGATATGCACGCACCTGAAGGGAACATCGAGGGGACTTTTAAAATATTTACTACTACGCTCTACCACAGGAGATGGAGGAAGCGTGGAGCCCAGAACGAGAAGCAAGAACTCTGGTGCATGATGGTCTTGCCTATGAAATGAACAGTGGGTATAGCTGCAAACCAAAGTCAGCTGAGTCACCCGGAGCTGCACGAGATCAATCCCATGTGAAACACAATCTTTATTAAAGTATAAGTAAGAACACACACTTATCTGAAGGGTGGCTATTAGTACACTCAGCACAGCCATTGTGTAGAACTTCAGTTGATATAAGATTGTTTCTGGAAAAGGTTGAGGCAGTATCTTACTCTATAGCCCAGGATAGCCAAAAATTTACTAACTATGGAGCCCAGGCTGGCTTTGAAATTGTGTCAATCTCCGTGCCTCTGCCTTCCAGGTTCTGAGATTAGAGGTTTGTGCCACTATATATAGAATATACATACATACATACATATATATATATATGTATATACATATATAGAGAGAGAGAGCTATATATAGAGAGGAAATTATATATATATATATATATGAAAGTTCTTTCATCTCTGACATGCTTGAAGATTATGCAGAACTTGGTGACAATAAGACATTGTATAGTGGCTGACTTTATGTTAGTTAGTTTTTGTCAATGTGACACAAACTGTAGTCACTTATGAAGAAAGATCCCCTCAGTTGAGGAATCGCCACCAACAGGTTGGCTAGTAGGCAAGACTGAGCGACATTTTCTTGATTAATAATTGACATGGGAGGGCCCAGACCACTGTGGGTGGTCCCAGCCCAGGCCAGGTGTATGAGAATGCAAGCTAGCAAGCAGCATTCCTCCATGGACTCTAGTTCAGTTTGGCCTCCAGTTTCTGGCCTTAAGTTCCTGCCTTAGCTTCCTGCTTCCTGCTAATGGACTGTGATTTGCAAGTGTAAGCTAAATCAACCCTTTCCTTCCCAAACTGCTTTCGGTCAGTCTTTTATCCCACCAAGAGAGAAGGAAACTGGAATAAACTTCCTTAAGATGCACCCTATCCCTCACAAGACACTCAGTAAGCGCAAGGTCCCATGCCTGCTCCCCTCCCCATACCTGGAAACACCAGAACCTGAAGCTTGTGGATTAGAATTCCATACTCAGAAAGTTCAGGTTAAAAGTCCAGCACGGGCTATCCACACTGCTTGCTGGGACCCATTTCCCTCTAGGCTTTACCAAATAAATTCCTCTCCATACAACTCCCAGGTATCATGTCTCCAGCCTTCAGATGTGCCAACAAGCCTACAATGTCTGTCCTGGTCTGACAGTTCTTTGGCTGTATTGGATTCATGGCCTCTGCTCAGGTTAGATGTGTTCTCACCTTCCGAGCAGGAAGATGCTTGAATCGGAACCAGTCAGCCTTCATTAGTTATTGCTGAAACGAGTCACGGAAGGTGACACTTGGGGATGGAGTAGCATGACCAAGCTGGAAGTGAGCATGTTCACCCAGCCACAGATGTCATGGGAGCCACCAGAACCTATTTGCTTTGTCAATTACAAAAATATTTTTCTTCTGTTTTATGGATTGGCATGCGTGCACACCTGTGGGCAGGCACTTGCCACGGCACAGGTGGAGAGGTGAAAGGAAAACCTGGTGCCAGTGACCTTCTTCTGACATGTGGGGCCTGGGGATGGATCTCACATCTGGCTTGGAGGCAAGCACCTCTACCCATCTCATTGGCCGTGGCACCTGTAGAGTGCTGTAAATGAGGGGGAGGGTCCAGACCCAATTCACAGTAATGCATCTGTTCCCACGAGTCTACTATGATTAGACTAGCCATGCCAATGGGACTCACCCTAGGGTATATTTTGTCTAATGGATTTATTGACATTTTCCCCCCATCAAGAAAATCTGGGTCATCACTTTCTTGCTTATCATCGACTTCTTCCCTTTTCTTACAAGTGAGGAACAGTCGTCCCATAACCACCTGGGTACGCTTGGCTCCACATAATTAAACTAGGTTCTGGAAACGACTTCAGTCTTCTCACGTAAGTTCTGCAGCTGGCGAAACCACATCGAAACCCACAGGTACAAACCTCTGGGTCCCTCTGTACACTCTCCAGCCCAACCTCTGTGAGGGTCTCACATGCCCAAGCTCAAAATGACTCCAGATGGTTAATATCTCCAGAGGCGATTTCAAATCGGACTATAAAGACATCTTTTGTTAGTATTGGGGTGCCCTCCTGCCGACCCCATGAACCTTGCCTGGCCCCCAAGCCCCTGTTCTCTTCCCTCTGGCGGACAACAAGACGTGGCGTGTACAGCGCCAGCGTCTCCTCCCCTCATCCTGAACAGAGCAAAGAAGAGCGGTTATAAAACAAAAAGCTGACTGTGATAAATACTCTTCGGCGCTACATCTGATATGATTAACAATTTATTTTGGCAACATCCAGGAGGGATTTCATATGGTTTTCCTGAATTCAGTAGGACTCCTGCCAGCAGAACCAGGAACACTAAGAAATAATCCAGGCTGAGGGAGGAGGGAAAAGCCATCTTGCTAAATTTCGTAGCATTGCCTCTGATCTGGAGATCAGCTGTCAGCTGTTGCTCAACTCTTCCCTTTCCAACTGTTCTCCCACTGTTGTCTTGAGAGGCTGGGGTTGATAGATGGATTTATAATGAGCGCTGTAGATAGCCCCGAGGACAATGCTTTGTAAGAAGGGAAAGGAAGCATATGACAGCCAAATATTTTGCAACATACAAGCACCCTTAAAATACGGATGTTCTATCCCAGCTGTCAACTTTAAGAAGCGCAAACACTTTGGACTTCCAGAGTTAACTGTTCAACTGAAGTTTAATTTCAAGAAGAAAGAAAGGTTGATCTTATTCCTTTGTTGGACCCAACGGTCCCTTCTGTGAGGAAGGACTTTCAAAAACGTGACGTTCTTTCTGTTGTTGCTTCCTGCCTGCTCTCCTTGATTTCTCCTCAGGCTGAATTTAAAAGGAGGCTGTGGGCACAGCCCCCTGAGTTCGAACCCCCAAGTTTGTCTCTTCGCTTTCTCTTTCTTGGGGACTTGTTCATCTGTGGAGAGCAGAGGCCCCCATACATCTTTAGCACAAGAGAGATCATCAGGAAAGTTCTGGCTGAATGTGGCTCTACTTGCTTGGACATGTAAGGTACCAGAGGAAGCCACCCACAGCTGTCAGCTGCCTCTTCACCTTCCTCCTCCCTCTTCCTTCTCCACCTCCCTCTTCCTTCTCCTCCTTTTGAGGTGGGGGAGGGGAAGGCCCACTATGTTGCCTAGGTTGATTTAGAACTTCGTGGGCAGGGTGGGGGGTGGTGATGCTCACGTAATCCTATGTCCTCCACTTTCCAAGTCAGAAACTGCAGGCCTGCATAATGTGCCCAGAAGCCATATTCTGGACATAATAATAATAATGTTAATAGTAACGTTATCAGTAATAAAGATGATGTCTTGACTCTGCCTCTATCAAACTGGTTCACCTCTCAACCAGTTCTCAGTCAGAACATGGGTGAGGAAGAGTGCAATGCTGTTTGCTTCCTCCAAGTACTTACATAGTGGCTGATTCTATCCCAAACAATATAGGTTCTCACAAGGTTCTCTCTTTGGAGTTGAACATTTTCTCCCCCTTGAGCTGCATTAAAGGAAATCCCTTCAGAGGCAGCGTTGGCTTATCCTGGCAAACTGCCTGCTGAATGGGGAAGAGCGATGTGGAAAAGCGCTTGGCCTCCACACTCAACTCTAGTCATTGCACACTCCCTTCGGTCACACAGAAGCGAAAAGCCAGACCAGATTTCACTTCACCCCTCCTGTGGTGTGGATTCTCAGAGTCATATTTGGTCGTATACAAGCTTCAATGTCCAGACAGCAGTTAGACTTAAAATTGGCACATGTCTCTGTTTTGCTCTTTAGTTGAGAGGTCAGCCAACAAGGGCATGACCACTATTAAACTAAAGGTTAATGTTAGCGAAGAGGGGAAGAAAGCCAGAAAAACAAAGAATGTCTCCCAACCTCCCCGCCCCCCTTGGTCTCCAGCTAAGACATTTGTGAATCAGTGTGTGAGCTAAGAGTGCAGTCACGTGTTCTAGTGTCAGTGAGATTGCAGTAAATAAGGACATGTGTCCATGCCCGTAAGATGAAATCGCAGAGTAAGGCCCTGCCGTTAATCTTTCTAAAGCTTTCTCATCCTGCATTATCTTGCATCTTTGATGTTTGCCTTGGGAAGCAGATGCTATCTCCATTTTTAAGACCTTGGCAAACTGAGGCCCCAGCAGGTAGAGTAGAACTTGTTCAAACTCACCCTGTGACACACAGTCACCAGGTAACACATGTGACCATGTGACCATCTGGTTCAAACCTACATTTTCTGACCCTTTACCCTACAGTGATGACCTCCAGGCCTATATATACTTTAAACTACAATAGAACGTTGGGTTGGTTATTGTGATTTTTTGGTATATGGGATGGAACCCAGAGCCACATCCATGTTACGCACGTAGCCTACTACATCCATGATCTTAACTATTATGATTTTGGGGTGTGTGTGTATATGGTGTGTGGGTTTGGAGACCCAGGAAGTAGCTTTCTTTCTCTAACCATTGTTTTTTTTGCATATGTGTATGTTTACATGTGGGTATCTACATGTATGTGGGCATGAACAGCACGCATGTGGAGGTCAGAAGATATATTTTCTTAGGCTGTTTTCCCTTTTCTACCACATGGGGTGTAAGGATTGAATTCAGGTTGTCAGGTTAGGTGGCAAGCACTGTTACCCACTGAGTCATTTTGCCAGCCCAAGAGGACAACTTTGGGGAAGTGGTTCTGACCGTGTACCCTGTGTGAGGAAGGGTTTCTCTAATTGTTTATGCTCTCCTGTCATACTCCATGAGCTTCGTGTCGATTCTCCTGTCTCCACCTCCCAGATAGCTATGGGGACACTGGGATTTCAGATGCATTCCTCCGTATCAGCTGTTTGGACATATCAGGGATGGAAAGTCGCATCTTCTGGGTTGCTATAGTAAGCTCTTTCTCCCACTGAGCTGTCTCCCTTGCCCATGACTAATGTTCATATGGTGCTATGATACACAATGATAAAGAAGGCTGATAACAGATATGTCTTGCAGTAACGATGGTAAGGGATTATTCAGAAGACACTGTGACCTACTTATATTAATCTTTGTCTTCAAATTGAGAAATGACACTGATGAGATACATCTAACTGTGCTGTGAGCGGGCAGGGCAAACCTGGTATCAGTCAAGGTCCGGTTCACCCATGTTCCGTGTCCAAGGGGTTATTCATGGACTTGACCCCAATAAATGTAACCCTAGCACTGCAGAGTAAAGATGATATTCCCGAATGTTGGTATACTGAAAGAAAGGAATTGTTCGTTTGAGCTCTAATGTGAGCAACATGAGGTCAGATGAGACTGAGCGGGCAGAGGCCTGGAAGCCATCTTGGTATAATGAAGAGGAGGTGCAGTTGTGATCAGGATGTCAGCAGGCACCCAAAGCACAGGTCTGATTAACCCCATCACTGCCCTCTGTTGCTCCCGATCCTCCTCTCTCATTCCCCAATACCCGGGGCTCTCATCTCTGCAAATGCACCCCCCCCCCTTTGCAAAGCCTTCTGAGCTATCTTATTCTTCATCATCCACACATCTCCAAAAGCCAGGTCTATCCCTCTGTCTCTAAAATACACACACCAGCACTACTTCCAGATGGGCAAGAGGACTAGGGCTTCTGCATGAAGAGAAAAACCCAGAAGTTTTAGATGCTTTGTAAAGCCCTTTCATGGAGGATGTTGGACTTGGTGTTCACAATAGCTTTGTGGCAAGGAAGATCCTGGTCTCATGTCACAGATAAGAAAAATGAGGTTCTCAGAATCAGACTATACTATTAAAGGCAAGACTAGCAAAACCACAACCATCCACTACTTGTGTAAGGTCTTACCTTCTTAATAGCATTTTCTAGGCTTCTGCACCAGCAGCTACTAAGTATCCATGAGAATAACTCCATAATAATGATAAAATAAATTCCCTTCATTGTACAGCATTTTTTTAAAAAACCCATAAAATTATATTGTGTTTTGAAGCTAATGTTGAATTTAAATGCAATAAAGTAACTGTGTAAATGCTTTGCTTAGAGGGCAGCACCCTAATTAAGAAGATTGTTAAGCTGGAGCACATGAATGTATCTATTACACAGGATTTACTAGAACTCATTGTACCCACAACCATAAAGTAGGACCAGCTGTTGCCTAGAACATAGAAACAGACTCATGAAGTGGAAGGTAGGCACTGCAGTGAACCTTGTTAAAGTGAGGGTGCCTTCGTGTCTCCTCGGTCCATTCTTCCTTTGTGTGTCATTTAACTGAAGGCTTCATAGCATCTTCTGGGTGACAGATTCTGTATTTGTGGGTAGGTTTTCCAGTTTGAACCTTCTCTATAAATGACATCTTTGAAACAAGTGTGGGTGGGGGTGCAGTGAGTATTCAGTTTATGATTGCAGATTATAGGCAATCATTGTGGGGAGCTAAATGTAAGAGTTTAAAGCAGGCATATTACATCCATAGTCAAGAGCAAGAGAATAAATGCATTCTGTTTGCTGATTCTCAGCTAGCATTCTCTTTTCTTAGACTGTTCAAAAGTCCCTGCCTAGGGAATGGTGCTGCCCTCGATGGACTGGGTTTTCCCAGGTTAATTAACAATCAAGACAATCTCACCACAAACATGTCTAAAAGCCAGCCTGATCTAGACAAATTCCTTATGAAGATTTTCTTCCCAGGTAAATGTTAGGTCGTGTCAAGTTTATGTTTACGCTAACTAGCACAGTCTACTCCTTGCCAACTTAAAACACAAGCACATCACTTTGAGCCATAAATTTTCATCCCATCTCTCAAAAGTCTCATGTTAATATCATGGTATAAAACTCAGTACACCTCTAAAAAGAAAGAAAAAATACAAACATCTTTTTAAAAAACCCCAACATTTTAGAAAGCCAATGTCATAGATAGATAGATAGATAGATAGATAGATAGATAGATAGATAGATAGATGGCTACAAACTTAGGTGATTTGATTTACAAAAGTCTACTGCCTTTCTAGCATTCCTTGGGAGCGGGAATTTTAGTCTATAATGTGCTCTTCATTTGCTTGCAATGCTTTTGGTGTCTCCAATTTTGTCTGGTGTTCGGCTAATGATCCACAGTGGTGAACCGCCCTGCATCTCCTTCACTAGAAATGCATGTCTTATTAATACTGTGGGAAAGAATAATCTGATGAGATTTCATGTGTACCTCTCTGTGACACTATGATGTTGGCTAAAGGAGGCCCAGGAAATGACCACATTGGAACCAAGTGTTGTGGTTGTACAGGGCAGCCATTACAACCCATATGCCATGATGAGGATTCAAGCTCACCTGCTTAAATCATCAATGCTTGTTTCCCTGGGGATTGAGCTCAGCAATCAGGGACACGTTTTGTTTTGTGTTTATTACTTACCATCTTGCGCTCTGGGAGGAAAACGTTTTCTCCCCAGTTATTTCGTGTGTGTGCATAGAAGGTAGAGCCAGCCCTGACTAGCCTCACACTGGGGCTCCTGTCACATTCAGCACAGGAAATCTGCTGGTTTCAAGGTCAGTCAGAACACCTGCTGCTAGGGCCACTGCTGACTGATGCCGGTGACCGGAGTGTGCACTGCAGCTGCTTCTTGCTTTAGTTGGCCCTCGCTTGTCCACTGCACAGCTTAGGAAAAGTCCCACCTCTCATTTTTGTTCTGAGCATCATTGAAATACATTTTGCTGATAGAACCCTGGATGCCTTCCAGATGGGAGTTTAAATGAAGGCAGTAACAGGTACCTTCTGAAAGCAGTTGCTGTGGTTAATATTGGCTGTCAACTTTACAGGATCCAGAATCACCTAGGAGACTGATTTCTGGGCATGTCTGTGAGAGAGTATCCAGATTACGTTAATTAAGACAGAAGACCCACATTAAATGTGGATAGTTTACACCACGGACCGGAGATCCAGACTGAATAACGGCAATGGTTAAAATGGAGCTGAAATCCTGCACTCATCTCTCTCTGCTTCCTGACTGCAGAGACAATGGGACCAGTTACTTCAAGCTCCTGCAGGCAGTGCCTCCCCACAAGCCCCCTTGATGGGCTGGACTCTCACTGTGAACCAAAATCACCCAAATCACCCAATCACTCACTTAAACTCCTCTTTTGGGTTTTTTGTCACAGCAACAAGAAAAATGACTGACACAAACCATGTCTGGCACCGGGCTTCACACCCTGCCTGGTGCCCACCCCACCCCAACCCCTTCTTCACATATAGCTTCTTTAGATGAACTTCATAGCCCCAGATTCTTCCTTAATCTGATGAGCTGATGTGACTCAAAATTTTAAAACTAGCAGACCCAAGGCTGGGAAGGTGGCTCAGTTGGTAAGGTGTTTACCATGCAAGCCTTCAGTCTCTAGTTCAAACCTCAATACCCACGTAAGATGTCCGGAGAACAGGACGGATCTGTAATCCCAAAACCAGTGAAACAGAAACAAAAGAATGTCCAGGGCTTCTGGCCTGGCATTCTCGACAAGTTGTCAAGCCCCAGGTGGGAAGCAATAGAGGAGGACACCTATTGTTGACCTCTGGCATGCAAATACATGTATGTGAACATGCACACACAACCACATGCATACATATCAAACATACACATGTAAAAGAAGAAGGTGTGGGGGGGACACAACTGGCAGGCTCTAGCTAGGCTCTCGGTCAGCTTGCTTATGCAGAAATGTGTTTTCTCCCCTCTGCAATAATCCAAAGAAATGAGATCTGGAGTGACAGACTAGGGCTCAAGTTTCATTCTGTGCTTCTTATGCCAGTTTCGTTAACGTTTCCGAGCCTCTGTCTCTTACTCAAACTGTGCACTGGATCATACTGCTGTTAGACTCCAGTGAACGCATAGACTGCAAACTTCAATGCACTCTTAAAGACCAGGAATGCCAATGGCTGACGGCTTTTAATTGCATCCCTGACCAGGAAATGCTCTCTGCCTAAGGGAGTCAGTCACCTTGTCCAAGGATATGTGTCTTCTTTGAGACAATCTGTGCTTAAGAACTAAGAGTGAAGTGATGATTAATATTGATTAGCAATTTGATGGGATAACCCAGAGACAGGCTTCCAGGGTTCTATAGATTAGGTTAGATACTGAGCAAACCTGTGAGGGATTTATCTGCTTATCCAGTGAGGTAGAAAGACCCAATTTGGGCAGCACCGTTCTATGTACTCCGGTCCTGGACTAGATAAAGAAGAGAAAGTGAATTAAACCATCACTGCTCTCAGGATAAGAGATACAGTGTGACCAGCTGCCTTGAGCCTCCAGGACATCTCCCTGGAGATGGAGCCCATGCTCGAACTGTGAGCCAAAACAAATGTTTTCCCTCTTGAATTGCTTCTGTCATAGAAACAGTAAAGTAACTAAGACAGGAACTACATGTTCTGAACTCCTCTTGGTGCATTCAGGGCAACTCTGAAGGGCTCCAAGCTTGAGAGCTCCTGTCTGATCAGGTGAGGAGTCTCCTGAACTCCTATCACAATTCAGCTCCTCCCTTTGTCCTGTCCTGCTGCTTTCTTCACTCTCACATCCTAGGGGAACCCCTCCAGAAATCCTCTTACACACTAATCTCCCTCTGGGGGCGTTTCCTGGGACACTCATATGAGCACATTGTCTAAAGGATAAGTGGTTCTCAGAACCTCCCAGGGAGGCCATCAAGCCAGGTATGGACAACAGGCTCCGAGAAAGAAGAGCCCAGATTTTCTGATCAAGTGAGTTCCCGGAAATCTTCAAAGGAAGATGGAGCTCACAAATTGGGAGAAATGTTCAAATATAAGTAGGAGGTTAAAGGAGTCTGCATTCACCAAACAAAGAAGCATGTTTACGGTAATGGTGATGAAGTGTTTGGTAATGAACACTTGCAGACAGGGGTGGGTCATCATCTCAACCACTGACAGTTTCCACAGTCTGTAAAGCAGCTGCTTGGGACTAGAGGGCTTTATCCTGCCATTGGAAACACACACCAACCAGAAGGTGTAGGCTAAAACAGGTGCACAATAACACCTCAGTGGTCAGTCCCAAACACTCAATTCTCTCACACCTCGTCCTTTCTGTTCTTTCAATCACTGGTCTTCATTTCCAGCACACTGATAAAAAGCCTTTTCCATGGCAAGGATACAAGACGGCAAGTGGGACATCTACATCCACAAACGTAGATGACTGACATGTACTGCACAAGCCTTACCCCCACCACAGAGCGTCAGGCTCCTGTAGCCAAGTATCTCCATTTGGTCTTGACTTTGCCCCTGTGGTGGTTTGAGTACTCCTGGCCCATGTGAAGTGCTATTATTTGGAGGTATGGCCTTGGTGGAGGAAGTGTGTTACTGGGAGGGAGGCGAGGGGGTGGGGGCTTTGAGGGCCTATGTCCAAGTTCCACTCAGTGTGGAAGAGACACTCCTCCTGGCTGTCTGTGGAAGATAGTCTCTCCTGGTTGCCTTCAGTTCAAGATGTAGAACTCTGGCTTCCTCCAGCCTGTCTGGATGCTGCCATGCTTCCTATCATGATGATAATGGACTGAATCTCTGAATCTGTAAGGCAGCCCCAATTAAATGTCCTTTAAAAGTTGTCTTGGTCATTGTGTCTCTACAACAATAGAATCCTAAGACAGCCCCCAAATCCATCTCCATCATCATTCTTTCATCTAAGTAACTTTCCCCCCACATCTTTCCTAAGATTCCATGCATCCTGTTTGTAACCTGTCAGTCACATTAGGAAAATCATCCTAAGTCACTCGCTTTTGTCTATCTATATTATCACCTGCTGAGTCCCCAGCCACCCTTACCACATGACATACATACTCCCTGCACAAACCATAGCTCCCTGCACAAAGCTTCCTGCCCCCACTTTCCCTACATAATCTCTTCTTACAGGATTGCAACCCACCTTTTACTACAGGTGAACTTAGAATAAAATATGAATTCTCTGCCCTTCTGAAAAACATCTCACAAATTCAGGGCTACGGCTGACTTGGGTGTGTCCGCCTCTCTGTCCCCGGCCTTCTTCAGTGTTCTTCCTGTGACTCTGCTGCTTCGTCACACCCACCCCTTGTGACTTTGGCACCTTAGCTGTGGGCGAGCCCTCACACCCTATGTGTCTGGCTGCTTTTCCAAGATAACCTCAACTCAAATGTCACTTCTGTTATACACAGAATAAGCGTATATGGATATTATTCTATTATACACAGAATAAGTGTATATGGAGCATATTCTGTTATGGTACTTGCCCACTTGAGAGCAGCCACTTTGTCTTCTCCATCAGCTCTCTTCTGTCGTCTCCACAGCATTTACAGCAGTCTGAGATTCTCTGCTGCTCCATTCAACGTCGTGCTCTTCCCCTGAAATGTATGTGCTTGTGGGATGCTCCAACCTTGCCTCCCTCATTCAGAACTGTTGCCTGCTGTCTAGACTTAATACCTGGCATGGAGTGGAAATTCCACAAATATTTCTTGTGCGAATTAACCTTGTCAACCTGTCTTCTGCACATAAGTCTAGAGCACAGTTTTTAAAAAACAAACAAACAAACAAACAAACAAAAAAAATATACCCTCAAAAGGTTTGTAAGAGTTCAGAAAGAGTATGTGAAATTCAAGGAAAGTAATTGGATATTTATTTTCACTAAAATCTGTCTTAACCCAAACCATTCTAACATTAGTAGTATACACAACTTTCTCATCAATATATGTGAGTAGTCTCATACCCTACATCCTATTAGATACCCTGAACATTATTTTTGTTCACCATTACTTCAAAAGTATGATGGGTATTGTCTTGCTGCTGAATTGATAGCTAATATATTAATTAAATAGTATAGGGCTGGGTAGTAGATATTTGCCTAGTATATACAAGGCCCTGGGTTCAATCCTAACCACCACAAAATGAATAAACAAATAAACAAAGCACATAGAGTATTAATCCATAAAAACAAACTGAATAGTTATTAGTAAGTTAATGTATTTATATTGTAACCCATATATTTTATACTAAAAAAATCAACCTGAAAAGTAGCCCATAAATCAGACAATCAAAAGTTCCCCTTTTTAATATATATTTTTTGAAAGATTTATTCATTTATTATATATAAGTACACTGTAGCTGTCTTCAGATACACCAGAAGAGGGCATCGGATCTCTTTACAGATGGTTGTGAGACACCATGTGGTTGCTGGGAATTGAACTCAGGACCTCTGGAAGAGCAGACAGTGCTCTTAATTGCTGAGCCATCTCTCCAGCCCCAAAAGTTCCCCTTAAAAGGAAGAGACGGGTTGGGGATTTAGCTCAGTGATAGAGCGCTGCCTAGCAAGCGCAAGGCCCTGGGTTCAGTCCCCAGCTCCAAAAAAAAGAACCAAAAAAAAAAAAAAAAAAAAGACTTGTACTGTCCAATATCATGAACTACCATATATGAGTACCATGGCCCCAAGTGTTGTTTAAATTTAACTGTAAACGATTAAAATTAAATTAGAATTTCAGCTCTGTAGAGGCACCAGTCACGTTTCAAGTTCTTGAGAGACACGTGTGGTTAATGGCTGCCACACTGGATGAGCCCATACAGGGGGGTGGGGGTCATTATTTAGAAAGCTCGCTGGTTAGGACTGTCATGACATGTAATGCTTCACGTGTGATGTGATTTTTCTCCTCCATGCTTTATCCACACACCATCTCCAATATCATGGACTGCACAGTCAAACAATAATGTTAGGGATGAAATGGGAACTCAGAAACTTTCTCCCAGGAGCTTTACATAGGAACCTGTGACACAGTTGAAGCATCATTCTTACCTGTGACATAGCTGGAGCATCATTCCCACCTGTGGCACAGCTGGAACATCATTCCCACCTGTGACACAGCTGGAGCATCAGTCCCACCTGTGACACAGCTGGAGCATCATTCCCACCTGTGACACAGCTGGAACATCATTCCCACCTGTGGCACAGCTGGAACATCATTCCCACCTGTGACACAGCTGGAGCATCATTCTCACCTGTGACATAGCTGGAGCATCATTCTCACCTGTGACACAGCTGGAACTAAGTTTTCCAGGGCAGTGCAGCAATGCAGATACTCCTTGACTTATCATGGGATAAGATTGCAAGGAATTCTCCATAAGTTGGGAATGTCATAGGTAGGCAACACATGTAAGGCAACAATGCTTTCATCATACCTAAGCTAATAAACACCTAACTTAGCAACAGTCTTCTGTTGCTTCATTGATTTTCCCTTGGATTGCTTAGTGACTGGGATGCAACTGACTGACACCCGCCTTCATCAGTGTCATATAACATACTGCTATACTACAAGAACAAAAGTCAAAGCTCGTGGTGGGGTTTCTAAAGGTGCTTTATTTTTGCACTATCTTAATGTTGAAAAGTGTAAGTCGGGCCATCCCAAGCTAGAGACCGTCACTATCACCTTTCCATCATCCTCGGCTCCTTGTCCTGGCCCAGAGGACAAAACTAAGCACTATGTGGAGAATTTAGAATAGAACAACTAAAGTCCCAGGCCAATAGATTGAGAGACCCATTCCTAAACTCATGTGGAAAAATATGACCATTGTCTCAGTTAGGGTTTACCGTTGTGAACAGACACCATGACCAAGGCAAGTCTTATAAATAGCAACATTTAATTGGGGTTGGCTTACAGGTTCAGAGGTTCAGTCCATTATCATCAAAGTGGGAGCATGACAGCATCCAGGCAGGCATGGTACAGGAGGAGCTGAGAGTTCTACATTTTCATCCAAAGAAAGCCAGGAACAGACTGGGCATCCTCAGGCAACTAGGAGGAGGATCTCCAAGCCCACCCCCACAGTGACACACTTCCTCCAACAAGGCCACACCTTGCAATAGTGCCACTCCCTGGGCCAAACATATGTAAACCATTTTATGCAGGGCACACTAGAGGTTCCTTGCCAGCTGAGCCTAGAAAGGTCTGCTAGATTCCAGAAAGTACAGAGTTCAAGGACTTAGCATGGGCTAAGTCATCAAGGAGGACATTCTGCCCTATCCAAGTGAGGTGGAGAATAGACCATAGTATCCCAGAGATACCTCAGCAGTGAGCTTCCTCCACACAGCCTGGACTAAGAGCAGCCTAACTACCCTACAAATACCATCAGGCTCATAGCTATGGACCAGTACAACTCAAGGGACCTTTCTCTCCCTTAGTGATCAAAGTTCTGGAACCTCCCCATAGACAGACCCCATCTTGGAGAGGGACAAGAAAGTGTAGTATCCCCTGGAAAAATTGAATCACCTGCAAAGACAGAGCTTACTGGAATAACCCAAGTCCACTAGCTGGACCTAACTTCAGTCCATTGGCACTATGTTAGTTATTAGTGTGGGTGCGAGGGACATTAAAAGACTCTGGGTCAGTTATAGGAAGTTCTGCAGTGGCTTTTTTTTTTAAACCCTTGAATCTGGTGTGAGTAAGCCTGAGACTACTTTTGTTCTAAATCATGTAGCCCCTTGATTGGTCAAACCATGACCTAGGTAGGTATGGTGTCTTCAGTCCCAGCACTTAGGAGACAAAGACCAACTGATGTATGTAGTGAGTTCAAGGCCAGCTTTTTCTACATAACTTGTAACAAGTTCTAGGCTAGCCAGGGATACAATGGGGAGAAAAGTTTCCAAAACAAAGCATAACATGGCTCCTGGCATTTTCTGACACACAATGAAGGCAGTTCTTATAAGTCCTTCTCAGCCAAGGGAACAGCGATATATCAACTACTGGACCAGAGTCCCAAGGTCTCCATGCCTTCCCTACATGCCTTCTTTCATTCCTAGACCAAGGCAGCCCAGGGACCCAGGTTTTCCCAGCCTAACTCATTAGAGCACAAAGGTTGCATTTAATCAGTTAAACTGATTTAATTGTGCACGTTTGTACGTCTCTGTGTTCTGCCTGCTCTGGGCTAAAACCCTCCACCCCATTCACACACTCTCCCAGTAAATCCACATTCTCATGGGAGTGGGATTTGTTACCGTGGTAGCGGTTTGTTATAAATCGTGTTTGGTCTCTTCTGCATGTGCCTGCCCATTTCACCTCCTACCATGTTACAAGCCCCTGCCAGAGGGACCACCATGCCTTTGAACTTCCCAGCCACCACAACTGTGAACCACACACTTTTCTGTTCTTTAAAGAATTACCTCGTCTTGGCTATTTTTGTTATAGCAGCAACAAAATCAACAACAAGCAAACAAACAGACTAAACCAAGGGGTTCTGCAGAGTTATTTAATTAAGAGGCAGTCATATGAGCTCATTGTCCCTAAATATGATCAATGTCCTTACGATAAGAGGTGAGACAGCCTACAAAACTCAAGCCTAGGAGTGCCAGCATCTGACGGAGGCAGATGAAGAATGAATCGAGAAGAAGGGCTCGGTGGATAATCAGTGGGACCGTGCTTACCCAGCATGTGTGGGGCCCTAGTTAATCCCCAGTCCCACTGGTGGGACTGAGAAGCTAAATGGGACTTTACTAATAACATATTTGAGCACTACAGACTGACCCTTCCCAGTTTCCTAGCTCCTCTGTTCAGTTCCTGGACCAAGGGATTTTTCATCTAAGCTCCTTGTCTCTCCTACTTCATCTCTTCAGACACAGAAAGACACGTGACCCAACACAGAGCCCTATAGGCTGCTTCTGACCTAGTCACCCCCTGTATCTGCCTGGAGAGTTAATTCTTTACGCTGAAAGCCTGGTGGGCGGAGAGTCTAGGAAACACCTTCATTTACCATCACATCATATACTTTCCTTACATACACAGAGAGAGAGAGAGAGAGAGAGAGAGAGAGAGAGAGAGAGAGAGAGAGAGCGAGCAAACAACAAAACACTACTGATTTTTCTGTGAAAGAAGATTATTTAATTAATTAGTTACATAGAACCCAACCCTTATAGAGACATCTGCAGTATTCACTGAGTGACTATAGCTCCCCTCTACCATTCACCAATCCCCATAACTTTACAACTTTCATGGTTTGTTTGGTTCTAGCTATAGATATAACTTTAATTAAAGCTTATTTTTAATGGTGGTTCTTAAACACTTTAACCTCCCTTTTAGCCCACCAACCACCAGAGGTAGTGAAAAAGAAGGATAAGGAAGAAGTGGGCCTGTTTAGAAATGATTCTTCGGAGCAGCTCCTGTCTGTGTTGTCTGGAAATTGGCAGTTCAGTTCATAGGTTAGCAGTGGCAGCTCGAGCCACTCACAAACACTTCTCAGATACACCAACAGTCCAGTTCGATAGCAAACATGAATCAGCAGTGGGGTGACTACCTAGCAGAGACTGCCAGGCCTCAGCCTTGCCATGAGTCGGCAGTTAGGACCCAGAGGGTATACCAGGAGAAGTTCTCAGTTGTGCCTCTCAGCGAAGCAAAGACTAGCAAAGACATGAGACCCACAAGAGTTGCACAGCTAGCTCTATAAGCAAGCCTGGCCCAGTCTCTGTCACTGTTCATTCATTCTATTTATACCCTCCAAACATCTTGTGTCCTCCATGGGTCTTGCCTCACTCAGTGTGTGAGCCTGTCTCAGCTGAAATCTCTCTGCCAATCAGTCTGAGTTCACCAATTGGCAAGAAATTGCAGCACATCACCAGAAGTATTTTGGTGCATTTCTCTCTATAGAGTCCCAACAAATGCAGCTCAACTACGAAATGTAAGGCAGAACAATACATGCATGTCATTAACAAAGAATCCTTCCTACATCATGTGTCTTTTCACATGTGCTTGCTTTAGCAGAACATTCTCTCTCCTGTGTCTGCTTCAGCAAAACACTCCTTCACAAATCTGCCTTAGTCTTTCATGTGCGTCTGCTTCAGTGAAACATTCATTCACATGTTTGCCTTAGCAAAACACCATCCTACACAGCTGACTCTCCAAAGAACCCTTAAGTTCCACTTCATATAGGTCCTTTAAAAGATTCCCTTAGGAAAAAAAATGCATGAGCAATCTTGTTCCCATTCTCCCCTCAAAGGGCGTGGACGGAGTCTACTGTTTTCCTGAGGAAATGGTGGATTATCGCTGCTTACCAGAAGGCGCTAGTTTAGTACGGAACATAAACATGGCTACAGGCTTAAACAAGATGCTATGGACATCGACAGGGAATTCCTGTAGGGGACTCCTTTAATAACATGCAGGACTCGCACAGTAATATTTTATTACACTTCTTTATTTAGACACAGAGTGTGTGCCACCATGTATGAATGGAGGTCAGAGGTCACCTTTTAGGACTCAGTTCTCTCCTTCTAACATGTGGGTTCTGGGGTTAACTCAGGTCATGACCATCTTAACAGCTCAATAATATTTTTTGAAACAAAGTGTCAAGTATCCCACGCTAGTTTAGAACTTTCTGAGTAACCTAGGAGGGTGGCCCTGAAGTCCTGGTCCTGCTGTCTCCACCTCCAGCGCCAGGGGTTCCATGTGTGTACACAGCCCTGGCTTTTATGCAGTACTGATGAGGGAACCCAGGGCTTCATGTACGCTAGGAAAACAGTCTACAGACTGAGCCACATCGACGGTTCCATTCATAGAATTTTAAAGAGCAGTTCTGACTGCCCACTGCCATTTGCATGTCTTAAAATTTTAAGGAGCTGTGGCGACTCAAGGCTTGGTCTTGGGGAAACATAGTAATTAAAGCAAAAGAATAGTTCACAGAATTTCACATGGAAAAATGTCTCCGATGCGGTCATTATGACATGGGTTTGGATGTGCCACCTCATTCCATGAGACAGAGCTGGGAGGAAATGACTTAGTCACTGGGGAGGCAGAACCAAATTCCAAGAAAACATAAAACACATGCTTGGGGGAACACCTTTGAAGATGCCACATTTACCCCGGGCCAAACATTGTTTCCACAATGGGGGTTTACTCACCTCCACTTGAGAGGACACAGGCAAAATGACTACTTTCAGTTGATGAGTTTCAGATTTTACATTTTCCTAAGCTTTTGGCTTTCTTGACTATCCAGGCCAAAAAACAAAAAACAAAACAAAACAAAACAAAAATAAACACTTTAAGGAGAGAGGCTTCTGAGGTTTCTGAGTGTTTATTATGACGAACCAGACATTGAGGTGCCTCTATGATCCTTGTCCCTTGGAATGCACACCCCTGCAAATCCCCTCCCCTCGAGTGTAGTGAGCCTTGTGAGCTGCTTTAGAACATGGGAAACATCTGGAATTTCACTCCGTTATGATTCCATGACGTTATGAAAGACGCAGTCTAGAGTCTCTGTCTCTCTGATCACTTTGAGAACTCAGACTTTCGAGACAGACAACAGCACACTTGTCTGGAAGCACAGCTCTGTCACCAGGTGCCAGAAGAGATTCGGCGTGGGTGATACCTTCACTACAGCCTCAGGGGACCTGGGAGCCTGTCACGGGATGCCCAGTAACAGAACTACTGCTATCTGCTCTACAGCACTGAACACTGAACACACTTAACTCGGCCAAATTGTTGTTTTGACCTGGGCTGTCTTGTACTGAGTTTATCTCTCTGAAAGCCTGGAAACTATTGGTCTTGGTTGTTTTCACCCTCGTGTGTGTTATGGCACAAACTCAAGGACTCTTTCCCTTCGGATAGAACTGCCAGGTCACACAACCAGAGAAAAGCCACACATGGCCAACAGTGGTTTTTTTCTTCACCACAAATGGAGACAGCCTAAGACATTTAGCAGCAAATGATTCTCGAACCCTTCCTCAAAAGCATGGACCAAAACTTGGCTCAAAATGTCTATCTGATTGTGATGGTCCAATATATGGTGGCTTTTGGGGGGACAGGGTTGTAATAAGGTGTAAGCTCTAAATATATGCATACTATTTGGCCTAAAAATTCCTTTTCTAGAGGTTTATTCAAGAATATAGCTAGATAAGAGTTCCAAAATGTAGAGCCCAGTATGTGTTGCAGCAATGTTCCTAAGAACAAGAAAGCAGAAAACAGATTAATTGGATCAAAGACCAAATAATAAAGGTTATTATGAAATAATTACATTATTAAATAATGTAGAGCCACCTAGTCTGTGGATTTATAATTTTTGGTCATAGAATAGTATATGCAAAAGTAAAAAGATAACATAGAAGAAAATATGTGTCTCCATATCCAATGTAAGTGTGTTTCCACATATGTCTAAAATGTACATACACGATATTTCAAATATGAATAAAACTAGATGTGCAACTGTTAGTATATGAGTCATGATCTTGTGTCTTAAACATTGTGTATTTATTTTCTAGCTATATCCTCTATATTTCTAAGATGTTTGCATATAAACTTTGAAATTTCGTGGGTTTATGTTTTATCATTTTTAAGTGGTATCACCCATTTCTAACTTCTGGTCTCCAGGTAGGTTGGGTGTTGTGAATGGTCCAGGGAGATGTGTTTGTGCTCCTGGCTGGTGCCGAGACCACCATCTTGGCAGAGCTGCTCTGCCCACTCCCACTTCTGTCCCTCAGAGAGTTTGCCACACAACTGGGGTTCCAGCTGCCACCCCTTTCCTGCCCAAGCTCACGCTGCTGACTCATACCTCAACAACCACGCTAGTTTCAAAAGATATGTTTTTACCACAGTGGTGTGTTCATCAATCCCCAAATGCTATACAGAGGGTCCAGCCTGCGCCGCCCAGCCATAGCTCTGTGCTGAATGCTAGTGAGGCAGACAGCTCTGTAGGTTTGGGTGGCCAAGGAAGAGAAGGCTGGGAATACAAACACAGTCATGACTATCGCCTTTTTTTTTTTTTTTGAAAAAAAATTATCAGAATATGATTTGTTGTGCATCTTAAGTATTCGTTTAGGAAATAAAATTGGGCTGTTTAATTTGCCTCCTCCCTTTTTCTTCTAGATCTTTCCTAGAAGTCCTTTAAGAGGAAAAGATGTAGACAGTTTGGGAGAGAAGGGTTGGTACCCACCGAAGCTCAAGTTTTCAACGCTTGTTCTCCAGCTATTAGCACTGGGGAATCTGGGGCAACTTGGGGAGTTGCCAGTGGCTGGTAGAGAAGTAGAGGTGGACTTTTGAAGGTTGTAGTTGGCCCTTGGTTCCAGTCACTGTCGGCTTCCTGTCTACCTTGATGTGAACAGCAGTCACATTTGTCCACTGCCCTGAACCGAGCTGCTCTGGGAATCATGAGCCAAAAGAAATCATTTCTCCCTTTGGTGGTTTCTGTCTGGTGTTCTGTCACAGTGGTGCAGACATAACTAATACAGCTAGGGTGAAAAAGAGGCGCTCAGTAGAAAACTGAGGATTTTCATAGACCGAAGGCCTCCTACCAGCCAGCTTCTCATCCATGAGGTGGGAATGCAGGACAAGAGGCTATTTCTTCCCCCTAAATAGCATGAGGTAGGTTACCCCAGCTGAGACTGCTCTACTTGGGAGCCATGGTTTGTTGAACAAGATAGATGATGTAAGACTCCTGGGTCAGGGGTTCAGGACAGCTCATTACTTATAGCAACAGCAGTGGCCCTTGCAATAGCACCTGGCAGCTCCCTGCTTTGGCTACTTTTCTCATCACCATGGCAACACACCTGAGAGAATAACTTAAGGGAGGAAACATCTCCCCTCTTTTAGAAATGTCATTCTGTCATGGCAGGGAGGGCATGGTGGGACAGAGCTGTCTGCAAAGTGATGAAGCAAAGAGAAGGGAATGGATCAGAACATGGTATAGATCCCAAGGATCCACACCTGGTGATATAATTCCTCACACTGAGCTTCATCTCTAACATTGTATTATCTGTGTGTGTGTGTGTGTGTGTGTGTGTGTGTGTGTGTGTGTGTGTGTGTGTGTGTAAGACCTGTGTATGTGTGGCCTGTGTGTGTGTGTGTGTGTATGACCTGTGTATTTGTGACCCTCTGTGTGTGTGTGTGTGTGTGTGTGTGTGTGTGTGTGTGTGTGTAAGACCTGTGTGTAGTGCCCCATCCATGTTTGGAAAGTCAGAAGAAGGTGTTAGCTCCTCTGGAACTAGAGTTACAGATGGCTGTAAGCCTGCTGACCTGGGTGCTGGGAACTGAACTCAGGGTCTCTGGAAGAGTATCGATCATTCTTAACTGTAGAGCCACCTCTCCTGTCCAGTCTTGCATCATCTTTAAATACTGCCATCACATTGTAAGTCAAGGGGTTAGTACATTCATTAGATCAGGAAACACCCCCAGCATCTCAATCTAATCATTTCTGGAAGCACTGTGACAGGCACAAGTGTGCCCTGACAATGCCCTAGGTGTGTCTCAGTCTAATCAAGTGAACAATTAAGATTAACCATCTCTCTCTCCCTCTGCTTCCCATCTATACAAGGTGAGGATAAGAGTAACCCTTAACCCACTGGGATCTGTGACAGAAGCAGAACCTGACCTTAGAAACTGGAGTATTTCATAGCAACAGGAAAATTCTGACCTTTGTTCTGCAGTAAAAGTCTACATCTGGCTCCCAAGCTGCTCACAAAGATTCTAGAGCAATGGTTCTCTACCTGCCTAATATTGCAACCCTTTAATATAGTTTCTCCTGTTGTGTAACTCCAACCATAAAATTATTTTTGTTTCTACTTCATAACTGTAATTTTGCTACCATTATGAATCATAATATAAACATCTGGTATCTGATGGTCTTATGCAACCCCTGTAAAAGGGTCTTTCGATGCCAAAGGGGTATCAATCTACCAGTTGAGAACCTCTGTTCTAAAAACAGCTGGTCAGTATCACTTCACACAAGGCACACAGAAACTAGAGACCTAGGGAGGACCAGCCCCCACACATCCTTTGCCAATACACGTGGCTGTTCAGAGTCCAGAAGTCAGAATAAAGGAAGTAGTAGAAGGCATTCTTTTGTGTTCTATTTTATTTTAGATTATAAAGCAGCCTTCCCTATACCCTCACAGTCTCCTAAATTGTGATGGCTTGAATAGTTATGGCTCCCATAGTATTTGAATGCTTGGCCCATAGGGATTGGCACTATTAGAAGGCATGGCATTGTTGGAGCAGGTGTGACTTTGTTAGAATAGGTGAGGCATTGTTGGAGTAAGTGTGACTTTGTTGGAGGAAGTGTGTCACTGTGGGGGATAGGCTTTGAGGTCTCCTATGCTTAAGCTATGTTTTCCAGTGTGGCACACAGTCTCCTTTTTCTGCCTTTGGATCAAGATGTAGAACCCTCTTTCTCCAGCACCACATCTACCTGGATGCTGACGTGCTTGCTACTATGATAATAATGGACTGAACCTCTAAGCTGTAAGCCAGCCCCAATTAAAATGTTTTAGTTTATAAGAGTCGCCTTGGTCGTGGTGTCTCTTCACAGCAACAAAACCCTAAGATGTCAAGTGACCCTTGCCCTTTGCCCTCTCCACAGCTTCTTCAGTGACCCTTGCCTAGTTTGCTCCCTGAGCCAGGTCTCATCCATCTGCCTTTCCTCCCTCAATACCCCTCTAGCTTGCCTGCTCTGAAGCTAACTCTCTTTTGTCTCCATCCTAACATCTTCATATCCTTATTTATGTCTATCACATTTATGGTGTGCTCAGAAACCATTGGTATTAACTCATTTGGTGTTTGTGACAACCCTAAGGCAATGCTGTTGTTACTCTGCCCTTCAGAGGAAGATTTGTGTAGATGACATTTATTTTGCTTCTTTAAAGTCTGCTGCTATTATTATTGTGAGCACACATTATGCTCACAATGGAGGGGCTGTCCATGTCGTGACATACATGTGAAGGAAAGTGTTTGGGGGTTGGTTCTTTCCACTTTTATGTGGGTTCAGGGAAGGAGCTCAGGTTTTGAGATTATGCAGCAAGTGCATTACTTGGTAAGCCTTCTTGCCAACCCATGACACTTATTTTAATACAACACATCTACTTTCATGGGAATGTAGCTAAATCTTGAAATGATTCTAGAAGTATTTCAAGGCTGCATAGGAGAACATAGACTGAGACTTGCTACTGCAGTGGTGCTCTAATTGTCAGCATCTCAGCACAATGAGGAACATATTCATCCCCTCCAGACACTCTCCCAGAGTTCCCACATGTGGTTAGGGTATAGGGAGTTTCAAGACCTTGGCTCACAATCATGGATTGACTGGCTGGCTCTTGTCCTAAAGCAGGACCCTGTGTACTCACTACTGTTTCTACAGCCCCAGGCCCAGCTTCTCTGGATGGAGAGAGTGTCAATGTGTGCCTGACTGAGTGCAGAGGGAGGGATGGATGGATGGATGGATGGATGGATGGATGATGAGCGGACACCTAGAAGTGTTAAGGGTCATTTTACATAGTTGAGTGTACCTGTACCACAAATAGCAAACTTATTTGGATCTTAAATCCACAAATAAATCTAAGTTTCAGCATGCCGAAGGAAGTTAACCTAGGCATGCAACCTAACAGAAGAAAATAGAATTGAATAGATTTTGGAATAGACCTCCAATGCAAAACAACAGCAGAGGGGAACTTGGGGAAATAAGAGGATGTAGTCTTTAGATATCTCACTAGAAGCTCCTCAGGTCTCTGGGGCAAACTGAATACACAGTCAAAGGTGATTAAGCAGCTGGAAAAGCCGGATGCTCCAGCCCCAGGAAGTGACAGCAGGCAGAAGTGACAGCAGGCAGAAGCTGAACATCCACAGTGGTGATGGCAGTGATGACCCCCCCCCCCATGTGTGGACGACTGTTCCTGGCTGTGTTCTCACTGCCTGCTGGGTTTTTTTTCCTTTATTGATTCACTATAGTTCAACTCTGTGAATTGAATTTCATATAATTGCATCACCAGTTTACAGATGATAAAGCCAAGTAATGGAGTCTTGTTAAGAGCTGACTGAGAACTGACAAAACCAGAAGAGACCCTTAGAGACAGAAAACAGTTCAGCTATTTCAGAGACTAAACGATGGGGTGGGAGGGGGGATGAAAGTAATGTTCTAGGTTAAAAAATGATAAAAAAGTATTATAACAAATACCACATGTGAAGTTTGCTCACATAAAAGAAACCAAGCAAAATGAGAGAACATCTACAGAAGAATGAACAGCTATTAAGTGACTGCTGGGTAAAGTTCTTGCCACTCAAGCATAAGTTCCCAAGCTTGGATTCCCGATAGCTGTGTAAGGTTAGTCAAGGCTCATCTGTAATCCCAGGCCTCCGAAGGCAGGATGGGAGATGGAGGTAGCAGGTACCTCTGGGTCTTGTGGGCCAAGTAGCCTGCGCATGTATCAGGAAACAGGAGAGCCTGTCTCAAATGAAGTAAAAGCTAAGGATGATTTGTGTGCCCCCCACACTCATACTAACAAACACCACACTTGCACACACACACAAACACGCATGCGCGCACAGTGAGGGTACTTAAAATCAAGAAATGGTAGCAAGTTTTCTCAGGTCTGTGATGGTGACGTGATCGCATGGAGAAGTGTCCCACACTCTGGGAAGTGTGTACTACACTGCTGAAGCATTCCAGCTGAAGATAAGTCAGAACCTTCAATGTAGGGAAGTGTTAACAATGACTGGATTTAGAGAGAGGCTGACAGGTGTGTACCCAGTCATCTTTCAGGTTTTCTGGTGTCGCTTTTATGACTTTTGGGAGAGGGAGCGAAAGTGAAGAGACAATGACTGGTTACAGATCGTCCAGAGAAGGTCGGGAACCCGTCCAACACAAAGCCCTGTGGGGGATGACTTAAGAAAGCTCAGTCGTGACCACACCGGGATGGCTGCAAATGTTTTCTCAATAAAACAGAAATGCAGACGGCAGAACTGGAGGGGAGATGGGACGGGAGACTTGGCAGGCATTCCGATAAAGTCAGCCCTGACAGCTGGAGGAGTCATAAAAGCCTGGACTCCTCTGTAGAGACTAGGACACCAGACTTGAGAAGCTGGAACAAGTGTGGTCCTGTGATTTCTCTGGAAACAGCTGGGACCAATCTGTCCCATTTGAAACCCTCACTCCGCTGCTCACAAGTCATGGGACCTCGGGCAAGTTTCTTCACCTTCCTGACAGTTTTCTCTACTAACAAAGTCATGGAATCGCACGTGGACATTAAGGAGGGCAGTGTGTGTGGGATGCTCAGTGCAAGGGATGGTCTACGGTGAGCATCCAGCAAAGGTTGGTCTTGCTTTCATCTCTCAGGGAGGAGGGGGGATGGAAAGGGGGACTCGTTTGCCACCCACTGCAATGGTGAAAACATCTCAAGCCACATCTCCGGTAACTTTGTTTACAATTACATGTAAGTTCGGGGTTACTTAATTTCTCTCTTTTAAGTAAAATTGTGTGGCCCAGGGTTACCCAAGACGTTAATGAAGTTAAATGGCGAAGGCGATTATGCAGGAACATGGAAAATAAACAATTCGGTCTCGGCCTCAGCATCGGGCTCCCATGATGCCTCATCTTCGCCTGGGTAATTATCTCTTGACAGCAGACTTACCCAGCAGTAAGCAATAATTCCATTAACATTCCCACCTAAACGCAGTCTTCCGGGCTTTTCAGGGTCCCCAGGCCGCTAGCTACATCACGGGGGCCTCTTATCATTCTGGAATTAAAACAAGAAAGTAAAAATTATTCACTCACATTAATTCTTTCCCCCTGAGCAAACCTCTGCACAGTCTTGACTCATTGCTCCAACTCGTATTGCTGCCAAGAATCCTATCTGCAGTAATCCAGTGTTCTCAGTTCATTCTGGGTTGGAGGGCCAGGGCAGGAGAGTCACCCGTACTCGGGGTGCAACTGTCTGAGAATGAGGAATAGTGCCAGGGTGTGATGTGGTCTCTGGAAGGAGGAAGTAAGAGCCATGGGTTTTGGAAAATGTGAAATGCCCCAGACGTGTTCTAGATGAGGAATTCAGGCTTGTGTTCGCTCATTAGAGCAGTGAGGAGGCTTACCAAACATGCCGAGCGCTGGAGGGGTGTCGGGAGATGCTCCCAGACCTTGGATCTTGAATAAGTACTGTCTGCCTCAGGTCCAGTTTCCAGACAGGCCTGTCACAGCTCTGAGGCTAACAGTGAGAGTCGTTAGCAGTAAGAGCACAGATGTGAGGAGCCTAGAGTTCTCCACACCTTCCCTGGCAGGGCTCAGTTAGTGATGACAGTACTCTCCTCTCCAGTCCCGAAGCATACACCCCACTCCACATCACAGATGAGACCCACAGAGCCAAAAGCACACCCGACATTCCACATCAACTCTGGTGGAAAGAGGACTTAAACGAATCTTCAGGATTTGGAGGCTGACTTTTCTTAAGGAAGGAAGGAGGCTGTTTCTTATCTGTTTTCTCGCACAGAACGAGCTTTGGGTTTTCCAGCAGTGTGAGGACTCATCTCCCAGCAGTGAAGGGTGGTTTGACCCCAAGATGACCTTTACTTTCCTTCCCACTATCTATTAATTCATCAAGTCTGGATTCTGGTGGGAGTGTGGACTGAGTGAGTGAGTGAGTGAGTGAGTGAGTGAGTGAGTGAGTGAGTGAATGAATGAATGAATGAATGGGGTAGGATGATAGCCCCATCTCTCACAAAGCTAATGCACAATAGGTCCTCAAAAGAGGTTTCTTCGAATTTAAAAACAATAGCTACTAACCAGCTCTGTCAGCAGATTGATCCAGGAAAGAGGTCGGAGAGCTGACTTGAATTAGGTGTGAAGGTTGGTTGGAATTCAATTACCCATGACCCTCCAGTCTTTTCTGCCAGCCATGATTTATGGAGGCTGGCTAACGAAGGTTCGGACTCATAACACTGCAATCAGCCTTTCTTTGGAAGATGAAGGGCCAGGAATTATCTAAGGGGCAGTCTCAGGCCCGATGACATTTCTTAGGTTGGAAATATCTTGGCGACTTAGCCCAAGAGCAGTCAGGCTTAGACTTGGACACAAAGAACATGCGCAATCACACCTCAGGAGTCCTAGCTCCTATTTTTCTTCACAGTCACTCTGACCTAGTAGCCCTGTCTGACACAGACAAATGATCTAGGGGCTGTGGGCGGTTAGGGTCCTTGTTCAGGGGTATTTGGGGGGCATCTACTAGCTGAAAAGGCCAACGGAAAACCAGAGAATTGTATCACTTAAAGTAGGGAAGGGATTCAACTCATCACCCCATCTCCTTTTTTCTCCGATTTAGATCTTCCTTCTCAGCCTCACCTCAAGGTTTATCTACTCTTGGTATAGCCAGGCCTAGTGGCCTTAAGAGTCTAAGACCCAGCTACATTTTCCCCCTCACATAACAACATTCTTGGGAAGCAGAGTAGGCTGAGGAGATGGTTGAACACAAAAATTCCTTGCTGTGCAAGCATTAGGATTTGAGTTTAGATTCCCAGCACCCATGCAAAAGCTAGGTGTGGCTGCATACATCTGAAACCCCAGCTCTGTTGGAGCAGAGACACAGAGATGGGGGCACCCTAGGGCTTGCTGGTCAGTCAACCTCACTGAATCAGGGAGCTCCAGGATCGGTGTGAGATCTTGTCTCCAAAAATAAGGTAAAGGCAGTTAACGAAAGCCCCTGACGTCGACCTTTGACCTCCACACACTCCAGAATGAGTACACATACACACCCCTACTAGCACACACACACACACTATTTTCTTGAAATTATTATCCCAGAAGGCATCTTGAAACCATGATGGTGACATTTGCACAACTATAATCCCAGCACTTGGGAGGCTGAGGCAAGAAGACCTCAAGTTAAAGCCAGCTGCTTCCCTAGGGAGAATGTGTCTGAAAATAAAACAACCCCGCTCCCTCCAGAGTTACGTGTTCATTTGGTTGCCCTCACTGTTGCTGTTCGAGTGCACCAACTTGTCCTGTGAGTGAGGTGAACTGGACCCTGACCTCCACCACTCTTACTTTCAGAGCTCTGAGCACGTCTGGAGCAGATCCTAATTTGCAAGGCTGGCAAAGGAACAGAGGGTAAGAAATGATTCCTCACCTGCCCTTTGCCCCCTCCTAGGTCACATTGCTTAATGAATTTAGCTGGAACACAGTCCAGTGTTGGGAGAGTCGTAGCCTCCATGTGTCTTCATAATGTACCTGACTTTATACAGCAGGCCACTTCCTTCTAATAAGAAGCAGTGGATGGGCAACTCGACGTGTGGATCTTCAAGCTTACAGAATGAGCTCGAACTTGAAAGCGATCCAACCCATAACGACATTTATTATTTTTAGAGCATTACCTAGTCATTTTGATTAATTCTCTTAGAGTACTTTTCCCTTAAGCTCCCCAGGGAGAGGAGGGTGTGTTGGGGGCTGGGGTGGGGGGAGTCTAACGAGACTGTAAAACTACAAATTTAACCTTGGTGAGGAGTTGACATGTTTAGAACTGTAACATGGCAAATCATTGTGAAATCTTCTAATGGGTGCCGGTCCCCTGCCAAACAAGCCCAGCACCCAAAGCACACAAAGAAATCATTGAAAGACACTGGACCGTGTCCAAAAGGCCAGGCTAATGTTTCACCTAATCTCTCTCCTAGTCTCTCCTGCCTACTGCCGGCCCCACCCACAGGATCTCACTGGAGAGCTCCCTCGCAGCTGCTCCGGGCATTTACACCCTCTCATCCCCGGCAGCAAGAGGAAAACCATTAGGAAGCCAACAGTATAAAAGGGGAAAGATGAGTGGCTGGAGGGAAGGTGGGAACTGATAGAGTCAAGCGCCTGTCTTCTCACGGGGTTGGTACACTTGAGGTAGAACCAGGAAGACAGGGCCAGAGGTGATCCTGGTTCACATACCCTTGGGACATTGCAATTTAGGGAGAAGTGCCTATGAGCTGGTAACAGAAGGTTTGGTTTGGTTTTGTTAAGTTCAATTTGTTTCCAATTCTTTTTATCTTGGCTCTATCTCAGTCATCACAGACGCCAGAGCTTTGCAGGCACAGGGTGGGGTAGGGTGGGGCGGGGTTGGGCAATTCTTTCTTTTTGCTTAAAGGGACAGAACTAAAGATGCCTCTTTGAATGCCTGTGGCTTGCTCAAATACCATTAGTAAATTAGTAAAGACGCTGAGCAGGGAAGGGTTCGTTCTCTTTGAAAGTGGCTTTCACAGAGGTGGCCACCAACAAATCTAAGGACAAAAAGGAAGTTTGCAGAGAGGAATTTGGACCTGTAAGATGGTCCTGACATTATTATTTCAGCTAGCCAGAGCTAACCTTGAACTTCTAGACTTGCTAAGCTGAGTATGAAGAAATAAATCCTGTTCATTGGTTGTGGTGGATGTTTTTAATCCCAGCATTCAGAGGCCGAGGCAGGCTGTTCTCTGCAAGTTCCAGGACAAGCCTTCATCTACAGTGTGAGTTCTAGGACAGCCAGACCTACACAAAGAAACCCTGCCTTGAAAACCAATAATAAATAAATAATATAATATAAAGGAGTGGATCCCTTTTAAAACGGGCATTGGTGTATATGTGAAGCTCTTAGGATCTCTCAAATTTTGCCTGGAAAAATATTCTATTGAATATAGGGGCTGTCCATGTTTGGGAGTCAAACACGCCCGGCTGGAGTCTCAGCTCCATCATCTACAGACTTGTGACTTTGGTCAACATCTGCACCTTCCTACGCCTCAGTTTCCCATCTATAGTGTGAGCATAGCCTCTGTCTCCCCAAGAGTTCCTTCAGCTGCTCCGGCATCTCAACAGACGCTTCTGGTTTGTTCTTCCCCTCCCTACAACAGAGGACATGTGCTTCAGCCAGCAGGGAACAAAGGAAAAAGTCCAGCCCTTCCTTGCAGCTTTGTGTGGAACGAGAGATAGCTTCAAACACACAGGGCCCAGACAACTTACGGCTCTTTCTCGTGTTTATTTTTTTAAACAAATCTTTCCATAGCACTCACTGTGTAATAAACACCTCCTGAGCACTGGACAAACCTGACTCACCCCATCTTTCACCAGGTGCAATCTTGGGATTCTTGTTTTGCAGGGGAGGAAACACAGGTTATGGTCCAAGGGTACTGAACAAGGGTCTCACCAGTCAAGACTTGAACCCAGGCAACCTAAGCCCTTGTCTTTGTGGAGATCGTGGCCAAGTGTTGATTTGGGAAGGGCAACTAAGATCAAAGCTCTCTGTCTGAGATGCCCAGGCTAGCTCTGCACCATCTAGAATATATTAAAACTGAAGTCTTCACTGATAAACTTTCATAGCCAGAACCTCGGGCCAGAGAGACCAGATGAGGTCAACAGAACCAAGACGCTGGTTCCCAGACCTGTGGCTTGCTGCCCATCTCTCTCTCCACTCCCACCAAGAGGAGGCTGCAGACTCCTCTCTGGTATCCCCTCAGCCCTTGGCTCTGTTGAGTGTGAATTTGCTGATGGTTGCTCTACAGTAGGTGGGGAGTGGTGGGAAGGAGAAAACACTGAAGAAGTCAAGAATAAAGGAAACGACTGTTTTGTAAATTTCAGTGATTATAAAATCAGTAGTTGGCCGAGGCAGACATTGCAAAAGGGGTTGACTCAATCCTGTTTCCCAGACTCTGTCTCCCCCCCAATTTCCACCGAGGTATGGTCAGTCACAGGACCCAAGTCAGGCCTTTTGTCCCTTTTTCTCCCCTGAGGCAGTCCTTCTTGTCCACTTCTCTCTTTGAATGTTTGTATACTATTTGGTCATACAGGGGTTAAAGACATATATGATAACTGGGGTATGGAGATAAAAATGAAAATATGACTAAGATCAAATGGAATGCAATAACAGGGGTGCAGGGATTGAATAAATCTGTGATGATAAGGGTGCAAGGATTCTGTACAGATGTGAAAACTGAGACTCAGAAGCTGCCACATTTAAACCATGAAGGAAGAGCCAGGAACATCTCAGATATCACTTCTGCAGCATTGAGCTACTGTGCCATGGGAGTTCAGAGTTTTGCTGTTTTCAGCCAAGGATGATCCTATCTGCAGTATTCATTATAGAAAAGCCGTGAGATATAGGAAAAGCAAGATGAGGGACTATCACCTGTGATCCTATTACCCAGATGTTATTTCAAAATATATTCTTTCCATCTCCCCTCTTTCATTGTTTTCTCGAAAATACAGAATAGAAAGTCCATTTGCAACTGGCTCTTTAGTGTGCTGTGGTCACCTTCTATATCTGGGTGTCTAAGAACTCTTTAACTCCAAGTTGCCAAATAACTGTTGCTTCTGGTTTTTAACTATTAATAATAATTATTTGGTAATATTTGTAAATTCATCTTTGTCTGATTATTTTTCCTTTGGATTACTAAAACTGCTGTCAGGTATTAGATCATGTATGCGTGCATGTGTGCATGCGTGCACACCCTCCCATGAGCACATACTCAGCAGCTAGAACTGAGCATCTATCACTCTATACCTTACAGCTCTCAGACAGGGTTTCTAGCTGGATCAGAAGCTCACCATTTTAGCTAGACTTGGCTGCCAGTGAGGTCTGGGGAATCTGCCTGTCTCTGCCTTCCAATGCTGAGGTTACAGGAGTGCCCAGCTATGCACAGCTTCTTGTGTGAGCACTGGGGAGTTGAACTCAGATCCTCATGCTTGCAGAGCAACATGCTCTGTGCATGCAAAGTGCTCTTGCCCACCAAGCCAGCTCCCCAGCTCTAACAAAGTATGATTTTTTAGGCTTCACATATTTAAGATAAGACATCCTCAAGAAAGATGTCATCAGAGTTCTTCACATCACTGTCCACACTTTCAACCATCATCTTTGAAGAGATACCTGTCAGCTCAATAATTAAAATGCGGGAGAAACTGACTTCATAATTGAATTACATCGTTTGCCTTTTTCTATGACATCCCTTTCCAACTTGACCAACTGCTCACCACGTGCTCCCACTGGCTGGGTGCTTAGCTTGTGATAGCTCTTTCCATACTCACTGTTATCTTTTTGTTTTATATGTAAAGTACATCTTTGTGAAAAGGGGGTGAGGCAAGTAACTTGCTTAGTTAAGGTCACACAACTAGTCAATGATCAGACTAGACTTTGTAACTAGATCTGCAGGACTCTAGAGCAGAGATTAAAGAGAAGCAGGGAGAGGAGGGAGGGACGGAAGGACAGAAGGAGGGAAAGGAAGGAAAGGAGAGACTCCTCAGTTGGAAATACTGTGAAGTTCTCCAGGTTCCAGGTAAATCATCCAGGGACCAATAACAAAAATTCTTACAAGGTAACTGAAGGACCCATCTATGGAGTTCTTAGGAGAGGACCCTCCAAATCCAATCTGTTGTGCATTGCCAACAGATACTCAGGGAGAAATTGTTTTCCAAGGCCTGAAGGGACAGAATGAAGTGTACCCTTGAGAACCCAGTGAGATTGGTAGCTATGGGAGCATGGTGGCTCCATGACTGTGTACAGATAGTCACAGCCCTTGCCAAACCCCAGAGGAACCTGTGACCCTATCACTTATAGCTCTACCTGCTGTTGGCCACTTCCAGCCAGAAGCCAGAAGAAAGAAAAGGCTGGGACCATCACCCATGGAAGTCTGGGACACCCAGAAGTGGGAGAAAGTTAGTGAGTGAACCTACAGAGACCATCGGGAGAGTGGAACAGAACCATCCTGCAGCAAGTTCTGACACAACTGTTCAAGGCTGCTATCAGGTTAAACACAGTCCTAGGTAAAGGACCCAGTAGAGGTCAGAACACACACCACACACACACACCACATACACACATACATTTATATGCATAATGTGTTTATAATTGCTTATAATACCTAATGCTGTGAAATCACTTGTAACATATTTTAGGGAATGATGACAAGAGTATGCATGTTTCTAAAAAGAGATACGTCTTTGGTTGTTTGGAGGACCAGATGTATAGCACAAAGCATGGAAACTGAACTCTGGACCAGACTATCTGCCTCCTTCCAAAACATCCAAGACAATTCCCAGCCTGCGTAGCTGCCAGAAATGTTGGCTCTTGTTAGTATTATTCCTCCTATGCCTGTCAGCACAGAAAGACATCCTGGAAGAAGTCACTGTCTTCCCTCCATAGTGGAAGCCAACAATGGTGTCTCCTGCAGAGACATCTGGCCTTGGCCCCTGCCCCATCGTTTCCTCTATCTGATTGGATGACACCAATTCAGAGAAAGAAAGAAGGAGAGAGAGAGAGAGAGAGAGAGAGAGAGAGAGAGAGAGAGAGAGAGAGAGAGAGAGAGGAGACAATGCATGCATGATATGTGAATCTCATAACTAGACTGTAAGAGAAACTACATCTCAGAATTCAGACTTAGGGGGCACAGTCTCCTGCTAAAGTCCTATGATGAAAGTGGGTAGAGAGGTGGGTGGGTCATCTGGTTCTACAAGGTTTCGGTTGCAGAGCAGATGATGTTACCAATTACAACGTTCCTGTCAGCTAGATGCGGACTCTCCCATTTGTTCCACAATGGAGAGAGACAGAGACAGAAACAGAGACAGTTGGGAAGACAGACACAATGACTACAGGACACAAAAACATGAATTGTATTTAATTAGTAGAACATACATTCAACAATATACTCCATCAACTTGTGTCCCCTCAAACTTAACATCCCCGTACAATACAATTCTGACCTAACATGGTCAATATACACAACATGAACCTGCTAGAATGAACACAGACTTTCCTGTACTAAAGTCTTAATGTCTCATCAGAACACTGACCAGGAAAAACGATCTAGAAAAAAAAATGATATTGAGACAGTCTTTTGAGCCTACCACCTCTGTTGAAGGTGCTTTGTGGGTAGCACCGCCATATTCAATCTTCACTATGTTAGAATTGCCCCAGTATCAACCTGGACTGTGTGCTCTCCAGTCATGTGATATCAGAACAGATACGTAGCTCTCCTGGTCAATACGGAATAAATGGACAAGTGGCATAGAAATGGTATCTAGAATTATGACTTCTTTGTTCCTTCCATCACTGGCTATTCAAATCACTCAAGGAGTTTTAAAGCAGCCCTTCCTCCAGAGATTTTGATTTAATTGGCCCAGGGTGTAGCCTGACCACAGACACAGGATTTTTAAAAGCTCCCTTGGTGAATCTAAAGTGCAGTGGAGGTTACAAACCACTTGTCTTAATTGAATCAGCCTGTGTCACACAGGGAGCTAGCGAGTATCAGCAAGACAGCTGCTGGTGACAGTGAGCAGTTATCAGAGCCAGGAATTCTGGGAGTGCCATCACTGTCTGCTGCTGTTAGGGGAAAGCGCATCCGGAAGGATGAGCATCACAGTCTACCAAATGTCTGTCAAGTCCCAAAGCCTGAGGTTAGAAAGGGGAGGGAAAGACAGAATGGTGGTTTATGCTAAAAAAGGGGAACCATGTTGGAGAAACCAGTTCTTCAGCAAGAAAACGGGTTGGGAGACTACAGAGGTGGCCCAGTGATTATTATTGTTCTTGTGAAAGACCCAGGTTCAGGTCCCAGCACCCATATGGTATTTGACAACCATCTGTAACTCCAATTCCAGGGGACCCAACACCCTTTTCTGACTTTCTTATACATTCACGGAGGCTCTGACGATGAAGGAAGGCCTGCGCGATCCAGCCCTGAGGGTGTGAGTGTGGGAGAGCTGGCTCAGTAGCTCACCTGTTGCAGTACTTGGAGGTGTGGGCCCCACACCTTGACTGGGCAGCACAGTGGAGCTGGCTCTGGAGGTGTGGGTACTGGCAAGCACCTCCCCCCCCACACACACACACACACACACACACACACACACACACACACACACACACACACACACACGCACCCCTGCTGCAGGGCATGAAAGCTTGAGAACTGACCCTGCCTCCTGCCAGTTCAGCACCAACAGCCTAGCTGGAGCAGTACTGAAGCACCGGGTGGTGTGGATAAGGGAGCATCAGAGGGCTCAGCCACCTCCCAGGCACAGATCTAGGGCTCTTCGTTGGCCCACCTCCAAGTCTACATAGTTTGTAAACTGCGGGGGCATGTGAAAGAGCAGTCCTCTGCTCCAAAGCCACAGGATCTCCATGACACAGGGCAACAACAGGATCGCCTGCTAATGTCACAGAAGCCAGAGACGTCAAACCAGACCAATGACTCACTGCAATGAACATTAGCAAGTGAAGATGTGTGGACAGAAGGATCTGCTGTGGGACACACTGACACATTACAGCTTCCACGATGAGATGTTTTCTCTGCTTTATTTTTGGTTTGTTTTTAGGTTGAGGTTATTATGGTTTTATTTTTAGGAGGAGGTTGCAAGGGCAGAAGGCAGATCCAAGAGAATGGGGAGATGAATGGGATTGGGGTGCTTGATGGGAAAGTCACAAAGAATCACAAAAAGTTAAAAAAGAAAATGCCGTGAGCATCGGTAGCCTGTTCGGCAGATATTTAAGCGTAGCCTCTCGTCTGCTTTGCCGTCCATGGTTTCTCTTGCTAATAGTCAACTGGGGCCTGAAAACAAAAATCCAGATATAAGCAATTTATTGAATTTTAAATCATGGATGGTTCTGAATAGTGAGATGGAATGGTGTTGAGTCTTGATCCATCTCATTTGGAACATGCATCTGACTCCCTTTTATATCCAAAGCTTCCACATCATAAGCATTCCCTGCTGGTTTAGTATCTACTCTTGTTTTCAAATAGACTGTCCTGTCATCGTGTTTGTTCAAGAGCATGTCTTGTACCTTCATAGACCAGAAGAGGGCATCAAATCTCCAGGAACTGGAGTTACATATGTTTGTGAGCCACTATGTGAGTGCTAGGAATTAAGCCCAGGTCCTCTGGAAGAGAGGAATTGCTCTTAACTGTTGAGCCATCTCTCCAGCCCTCAAAAGACATTTGTTGAGAAACAGAGACTGCATTTTTTTTAAATGTGTGATTTATGTTTTCATTCATTCGTTCATTCATTCACTCATTTATTTTCTGTTTTTTGAATCAGGGTCTCATTCATTCCAGGCTAGCCTTATATTTATTGTGAAGTCCAGAATAACCTTGAACTTCTGATCTTTCTGCCTTCATCTTCCTGTGCTGGAATTGCAGGCTTGTGACATCATGGCCTTCTGCAGTGCTGGATGGAACCAAGAGTTTGGTGCATGCTAAGCAAAGTCTCTACCAACTACGCTGCATGCCCCACCCATTCTTGTCTTTATTAAGTAAACTTTATCCTGGGCATGTAAGTACTGAAGAAAATAACTTATATAGAGTTGGGTACATGCTTAAAATATAGGAAGTTCATGGAGCATGTTAAGATTTTCCTAATTGGGGGATTGGGGATTTAGCTCAGTGGTAGAGCGCTTACCTAGGAAGCGCAAGGCCCTGGGTTCGGTCCCCAGCTCCGGAAAAAAAAAAAAAAGATTTTCCTAATTGGACCTATGTCTCTCCTAATAAGTATTTTCCTGCAAATCCAATCCTGTAGGTTTGCTACGTGGGTGGGCTTCACAGAAAGGTTGCTACAAAGAATGGGACTTGAGAGGTCAGCCTATGAGCAGGAAATAAAGGCCAAAGTCTCCTGAGAGAGCAGGTCAGTTCAAGGACCAAGCAATCAGGCAGAAGAACTGCAGTGGTAATTTGGATTTTCCCCCTTTGGAAACAACCATCAAAACATTTTCAAAGTGTTCTGCAGAAATGCTAAGGTCATCGCTGCACATCCAGCCACAGCCCCAAGGACCAGCCCTGTGGCCAGGGAGTAGAGCCTTTGTGCTGAAACCCTTCTCTTCAGCCAGCTGCCCTTGCACCATCTCCACAACTCTTCACCTCTCTCTGCCCTCGCCTGTAAAGTGCAGATAACAGGCTAACCTCACAGGGCTGGTATGAGAAATGGCTAATAAAATGTGATAGTGACACACCCAATTTAAATGCAAACGGCTGTAAAACAACCGAGTGCATATTTAAACATTTCCACTGCTGCTGGGGTGGGGGTGGGGGGTAACAATAGAGCTTTGAGAACAGAGCATTTCTTCTCTTCTACGGTGTCCACACCAGCTAATCAGTGAATGTTTATTATTCTATGCATCAGCACTGTGGTAGGCTCTGGGAAGAGCACCGAGAAATCTTGGTTCTTCTAAAATTTGCCAGCGGCCATTCCAAAATGTATAAACACCGTTGGGAAAGACTTTAAATCATGATCTCTTTCCCTCTCCTTGTATAATACGTACAGGACTCAGTCTGCGCTGGACACTGCTGGGCCTCAGGAGCTCAGGAGACTCATCACTACCCTTGAAGGGCTACAGAGCTCTTCTCACAGTTGGCCCTATTCTGCTTTCTTTCCTGTGTGCTTTTCTCTTTCCTTTTTACCCTCTGTTTTCTAGGTTCATCTATATAGTCTAAATGGAGGGGTTCATAGGTTTTTCTCCTTTTTAAATGTTAAATAGTATTCTATAAGACACATACATACAAACACACATGCACACATATACATGCACATATACAAATACACCCACACATGCGCACATACAAACACATGCATGCACACACACATATACATACATACATGCATGCACACATGCACACAAATCCATACACATATACAAACACACATGCACACTTAACCACACACATACAAACACACTCGTGAATATATACATGCACATATACAAACACAGACACATTTTTTTTTACCATTCTTCACAAAACAGACATTTAAGTTGTTTATATATCTTGGCAACTATAAAAAATAAATACCTCAAAGAACAAAAGAGTAAGATGTGTCTTTAAAATACTGATGTCCTATCCTTTAGACACATGTCCAGAAGTGAGATTGCTGGACCTTATCATAGGTCTGTTTTTAATTTTTTGAGGAACCCAGATATTTCCATGTTGGCTATAGCAACATGCATCCCCACCAATATTGTTCAAGTGTTCCTTGCACATACTTGCCAACACTAGTTACCTTAAAATCTATCCATCCTAACAGGAGTGAAGTGGTATTTACTGCCTGTGCTCTTTAGTACCTAGGCTCTTTGATAGGATACTTTTTCACCCAATCCACTTTCCTGCATGTCAAACTTGCATATCTTTTTTGTGGCTGAGTAGTATTTGTGTGAGTATAGTACAGTTTGTTCATCCATTCATTATGTGTGGACATTCAGTTTGTTTCTGAGTTCTGGCTCTTATACAATTATATACCATAATAGTGTAGTTAGTATAGGTTGCATGTATCAATAAAGTTAATGTAAACGTTCTTATAAAAGGGCTTCTGGGGAATTGTGTCCTCCATCTCTTGGGTAAATATTTAAGAGAGGAGTGGTGGATCAGATTGAAACATGCTCTGACTTTTATATGGAACAGACAGAATTGTTTCAGGGTGCCTGTGTATCATCACCTACCCCTCTGATAATGTCCAGCTCCACATATACCAGTCCAGTCTCCTCTGGGGTTCTCCTCTGGGATCTCATGAATCAGGTGACCACTGCTGTACTTCTTTCCGCTTTCCTGGCTTACCAGCTCCCACTAGAATGGCTCATTACATTCTGTCTACTGCATTCGAGGGCTTTTCTGCCCAAAATCCCAAATTCCTTCACATTCTTGCTACAAACCAATTCAAATGGTTAAGAGCCACAGGCTTAGGTTTACCATAGCGACAGTTCCACTTTGGAGTACCCTACTTCCTACATGAGTTACCTGTCTTATCAAGATGAGAAAATGCCCTGAGAAGGTCAAAGAAGGAAGACACTTACTTAAGGGCGAAGTGCACGACAATGGAAAAGCCATGGCAGCTGGGGCTTGAGGCTATTGGTCACTATTGTGTCCGCAGTCAAGAGGAAAGGGGACACAAATGCTCAAATCACCTTTTCCTTTTCCTGCAGACTGGAAACCAATCTGTGGAATGGAGCTGCCCATATTTAGAGCGGGTCTTCCCCCTCAGTCTAACTTAGGTGATGTGTCATGGGCATAGCCAGTGGCTTTTTCCAAGGTGATCAAGGTAAGACAAAATTAATCACCACAGTGCCGTTAGTATCCCATTAAGAAATCCTTGCCTATTTCAGGAGGTTCTCTGGGTGTTGCCTGCAGTTTCTTTGGTGCACAGTATGGTAGAGGGTCTTCTGAGTCATGGTTTGGAAGACTGTTTCTCACTCAATTATATTGGTATCTTTGTCAGAACTAATCGAATGTATGTATGAAATCAGTTTCTGGATTTCACTGTCTTCCATTAATCTGTTTGTCAATTAATACATCAATAACACACTGGCACAATTATTATAAGACAATGTAAATCTTTATACTGATTATTAGTGTGTTTTGTTTTTTTGTTTTTTTTTTTTTCAGGGCTGGGGATCGAACCCAGGACCTTGCGCTTCCTAGGCAAGCGCTCTACCACTGAGCCAAATCCCCAACCCCTTATACTGATTATTTATTGCTGTATTAGAAGCAACCTAACCGCTAGCCATGCAAACCAACGTGGACTTATTAATTCACTGCAGTTCGGGAGTTGGTGATCTCAGAACAGTTAAGCTAGGCGGGTATTATTCAAGAGTCTCAGAGGAAAGTGCAGCCTTCTGAAGGCTGGACCAGTAGTGGAAGGTTTGCTTCCAAGGTCAGCAGTGTGGCTGCAGGGAGGAACATTTGTTCTTGGCTGGCTATCATTAGAGTTTCATATCCCTTATCAGATCCTCATAGAGCCATTCATGGCAGAGAATTTGACTTTCCTCTGGGGTCAGGGAAGAGAGAGAGACAGAGACAGAGAGAGACACAAAGAGGAGAGACAGAGAAGAGAGAACTCATAAATCCATATAACTTAACCTTTGAAGGAACGTACTGCCGCCTTTGCCATAGCACACGTCTTCAGCAATTCGTGAGAACTCCATGCAGGGTGGGAAGGAACTACACAAGTTTACAAGCATCAGGAAGTAGGAAGGATTAATTACTTCCAGGTCTTTGGGCTAAGAACAAGTGAAGAAGTTGGGCCTCTCCTTTTGTTAACTGTTCACCAAGGACTTTAAGTCCTATGATGGGAGTCAACTGACTTAATTTTCCTTCTTAAACATTGTTTGGACTGTCTAGACCCTTTGTACTTTCATATACATTTTAAAATCATCACATCAGTTTGCTCCTTTTCAAAATCCCACTGGACTTCACACTGGGATGGTGGATTGGATTGAGAAATGCCTAGATTAATAAAGCATCTGGGAAGATGTCTGGAGATGGTGAGATCATGAGGGCCCTGGACTAACGAATGCCTTAACCAATGGACAGATTCAACATTTGATAAACTCTTTGGAGGTGGTAGGACTGTGGGAGGTGGGGCAGAGACATTAGGTAGAGCCCACCTGTGATGGTTTGCATATGCTTGGCCCAGGGAGTGGCACTATTAGGAGGTGTGGACTTATTGGAGGAAGTGTCACTGTTGGGATGGGCTTGGAGACCCTCCTCCTAGCTGCTGAGGATGCTCAGTCTGTTCCTGGCTTCCTTCAGGTGAAGATGTAGAACTCAGCTCCTCCTGCACCATGCCTGCCTGGATGCTGCCATGCTCTGCCTTGATGATAGTGGACCGAACCTCTGAACCTGTAAACCAGCCTCAATTAAATGTTGTCCTTATAAGAGTTGCATTGGTCATGGTGTCTGTTCACAGAGATAAAACCCAACTAAGACACCACCTTTCTACCCAGGACCCACCTTAAGGTGTCTTTGTAGGTTTCTGACTCTATCCCTCTTTGCTTTGGACCTTCTAGTGCTCTTTACTCTGTTGGTTGGAGGAAGTAGGCCACAGTGTCTGCTTCAGCTTTTAACCCCAGGATTCTCCAAACCCTCTACTGTCTTACTATGTGATCTACTATCCCTGTATCCCTTAGTCCTCCTCTTCCTCTCTCATGTCCCTTTCCAGCCTCCTGCCTGCTACATACACACCACATCAAACACACAAATCTAAAGTTTGCAGGATGCAGTCATCTCTGCCCTGTGTTGTTATTTAGGAGTACATCCCTCTATATAGGAAAATTACATTTAAATATTGAAGGTGACGAAGGCTTCTGTTAGCGACTCACTTTCAAACTACTTAGGAAGAATGTTTTTTATGTTAGTCCCATAAAACGCAGTAATTTTGTTTTACTAAGCCATATAGAGCGAAGAGCAATGGAAGGTTCATAGCATAGAGGGATAGAGTCAGAAACCTGCAAAGGCTCTTATGGACCTACCTAAAGGAGGGTTCTGGTTGAAATCTGGGCTTTTGCCTAAATGTCTTAGAATATACTTCTTTCATATGTTTTGTATGTTGTATCTCTCTCTTTTTGTGTGTTTCAGGATGGAGCAGGAGTCAGATAAGAATCTGTGGAAATCCACTCTCAGCATTCACCATTTGGGTCCCTGGATCGATCTTAGGTCATCAGGTTTGATGGGAAGTGATTTTATCCCCTGAGACATCATCTTGCTGGCTCATATATTTTATACGTGTTTTACCTTTAGAGCCCCTCAGTAAGTTCATGCTATGTGTTACTAGATATCCAGAATATTCAGGGCAAATCACAGAATTGATAAACAGTGTTCTGAAGTTGTTACAGGTACGTTGGTCAACATGATTACATCCTCACATCGCTGAGAAAATAAAGCGTGTGCCTGCTTTTAGAAACAAGCTGGGGGTTACTAAAGGCATCCCAGGCTTCTCTTAACCACAGTAGACTAAATTCTGGCCCAGTACCTGTCGCCCCGGATAGTTACCTAAAACTATAGAAGAGCTAAGAGTCAGAAAGCTACTTAAAAACTGTAAGCCATTTCCAATCAGAGAGAGCCAGGACCTGCACACTTGTGCAACACAGTGCAAAACGCACCTTGGTCCTCACGTGGTATTCACAGCCTGCTGTGAAAGCACAGGAAAGACATCATTTGCAAATCCAGAACCAAATAACCCGCCGTCCCATACACAGCTAGTGCACATCTCCTTAACGTTTAAAGACTTGTCTCAGTTTTCTTCTAATCACCGTTCTAGGCCCTTGATAATCCCTTTGTTGAATGTTCATTTTGATTTTTATTGTAGTGAGATATAACACAAAATGTACCACCTCTTCACCCTTAACGTGCTGTTTCGCTGCATAAGTAAGCACACATTGCACAACCCACACCACCATCCATTTCTAGAATTCTGCCATCTTCCCCAGGGGGAAACTATGCAGTAAATATTAACTCCCTGCTTCCTGAGCTCCCCAACCTCTGGCGATGACTTCTGCCTCTGTGCCTTTGACTGCCTTGTAGAAGTGAAATCAGGACCGTGTGTCCTTTTGTGGTCACAATGATGCATAGCATGTGTTCGAATCCTCATTCTCTCCCTGTCCCTCTCCCTCTTTCTGCCCACCTCCCTCTCCTTTTTCTCTCTGTCCCTCCCATAGACAGGGACCATGGTTTCAATAAATAGTACAGATACAATTCAATATGTAGCTCAAGATGACCCTGAATTCAAGTTCTTCTTGCCTCGGCCTCCTAAACACTGTCATCGTCGGGCTGAGTCATGATGGCCAGCAATTTTTCTATTTCTTCAAGTGTGAATAATATTCTATTTTCCCTTTATTCAGTCCTTGATAGGCACCTGGGTTGCCTTTGCCTTTGGGCTATTGTAAACAATGCTGCTCTAATCATAGGAATGCAAATATGTGACAAAGTCCTGGCCTAAGGACCGATAGATGATAGATGGATAGATGGATGGATGGATGGATGGATGGATAGATAGACAGACAGACAGACAGACAGATGGATAGATGGATAAATAAATAGAAAATAGATGATAGAGAAAAATGATAGTAGATAGATATAGATAGATGATAGATAGATAGATAGATAGATAGATAGATAGATAGATGGATGGATGTTTAGATAGATAAATAGAAAAATAGATGATAGAGATAAATGATAGTAGATAGATATAGATAGATGATAGATAGATAGATATAGATGCATATAGCAGTAGACACATGATATATACATGTAGAGATATATACATGTTACATGTTATCTCTATATACACATAAATACAGATAAATACATGATAGATGATAGAGATATTGATATAAAGATAAATACATTTTAGATAATAAATGATATGATATGATATGTACAGTAGAAGTAGAAACACAGGGTCAGTGGCAATTCTACACTTCAGTTTCAAGGATCATTTTACATTCTCCCCAGCAAAGCACAAGAGTTCGAAATTTTTTGCATCCTCACAAACACTTGTTCTTTTTGAACAAAACAACAACAATTAAAAATTTTTTTCTGTGAATTTTTTAAATGCTACTGTTACAAGTTGAACTATTCACTGCCCAAAAGATGTGTTGAGATCCTCACGCCTTGGTCTCTTGATATAGAACCTTAATTGAAAAATAGGGTTTGCAGATGTCATTAGTTAGGTTTCAGTCATACTGGAGTAGAGATGGGCCCCGCACCCAATGTGACTGGAAGCCTCACAAGAAAACGGTATCTGCAGACAGAGACACACAGGACACACATGTGACAGTAAATGCAGAACGAGGAGCTGAAGAGCCACAAGCCAGGAGGGCAAGGAGGAACCTCAGAGGTTTCAGAGAGCGCATGGCCCTGCTAATACCTAGATTTTTGCATCTCAGTCTCCTGACCTGAGGCAATGCAGTTCTGCTGCTTTGTTGTTTGTGTGTAATATGTGGTATGTGTGTGAGTGTGTACATGTGTATATGTGTACATGTGTGTGCAGTTCTGCATGCCCTTGTGCACATCCAGAGGCCAGAGAAGAAGGTCGAGTGTCTGCTCTTTCATACCATCTTACTCCCTTGAGACAAGGTCTCTCACTGAACCTGAAACTCCTCATTTCTAAGAGACTTGCTGGCCACTGAGCTCACAGGACCGGCCTGTCTCTACTCTGGCATGGGTACCTGGTGCCTGGCTTTTAAGTGGGGGCTGGAGATTCAAACTCAGGTCCTTATACTTGCATAGCAAGTGCTCTCATCCACATAGCCATCTCCCCAACTTCCGCTGCCATAAATCACCCAGTATGGAAGTTTTTGTAACAGCAAAAGGTATGGAATGAACTCTTCTATCTGACCTTTGAAGCTTATATACTATAGACCCTCTCATGGTTTTCAAAAAACCTGCTTCTCATACTCCGTCCCTCCCCTTCTGCCTGCTTCCCCATCTTGTGCTTAACACCTCCACCCAACAAAGACGGAGTGACACTCTGCCCAGTGCTGGCCACTGTCCTAGAGCTGGCGATGTTCACATCTTTGTTCTGTCTTGAATGTGTGTGTTTTTCTCTGGCACAGCATCTACCTTGTCAGAACATTGAAGAAGGGCGATGGCATATTCCTGCCGTGATTTCCAAACTCCAAGAGACCTCCCTCTGGTTTTAGCCTTGCTTCAGAACTTTCTCACAGACAAATGGCACTCTAACTTCCCAGCTTCATTTCACTAAATGGAAACTGCAGTGTGTTAAAATTATGGAAATGAGTTCTATTATAACCCATATCTTCACCTCAAACATGATGTGCTACAATTTCCCTCATGCTTCGATCAGTATTTATGTGAACTGAGGTGTGAATGATTCACAAAATTGATGTTATTAATTTTTATTTCCCTCTTTACCACTCTGGTTGGCTGTTAACCTGGGGCCAGGTGGCCCCTCCCTTGCAGATTCAAATGGCAAGTCCCGAACCTTCCAAGCTGTTTTGCTAACTGTTAGCAGCAGCAACAAAAAACACTCAAGTCTGGTAGGAAGAGCAGGACCAGCTGTGAGGGAACAGCCTGGGGTGCGCAGCCAAGGCTTGGATGTCTGTGAGAATCCCCTCCAGACATGAACCACGTGGTGAAGCTGTCCACACTGATTCTCTGTGCCAACCTCTCAATGCATTTTCAACGAGTTGACTCTTCCACTTGCTGCAATCTGAAAGACCCTGGTATATAGGGTTCTCTATTATATTAACCCCTACTATGTGCACAGATGTGAAGATTTTCTGTTGTATCCATCAAAGCAAAATGTTCACACTAAGCTTAATTCTATTGCTGTCTGAAGATAAAGATTAATTTACAGTTGTCATGATGCAGATCCAATAAGGAAGACAGAAGGCATTTATACTTGGCAGAAGGACTGGCTGAAACCCTACAAACACCTGAGTAAACAGAATTTCCTAGATTCTGATAGATTTGCCTAGGGTCACACATCTGGGGCAAGAAATCAGGGCCCTGACCCCTGGGCCGGGCTCTTTCACCCAGAGATTCTCTTCAGTGCAACTTGTTGAACACGGAGAGCAGGTAGGACTGCGGGAAGCCGTCTGGAGAGATGTTTCTCTGAGAGTCTCCCCCAGCTCTCAGGGACACACTCTTCCCTTCCATCTCAGATGGGACACCTTCCTTATTTCCAGGACCTAAGTGCAGATTCTAAGAGGTCACGCACCAGGAAGACACAGCTAACTCCCAGGCCAGAGTTTCTGCCCAGCTGTCTTTAGGGCTAGTCTGACCTTGTAAAGGGTGCTGGATCCTTTGAAGCCAAACTAACGATTAAAACTGACTTCCTGGACTGAGAAATAATTGTTTTCATATGTGAACATGGCGGGGAAGATTTAGGTAGTGACGGCGATGAACAAATGCCGGCAGAAAACAAGACGTGCTCTCTGCCAAAGAATTCTTTCAGGGTCGTCTCATATTTTCCGTCCATTTCTGCAGCAAAAGAGCTTGAGGCCAGTTCACTGAAACAAAAGAAAAAACAGTTAAAATGTCTGCTAAAATACAGCTTGGATCTCAATCTTGTTCATAGGCAACATATCCAGGGATGTTATGCTTCTGTCTTCAGACTCCTGTATTCTGTATATTGCAAGTTATAAGTGTGTGTGTGTGTGTGTGTGTGTGTGTGTGTGTGTGTGTGTGTGTGTGTGTGCTGTTTGATAAGGTGCCATGGTCACACAGAGAAAACAGTTGGGGGATGGGGAGAAGCTGAGGTGACAATAAATATTTAATATTTGTGCATGCCTATGCAAATTATATTGTCATTAATGTTTACCTGATGTAGAATCAAAGTTAGTGACTGGGTTAAATCACTGGCAAATCAGAATTTGCCTCCTCTATCCTGACAGGATACTAGCTTTGACTGGGAAAGTTATTCGTTGCTTGTAAAAGTTGTTACTGACACATGGCCCTTGTGGTCCGTCCCATATCTAACACCCTGTGTAGTCATAATGGTTGTCTAGGGACCATCAGGTCAATTTTGTTGAGTTTCTCACTTCTACTCTGAGAACTCCTAAGGTTCTATTCTCAATTTCTGCAACTCTTACATTGCTGCTTACTTTCATAAACAGAACACCAAGCAACAACAAAAAACCAGTCATACACAGTTGTGTATTCAAGAAATGCCAGGTAAGTTTCAATTCCAAGTTAGTCTTAGAGCCGAATAGCCAACGAGGCTACAGGATGCTGAGGAGTTGCAAGTCAGGGTGACTAATGAGGTCGTGCATCTAAAAAGTCTCTGCCCAATAGAAGTCTCTGTGATAATGGCCTGTGCTGCTGACACTAGCGATATACGGCCGTGGAATGATTGATAAATGGCTGGTGTGAATGGAGACTGAGTTTTCTTTCAATGGAATTTTAACTGCGAAAGGTCAGTGTGGGACAGAGGGATATTCAGACTCCAGCTGATTGTGGCTGACCACCATTAAGGGCTTACAGGTCTCAGGTCTTCTGATTTTCTAGAGAAATTTTACTTTTTTTTAAAGCAAGAACTTCATAATTTTAAAATATCAAACAAGTCTAAGCAAGAGCGTCAGTGGCTTCATCTGGGCCAAATGTCACCCAGTGTTTCAACTCAGACCTCGCCCATTCTCTCCCTTCTGTAGCCCATTCCCTCTCTCCTGCCAGCATCACACATTTGCAACTTAGCCCCTCTTCTCGCAGCCCACAGAGTTGGAATATCTACTGCTGCGTTGTTCTAGACTCTGACCTCTGTCTTCAGAATTCTGCTTTGACCTCACCTCAAGAGACCACCCTCACTTGCTCTCTTTGTAACTGACCCAGTATCCCCCACGAAGACCTCTCTGTTTCTCTCCAGGTCATATATATAAAATCCCTCCACATTTTTTTTAAAGATTTATTCATTTATTATATATAAGTACACTGCAGCTGTCTTCAGACACACCAGAAGAGGGCATCGGATCTCATTACAGATGTTTGTGAGCTACCATGTGGTTGCTGGGAATTGAACTCAGGACCTCTGGAAGAGCAGTCAGTGCTCTTAACCGCTGAGCCATCTCTCCAGCCCCCCTGGAATATTTCTTATCCTCACTTAAAGAACTTTATTAGTCAGAATGCACTTTGTAGGAAATGATTTACACTTAAAAAAAGATGAATGTCTATTTTCCTTGCATAGTATAGTTAACTTCCTGTGATTCAAAATCTTTTTCAGGGGTAAAGGTCACTTTCTAACTCATGCACTGCGTCTGAGTGTTTGGTTGGAAAGGGTGTGACTCTCAAAGCCTTAATGGGACTTGCAGCCAGATGAAGAACAAAACAAAACAAAAAGCCACCAAGCTTAGAACAAGCTTTAAAGGGGAATGACAAGAATCATACAGTGAAAAGTGACGAACACCGCCAGCATCCCCCAAAACCATGAAGCCAGCCCCCCTGATCCAGCCTGAGAGAGGGAAAGATTCCCATGGGACCTCTGGGCTGGGGCACAGCATGTGGGCTTGTGGAGTCCTGTGGGTTTAAAAAAAAATTGAAGCTCTTTCTCTTCCGGTCCCAGGTGCTCTGGGAGCCGCTGCTTACGGTACAGACGTGGCCAAGTCCAAGAACCACACCAACCAGTTCCGCAAATGGCACAGAAATGGCATCAAGAAACCCCGGTCACAAAGATACGAATCTCTTAAGGGGGTCGACCCCAAGTTCCTGAGGAACATGCGCTTTGCCAAGAAGCACAACAAGAAAGGCCTGAGGAAGACGCAGGCCAACAATGCCAAGGCAGTGAGTGCACGCGCAGAGGCCACCATGGCCCTTGTGAAGCCTCAGGCCATCAAGCCCAAGATGCCAAAGGACCCAGCCGCAAACTCAGCCGTCTGGCTTTCTCGCTGACCCCAAGCTTGGGAAGAAGATTCGAAGCTACATGGCCAAGGGTTGTAGGCTCTGCCAACCAAAGCCCAAGGCTCAAACCAAGGCAGAGGCCAAAGCTCCAGCTAAGGCCCAGGCTTCAGCTCCAACTTAGGCTCCCAAGGGTGCCCAGGCCCCTGTGAAGGCCCCGTAGAAAAGGCTCCTGCCAGTGTAAAGACAGATGGACTGCTGGGACACACCCACCTACACACTATGTGCAGATGACCAGGGTCCTATGCTGTTTTTACAAATAAACTTGACACAAGAAAAAAAAATGAAATCTGTTGTGAACAAAGACAAAATAAATAGGATGTTTGTTCTGGAGACACTGACTTTCCCTTACAGAAATTAAAGGTTGCTGGCCATTTTCCTTCCCTAGTGTAGTGGATAGCAGCTGGGGTGTAGGATCTGATCAACACGATTTACCTGGACCCCCAACTTCGTTCCTATCAGATGTGTGACTCTGTGAGTCCTGAGTCATTTAGCTATATGTTTGCTCATCTGTAAAACACAGAGATTGGCACCATTCTCGTGAGGTAACTCTGACATGGAATTAATGTGAGGAGATTGAAGAGCAGCCTTGTCTCATATATGTCAAGATCTGTGTGAGCACGTATTAAAGGCACCATCTAAGCCTTGGTGAAAACTTCAGCCGTCCAGTTCAGGGCAGGGGAAATAGAGATCAACCTTGAAACAAGCCTGGGTTTCTCTCTTCACCATCTTTCCCTTCCTGGGCAACCAGCCCTCGCCTTTCAGGTTGAGTGGCACAGCGTTAATAGATGTGGGGTCTACTCTGGACAAGGACCCCGCTACTCAGGACTCGAAGGGGAGTTTTTCCAGTTTCTTACTGCGAAATGCAGGTCTTCCTTCTTTTCCAAGAGGAACCCTCAAGAGAAACAGGGCTGTTCTCTACAGAAGAAACACAAGGGGGACAGTCAGAAGAAATGCTAAAGCAAAGAACCCTGCACGCAGTCAGATTCCTGGGGTGCAGAACTTGCTGATATAACGGCTGAGAAAATCAGAAACCGGAAGTAGAAAAGCTGAAGGCAAACAAACCGTCCAGGCTGGGCTACTGAGGGAGCAAAGAAGGTTAAACAAACATCTAAGGACCTCCGTGGCGGAGGCCCAGGCTCCATGGGCAGCCACTAAGCAGAAGATTGTGAAGCCTGTGAAGGTTTCTGCTCCCCAAGTTGGTGGGAGGGGGATGCTAAGCCAGCAGATCCAATTCTTAAAAGATCCATGCAAATGTCTAAAATAATAACAAGCAAACGATCGTTTGTTCATCTGGATGTAGAGTCAATGTCCAAGGAGACAACGCATGGATACCATCTCGGAGAAAAATAACCAGCCACTTAAAAGGAAGCCAAGGATGGGACCTCACTTCCAGGACTGGGGTAGAGGAGAGAAATGTGTGAGATACACAAACCAGAGCTGCTGCTGATACCCCAAGTCCAGACTCGGATGGAGGACCACCCAGTATCAGCTCAAAAAAGGGGGTCGGATAAGCTAAACCCAGTCCCCTGGGAATATCAGCATACCAGACAAAGTTTGGGGGAGAATAGTTAAAAGCCATATGGTCAAAAAATGTCTTTCTTAAAAACTGGCTGGATAAAGTCTGCACAAATGAAAGATTATATGTGTGCAAAAGTCGGTTGAAAGGGTTAAAAATAAAAACAAAGGCCTGTAAGTATGGTGTCAGTTAATCAGCTAAGAACTAAGTAAAGCATCTCATATTCTCATTCTCTCTCTCTCTCTCTCTCTCTCTCTCTCTCTCTCTCTCTCTGTCTATCTAACTCTGTCTGTGTCTCTCTGCCTCTCTGTGTCTCTCTGTCTCTGTCTCTCTCCATGTATAACCTGGACTGTCCTTGAACTCACAGTCCTCCACCCAAATGCTGGTAACATGCTTAGCTACAAGGGTTTCCTCTAAAATAAAAATAGAAGGTCTAGAGAGATGGCTCCGCAGTTAAGAGCTGCTGACTGCTCTTCCGAAGAACCTGGGTTCAGTTCCCAGCACCTACATGGACACTAACAACCATCTAACTCTAGTTCTAGAAGATCTAATGACCTTTGGCCTCCATGGGCACTCTGCGCATGCAGACATACATGTAGGCAAAACAACATAAAATAGAGATTAAAAAATCTCTGAAAAAATAGAAATTAAAATGGGAATCTGGAGTTTAATGAAGAGCACATTTATTCTTAATTTCCTGGGACTCTGAATATAGGCATAATTATATGGATATGTATGTATACTTGTGTATATCCATATAGTACACACTCACGTTTAACATGTATAGTTCCTATCTACATGTATTTTAGAACTTTCTCTTTTTCTTTTTTTAAATTTTTAAATTTATTTCTCAGTGTTGGAAACTGAATCCAGAGCCTCACACACAAACTAGGAAAGCACTCCTGTCACTTAGGCACACACACACACACACACACGCCACACACACACGCACACACACACGCACACACACACACACACACACACACACACACACACACACACACACACACACACACACACACACACGCACACACACACACACACACACACACACACACACACACACACACACACACACACACACACACACACACACACACACACACACACACACACACACACACACACACACACACACACACACACACACACACACACACACACACACACACACACACACACACACACACACACACACGCACACACACACACACACACACACACACACACACACACACACACACACACACACACACACACACACACACACACACACACACACACACACGCACGCACACACACCCTTAAGCTCTTAACAAGTGCGATCCAGCAGTGAAAATGTCAACTGTACCAACGGACTCTGCACATTAATCTAGACAATAAGCCACACCCTAGACAACAGAGATTATCTACGAATTTAAGCCTCTCCTCTTGTTCCCGCAGATAACTGGCTCAGTCACAGAACAGGCCTGAGACTGAACAGGGGCCTCTGAGTTCCGGCTGTGGACATGGTGGGTTAGGGGAGCAGGAATGTCGGCTACCACTTTGTGTGGAGACAGGGGAAAGATGCGGTCCTGACCGGATGGCCATGTTCTCCTTCATGTCTCCTGCGTGCAGCCCCCACCAGCATGCAGCAGTGTGGGGTGCAGACAGATGGCCAAGGGTGACCTCTGACCTTTCAAGGTCAACCCTGTCCTGCAGCAGCTCTGGAGAGGGAGGAAGTTTGCTCTCAGGCCCACTTCTGCCTTGCTTTTGGTTCCTGTTTCCCCCTTTTCCTCCTGGGTCTGCACACATCTCACCCACCTCTCCTTCCAGCTTCTTTTGCATGTCTGTTTTCAATTTCCAGTCTTGCCCCATTTTCCTTCCTCAGCGTCTTCAGGACCACTTCTGCACTTGCTCTTTCCCAGTTCTGCCTTGTCCCCGTCTGCTTTTCTTCTTCTTCAGGGCCTCTTCCCAGACACTTCTCCTTCTCCCAAATGCAGCTTGTGTAGTTTCAGAATCACTCAGGTTAGCGAGGGCAGATAGGAACAACGGACAGTTTTGCTGGGGCGGTGTGTGTCTGTCTGTCTGTGATGTGTGTGTGTGTGTGTGTGTGTGTGTGTGTGTGTGTGTGTGTGTGTGTGTAAATCTGGGTTTCCAAGGTTGATTTCAGGAATCTTCCTCAATCCCTCTCCAGCTGGTTGGCACATGGCTTTCAACTGAAGCTAGCGCTTACTCACAGGACTAGTCTCACTAGCTCGCTTCAGGGCTGGCCTGTCCCCAGATTCCAAAGCTGGAATTACAATGGCCATACCCTCACTCAGCATTTGTGTAGGTTCAGGGGATCTGAACTCTAGTCATTTTACTTGAGTGACAAACACTTTAATTAATGAGCCATCTCCACCCCAACCCCATGCCCCGCTTTAGGCAGCCTCTCATTGGCCTGGAGCTCAACAATTCCACAAGACTGTTAGGCCAGTAGGCCCCAGGGGTCTAACCCACTCTGCTTCCCCAGCACTGTGATCACTAGCATAGCCACCATGCCTGGCTTTTTCACCTGGTGTCCGAGGTCTTCATATTTGCAAAGGAAGCACCTTACCAACTGCACCAGCTCACCAGCACCCAGGGTTGGTAGTTTTGGATGAGCAAAGCTTTTATTTAGCTCAAGATACTGGGAGCTGAGAGCTGCAAGGTAAGAAGGGCCTTCCTGTTAATGAGGACTCTACAGTACAGGGATCCACACTGTGCAAGGAGAGCATGGAAGGCAGAGGCCAGCTGTCCTTTCTGATACAGCTGAGCTAGAGATGAGTCATTAACCCATCACTGCACAAATGCTTAATCCAATCATCAGGCAAAGTCCTCGTGACCTGGTCACCTCCTAAAGGTTTACAGGGTCTGGAAATTAAGATATAGCCATCCTTTTCAGAGAGTCAAGAGATCCTTCTTCACCTTATTACATGGAAATCTCTCCAGTTTTTTGTTTGTTTGTTTGTTTGTTTTGTTTTTGTTTTTTTTAAACCACGAGGAGAAAAGAATACAGCTTTAGGTAGAAGAAAAGAATCTAAGCTGGAATATCTGTAATTTTTAAAAAAGATTTATTGTTTTTATGCCCTTATGCTCTTGTGTATCTATGGTAACCTTATACATGCATACAGGTGCCTATGGAGGAAGAGTTAGATCTCTCAGGGCTCAACTTAAATGTGGTTGTGAGCTCCACTGAACTCTCTCCAGCCCCAATGTATTTGTATCAGCAGGGAAAAAATATAATTTTTAGTAATATGGAAGAAAGGATCCCTAAAGTAAAGCTGCATGAGTCTCAGTGGGGCTGTAAGTACGATCCTGCAATGTGGCTGAAACGGTACTTAGGAATGCTGGAGCACAGAGACCACTCACTTCAGCATCACAGGACCTGGGCCCTGGCATGAGTACGTGGACCTGAACAAGGCCCTAGTCAGGAAACGATGGGTCAATGGAAACCCAACCACTTGGCCTTCTCTAGAATCCACAGTGGCTACATAACACCTGGGTTTCCATCAGACAGAACTGAGTTCACACTGCACTTCACGCATTCATTACGGAAGTGACTGCACGACCTAACCTCTGTAAGCATCAGCCCTTGAGTAGGACACTGTCGAGGAACAAAGTGCTAATCAAGGAGGCAGGCGAAGCGCTTAGTAAGGAGCCGCTGTCCTCGAGGCTGCTCTTGTCACTTCCATCGTTACTCTTAAGAGTTCCTGGTATGATTCCTGAATAATAATCATCAGAGCTTTTAATACATGTCATTCACAACATACAGGTTACCTGAATAACTTTCAATTCAAGATATTGAAAGGCAGAAAGGTTTTCTAAGGTCAAGGATGGTGCCAGTTCCTGTTAACGGTAACCTTGACAAAAAGAAAACAAAAGTGAAGACACTGTAGTGGACTGAAGGCTAGCCACACACTCTGGAGGCTCTCCTCTCATCACTAGATTTCCATTAGACCAACTGACACTCTTATGAAAAAAAAAAAAAAAGAGTCATTCTTCTCTCTAGTTACTCTTTTAGAGCAACATTGTTTAGTATAGTAGATATTATCCAAGTCTGGTTACTTAACTTTAAATTTAAATTCAAGGCTATACTAACTACATTTCCAGTACAAAAGAGCAGCAAGTGGCTAGTAGATGCCATATTGGATATGTGGATTCAGAACATCTCCAACATCACAGAATGTTCTATCAGCACAACACACATACAGCCTATGTAAATAAAGTATTAAATATAATCTAATTTACCACGAAGAAACTATAGCACTAGACACTTTGGTAGACATAGGTTCGAGAAGCATCTGGAAGTTTTACCTCTTCTTTCATTTCAATTAGATGTTTTTATTCATTCTTATGAGTTTGCTAGGTGTATTCACAGTTTTGTGTGTACTTGAATTTTATAGGTAGGCATATATAATAAGCACCTACTCCTCTCAGGTAATTTAGGGGTGATGTTAACACATACAGGAAGCAAATATGAGTAATAAAATGCTTTTATAATTAATCTTGGCTTTAAGGATTCTTATTGCCACCCACAGGTAAAATATATTTATATTAAATTAACTCAAATAAATCAGTTGCCTTCCTCTATACAAAAAGAGAAACAAGCCGAGAAAGAAATTAGGGAAACGACACCCTTCATAATAGACCCAAATAATATAAAGTACCTCGGTGTGACTTTAACCAAGCAAGTAAAAGATCTGTACAATAAGAACTTCAAGACACTGAAGAAAGAAATTGAAGAAGACCTCAGAAGATGGAAAGATCTCCCATGCTCATGGATTGGCAGGATTAATATAGTAAAAATGGCCATTTTACCAAAAGCAATCTACAGATTCAATGCAATCCCCATCAAAATACCAATCCAATTCTTCAAAGAGTTAGACAGAACAATTTGCAAATTCATCTGGAATAACAAAAAACTCAGGATAGCTAAAGCTATCCTCAACAATCAAAAAAAAGGACTTCAGGGGAATCACTATCCCTGAACTCAAGCAGTATTACAGAGCAATAGTGATAAAAACTGCATGGTATTGGTACAGAGACAGACAGATAGACCAATGGAATAGAATTGAAGACCCAGAAATGAACCCACACACCTATGGTCACTTGATTTTTGACAAAGGAGCCAAAACCATCCAATGGAAAAAAAGATAGCATTTTCAGCAAATGGTGCTGGTCCAACTGGAGGTCAACATGTAGAAGAATGCAGATCGATCCATGCTTATCACCCTGTACAAAGCTTAAGTCCAAGTGGATCAAGGACCTCCACATCAAACCAGACACACTCAAACTAATAGAAGAAAATCTAGGGAAGCATCTGGAACACATGGGCACTGGAAAAAATTTCCTGAACAAAACACCAATGGCTTACGCTCTAAGATCAAGAATCGACAAATGGGATCTCATAAAACTGCAAAGCTTCTGTAAGGCAAAGGACACTGTGGTTAGGACAAAACGACAACCAACAGATTGGGAAAAGATCTTTACCAATCCTACAACAGATAGAGGCCTTATATCCAAAATATACAAAGAACTCAAGAAGTTAGACCGCAGGGAAACAAATAACCCTATTAAAAGATGGGGTTCAGAGCTAAACAAAGAATTCACAGCTGAGGAATGCCGAATGGCTCAGAAACACCTAAAAAAATGTTCAACATCTTTAGTCATAAGGGAAATGCAAATCAAAACAACCCTGAGTTTTCACCTCACACCAGTGAGAATGGCTAAGATCAAAAACTCAGGTGACAACAAATGCTGGCGAGGATGTGGAGAAAGAGGAACACTCCTCCATTGTTGGTGGGATTGCAGACTGGTACAACCATTCTGGAAATCAGTCTGGAGGATCCTCAGAAAATTGGACATTGAACTGCCTGAGGATCCAGCTATACCTCTCTTGGGCATATACCCAAAAGATGCCCCAACATATAAAAAAGACACGTGCTCCACTATGTTCATTGCAGCCTTATTTATAATAGCCAGAAGCTGGAAAGAACCCAGATGCCCTTCAACAGAGAAATGGATACAGAAAATGTGGTATATCTACACAATGGAATATTACTCAGCTATCAAAAACAACGAGTTTATGAAATTCGTAGGCAAATGGTTGGAACTGGAAAATATCATCCTGAGTGAGCTAACCCAATCACAGAAAGACATACATGGTATGCACTCACTGATAAGTGGCTATTAGCCCAAATGCTTGAATTACCCTAGTTGCCTAGAACAAATGAAACTCAAGACGGATGATCAAAATGTGAAGGCTTCACTCCTTCTTTAAAAGGGAACAAGAATACCCTTGGCAGGAAGAGAGAGGCAAAGATTAAAACAGAGACTGAAGGAACACCCATTCAGAGCCTGCCCCACATGTGGCCCATACATATACAGCCACCCAATTAGACAAGATGGATGAAGCAAAGAAGTGCAGACCGACAGGAGCCGGATGTAGATCGCTCCTGAGAGACACAGCCAGAATACAGCAAATACAGAGGCGAATGCCAGCAGCAAACCACTGAACTGAGAATAGGACCCCCGTTGAAGGAATCAGAAAGAACTGGAAGAGCTTGAAGGGGCTCGAGACCCCATATGTACAACAATGCCAAGCAACCAGAGCTTCCAGGGACTAAGCCACTACCTAAAGACTATACATGGACTGTCCCTGGACTCTGACCTCATAGGTAGCAATGAATATCCTAGTAAGAGCACCAGTGGAAGGGGAAGCCCTGGGTCCTGCTAAGACTGAACCCCCAGTGAACTAGACTGTTGGGGGAGGGCGGCAATAGGGGAGGGTGGGGAGGAACACCCATAAGGAAGGGGAGGGGGGGGGATGTTTGCCCGGAAACCGGAAAGGGAATAACACTTTCAAATGTATATAAGAAGTACTCAAGTTAATAAAAAATATATATATATTTATATTGCAACCTAACACAAGCACACATAAACACAGATGAAAAAAAAATCATACAATAATCCTGACCCCCATAGTATACACATTGTATTCTGATTGTTTTCTATAAGAAATTTCTATTTTCTCTTGATTCTTTTTTTCTTCTTCCTTTTTTTCCTCCTTCTTCTAGTGCTGATTTCCCAAAACCCTGGAGTTGTTGGTTTTTGGGGTTGCCTATTTGTTTTTGTCTTGTTTGGGGGGGATTAGCAGCAGCTGGGGTGGTGTGATAGGTAATCTCAACTGTCAACTTGATAAGATGTAAAATCAGCTGGGACACCAGTCTCAGAGCATGCTTGTAGAAGATTATCTTGATTAGATTAAACTGAGGTGAGAGGGCCTGCCTATAGTGGATGGCACCATTCCCTAGGCTAGGATTCTGGACTGCATGAATAAAAGGGAGAGAGTTAGCTGAGCAAAAGCCTTCCCTGCCCCCTTGGCATCCCCGCCATGATAAAACAAATGGCAAATTCAATTGTTTATAGTGAGTAGGCAAGCAGATGAAGGAGCTGTGTAGGACCAAGAGACGATGGAGAGGCCATGGCCTTCAAAAGAGAATAGAGGTTTCTGCTGGTGAACTTCTAATCACAGAAGAAACATCAAGCATGAAACACTCCCATATTTTTGAGTGGTGGCAACAAATTGTTAAAAACTGTGAACATATCCACTTACCAGTCAATGCCAACAATTCTCTCAGCTGACATTTGTCTTATTAAGAGTTAATTTTCAACTTTTAGTGGTGGAACAAGAGAAGAGTTCTTATTTTCTATTAGAAAAAAAAAAAGAATTGGGAATCTTTCCAAATGAATAAGGCACATTCCTCCCCTATCTTCTCATGACTCAATGGGGGAAGAAAGGAGACTCCTAAGCTGAAGGAGGAACATATATGAACATGGATATTTCTCCTCGAATAAGTTTCCAGTCAGCCAAGGGCAGATGGGGTTGGTCACTCCAATAACATGCCAAGAAAGTGGCTTCACCTCAGTCTCATTAGAAAAGCCATGCTGTCAGCAGGTGTCTTGAAGCAGTCTCTCAGGAATGGCCCCTGGCCTTTTCTCCTTGAAGAGTCTCATGCTTCACTAAACCAACCAGATGTCCAGGAGTGGAGCCGCCAGAGTACAAAGGTCCATCAATCATGTTGAAGCACCCTTAAATTCCAAAGATGAATCCCACGGCTGTGTGTCAGTTAGCTTTACATATGAGACCTCTGGGTTTTGCCTCAACCATGTAAAATCATAAATATTCAAACACTTTTAAAGGTAAATTGTGAATTCTGAAATAATTTAAGGTGTGTGGGGTTAATAGAAAAATTGCAGAGTTCTTATATCTTTAGACCCAGTTTCTCCAATGTTGGCATATCACATAGTCAAAGTACATGTGGAAAAACTTAGTCTCATTGCCATGTAAGTCTTTTCTTAGATGCTTTGTTTGGATTTCACTGATTTCCAACCCACCCCCACCCCCCGTAATGTCCCCTTTGGGTCTAGAATGCAGGGTAGTTTCCATATTGCATTTACTCAAATTTTTTTTTTCTTTTCTTTTTTTCGGAGCTGGGGACCGAACCCAGGGCCTTGTGCTTGCTAGGCAAGCACTCTACCACTGAGCTAAATCCCCAAGCCCTCAATTTTTTTAAAAACCTACATCAAAAGGCCATTTTACATGGTTTCACCTAATACCTTAAGAATCAAGCTAGCAACTAAAGAAGGTAAATCATCCTATAATGGGGTCATTAAATCCTAGGGAGGCAACTGTGTTGAGGACTCCCTCATTGGCATGTAGTCATGGTCAGTGTGGTGTTAATATTATCTAAACTTAAAGATCTCCATATGTTTTTGGCATCTGTTCATCTCCTAGCTGTATGAAGTGAGATAATACACAGGCTACTGTTTGACCATGAACAAAAATTAAGAACCAAGAAACTCAAAGAGAGGCAGAATAGCTAGCTACTTCCTGCTCAGAAATCTCTATCTGATCTATTTCATTGTCTGTCTAAAATAGCATCTTGAAATACCACTGTTTACAGCCCCATTGGCTGGAAATCTGAGCTCAACATGGCACTTAGTTTGGTTTCTTCTAATACCTCTCTCTTTGGCTTATAGATGTCTCCCTTCTTGTATTCTTACCCAATCATTTGACTGTACAGGTCTGTGCCCTGCCTGCTGTCTCTCATTAAGGAGACTAACTGGATGAGACCCACCTAAATGAGCCATTAACTCTAGGGGTGGTGGTGATGCTAAGGTCCTGTTCCCCAACTGGTTCTGGATCTGTCAGTAAAGATGTCATGGGCCAATTGCTGGATGGAAGGAATAGGAGGGACTTCTGGGTCCCCACAGACAAGCAGGGAGACAAAGAAGAGGAGAGGGAGAGCTTGCCACGCTTGAGAGGGAGAAAAGCTAACCAGCCATATGAGATCTTGGGCAGAGTGGCTGCAGGCCACTTTTACAAGCAGAAAGTTGGGGGATGTTGAGCTGATGAGCTGGGACTGAAGGTGGCTGAGCAACTGAAGTTGAGTGAAGATTTAGGATGCTGAGCTGGGAGTTCTGAGAAGGGCATAGTAGCAGAGGTAGATTGGAGCCATCCTGCAATAGAGCCAATAAGGCAAGTTGAAATTGAGCAACATGTGTCTGTGTTTTTCATCCATGAATCCAATATTCTCTGGGTGAAGGCTGGTAGCTCAGCCCCTTCCCAGAGCTTAGGCAGGGTAGTAAAAGCTACATGTAACATTTAACTTCGTCACCTTTTCAAAAAAATGTTAATCATATTTATGTACTTTTTGTTCTTATATGGAGATAAGAGGCCATTTTTTAGAACTCTGTTCTCTTCTTCCACAGTGTGAGTCCCAGAGATCTAACTCACACAGTCAGGCTTGGCAGCAAGCACCTTTACCCACTGAGCCATCTTGATGATCCTTAGTCATCTGTGTCTCCACTTTAAAGAACCTGTCTGCAAATAAAGTTATGTTCTTGCTTTAGAAATTCAATGCACACTGGATGGTGGTGGCACATGCCTTTAATTGCAGTACTTGGGAGCCAGAGGCAGGTGGATCTCTTGAGTTCAAGGCCAGCCTGGTCTACAGATCAAGTTCCAGGACAGTCAGGGCTACATGAAGAAACCCTGTCTGGAAAACCCAAAAAAGAAAACGAAACAAAGAAACAAAGAAGGAAAGAAACAAAGGGAAAAAGAAACAAAGAAGGAAAGAAACAAGGGAAGAAACAAAGGAAAGGAATTCAACATATAAACTTAGAAGAAACAACTAGGGTTTTTTTTTTTAACAAACTACTGAACATTCTGGAAGCTTTTGAGTAAAAACAAGAAGAAAAAGGAAACATCAGAAGATCCTTGTTCAGATTATCACATCATTCATAGTCTCAAACTGCTGTCTTTTTCAGCTACCTTTTGAATACTCATTTGTGTGACTAGATAGACCTACACTGTGAGGGCTGAAGTTATATATCAAGTTTAATTAATATGTGTAAGGAATCTATAGTAAAAGTATCTTTTATTCGCCTGATGTAATTGTCATCTCAGAGGTTTACTGCCTCTATCTGCTAACCTAGGCCTGGTCCTGGAAGCTTCTAGGTTCCATACAATCTAATCTAAACCTAGAATGTTTTCAGCCTATGAGACTTGCTGCTGAATGAGCTCACCACCTTCCTAGTTCCTTCTAAACTTTGGCTGGCTGGTTCAACTCAGTCATTCTGACTCAAACTCCTCTCCAAACTGACTGACTCAATCTGGCTTCTCTCCTCTTCTCAATGAGTTGCTCTGCTTGGCCTTAGGCTAACTCCAGCTATCTGTCCTGATCTTCTGGCTCCTTCTCCTTCTCTGGCTCATTCTGTCTTTACCTGTGTCTAGCTTATTCTCTGTACAACAGTAAAACTGCCCTATCTCGTTTTCTCTCTCTCTCCTAATAAGCCTCTCTTTTCTCTCTGTTTTTGTGAGAGTTGGACATGTCCTATTCTTGATTGGTCACTCCATCTGCCTCTCAATTAGACATCACTTTCAAACATGGGTGCCTCCTTCTATGAACTAACTTTGCCTTCACTGTTTGGGATTAAAGGTGTATATTAAGAGAGTGTCTGTATTCCAGCTGAAGGGATTAAAGGTGTGTGCTGGGGCTGAGCCACACCACAAATAGAAACAAGTTTTCCCAGCAAACAATACAATCTCAGGGTTAACAGTGTGGTCAAATATCTCTACAACAATCTATAAAATAAAAAATAGAAATGCGTCTAACCTGTAAGCCCCACTTGGCCCAGGTCAGATAGATTCCTAGAACACTGGGGGCTGCTCATGTAATATAACAAGCCATGTGTTTTCACTTCTATGAACAAGGTTGGTTGCTCCAACTACATAGGATATGATTGATCACATGGAGGCAGGAATTGCATAGGCAAGAGATAGGTCAGGATATATACTTGCCCCTACTGAGGCAGGAAGTATGTAGCCTTGTGGGTTTTGCCTTTATAAGCACCTGACTAACTTGATGCCATTCTCTGGAAATCCTGGGCATGGACCTGGTCAATGTCCATAGTCCTGGCCAGTATTTAATAAAGCTTGCTTCAAATTACCCAGAGCTGCCTCCCTCTGTCGTAATACATCTCCCACAATCACACTGAATCTCTATCAGACCGTGACACCTTGGGATGACTCTGAAAGTTTCTCAGGGTTACCTTTTCCATGTTTTGTGCCTGGTGGGGCAGAGAGAGACTCGGTCCCAACAACTTATAGAATGGACATGCATCCATGACTGTGCACTGGGCTGTCAGAGCCAGCAGGCAGCGTGTCAGCCTTTTAATCTATAAGACTCAGTGTTTCTAAGATAATAGTCTCAAAGTACAGTTCACTCTCATTTGGAGTGTGTGTCTGTGTGTGTGTGTGTGTGTGTGTGTGTGTGTGTGTGTGTGCACTAGCATACATCAGAGATCATAATTTCATAAAGCTTACCTATAAGGCTACAATCTTCAGTTAGAGGCCTTGAGAACGAAAACAATCACTGCACAGACATTGGGTGACACGCAGAGGCCTAGAAGAAAAGTTAGATAGTGAACAGAGGGAGGGTGCCAAGAGCATCTGAAGAAGGACCTTCAAAGAAAACATGTCGATAAAGAAAAGGCCGGCAGGGGAGGGGCAATGCGATTAATGGGGAAGAGGCCAGGAAGAAGTAGATCCAGGCAGAGATGTTGAGGACAGGAGGAACGTGGGCTGTCCGTTAAGGGGAAGCCAGACTTTCACTGGTGAGAAGGCCAGGCTGTCCTTAGCTTAGAATTATCAGGCACCTGAAACAACAAGGTCAAGAATGTGACCTGAAGGATAGATGGATATTTGTTCAGGAAACCACACGCTGAGAGAAAGGCCCCAGAGAGCTAAACTGGGGCACTTACCTTTTCTGATGGCAGAATTATACAAGAATTCAAGCCAGCATTACAGGGGTAGGGACAATGTTTCTGTAAATGTAATGATGGAGATGGACAGGAGTGAAAACAGGGCTGGAGAAGACAGCCAGGTCCTTATTTCTCGGTGTGGAGAGCTCAGAGGGCAGGGAAGGCATGCAGGGGGCAGGCTGGGCCTCAGCCTCTCCACAGCCCAGTCAGTGCCCCGCCCACCAGGGCATCCGGATTCCAGGCCTCCTGCACAAAAGGCCCTTCCCCCCTTGTCAGCTTTCCTGTTGCCCAGATTGTGTGGCCCAGCCCTTTGATCAACCCGGGGCATTATGTAAAGACAACTGCTTTAAATATCAACGTTTTGGAGTCAGTTTGGCGCTTGGTCCCCTTAGTGTTCTCTGTCAAAAGAATTACGCCTTCCCCCTAAAGATTTGTGCTCTCCCCTTGAAGAGGCTGGGTCTCTAACAGGACTGTTCCAGTTTCAGGAAGTGCTGTTCTGAGGTGGGCATGGTGGCCATAATCCCCAGATTATTGTTTCTGACGGTTGTAGCTTTCTGCGATGTTTTGCATATTCCCACAATGGAAAGAGAATTCGCCTCTGGCCACTGTCAAGCTCTACAAAGATGTCCTTGGAAGAGTGAATAGACTCAGAACCAGGACTTAAGTCACTCAGTCCTTGGGTCAGTCAGCCTCTCTGGCTCTGAGTCTGCTTTAAAAAAAAAAAGGCAGAAATTTGAGCGCAGCTACTGTGGGCTCAACCCACATCAGGACTCGGAAGCAGGAGGATCATGAGTTTGAAGCCAGTTGGAGATGCACAATGAGTTCTTGGGATACAAGTCTAGACCTTGTCTCATTTGGTGTGTCTAGAGAGTAGGGGCATCAAGGTTAACTATGAAAGAGCGCTGCTATGTATAAACTGGAAACCTCTCCCCACTAGGGTTTCTTGTGACAAAATGAGCATCTGCCCCCACAATATCTCCCAGAGGACAGGGCATCATGTAAATTAACCTATGCAGACCAAGAGCAAGTGCAGCCCTTTAGAGCATCTGTCTGGTCTGTCTTCCTAGCTCACTTGTCACTTCTATCCTCAGAAGTGATTTTTTTTTTCTTTCTTAATGAACTGCCTCCATTTCTCCTCATAGGTGTCCCTGATCCAGGGCATTGTTCTGGTCCACAGGAAACTCGAATGGCAGTGGACTCTCTGGACTCTGATTCATATGCTATATAATATTAGGAGGAAAAATAATAATAGCATTTTAAACTTGACAAGTTCTATATCAGATTTTTAAATCCTGTCATTCTCTCATGATTGTGAATTCCCTAGAAATAATGTGCTTGACCCAGCCATGACACAAGTATGAGGTATTTCATCAGCTTCAAGAAAGAGATGAACTATCCAAAGGAATGGAAGCAGTCCTTGACAAACCATCTTCAGATCGCGACCCTCTTGGAGTGGAATGGCCCTTTCACAGGGGTCGCATATCAGATATTTACCTTAGCACTAATAACAGTAGGAAATTACAGTTATGAAATAGCAACAGAAGGCTTTTATGGTTGAGGTCACCACAATATGAGGAACTATATTAAAGGGTTGCAGCTTTAGAAAGGTTGAGAACCACTCCTCTAGTGATTTGGTCTCAGACATCCAACCTCAAGAACTTCCACAAAGTCCTCAGGAACACACCAGATGATCTGTACCAAAGAAGACATCAGCTCTGGAAAACAAAATCCAGGCTAGACCCCACTTCACCTCATCATACAGCCTCCAGCACTCAACCAAGACAGGATCTACAACTACTCTTCCAGTTATTGCCCCCCTCCAACCTTGGCCAGACAGGCACTTATAATCAGTCAGCTTCCTTGGATGACTCTGAGCACTCTACTACCTCCTCGGTCACTTGTCTTTATTTCCCTTAACATTAACCATTTCTTCTACGACAACCATACTCTTCATGAATTCCTTTATTCTGATTCCTTCATAACTGGCATTTACAAAATTGTATTGCTCAGCTGGGCATGCTGGCACATACATACCTCAAGAAGCAGAAGCAGGTAGCTAAAATGCTAAACTGGAGAGTGTTCTGGTCTACATAGTGTATTCCAGGCCACCAGCCAGGGCTACACAGTGAAACCCTAGTTCCAAACTAATAAATACACACACACACACACACACACACACACTGTTTTCTATAGCTCCTGTGTGATTACTATAGCTGGACTGTGAACACAGTGAGAAAGAGGTGTACTATTTTGGTGCCTGTATTGTGACCCAACTGTTTAACGGAATAAACTGCAAGACAGGGAAAAAACCAAAAAAACAAAAACAAAAACAAAACAAAAAAAACAACAACAAAAAACCCCCACAAAACACTAAGTACCTACAGTACTTACTTCCAATGTTTCATTTAATGTTCTAAAGCAATAAGGGCCAACCTGTAGCCCATGGGCCAAATCCAGCTTTTTGTTTTGTTTTGTTTTGGTTTGGTTTGGTCTAGGGTTTTTTGTTTTGTTTTGTTTTGGTAAGTAAAGCATTTGAAGCATTGTTATGGCTAGCTTTCTGCTACAGTGGCAAAGCTGAGTAATTGTAACAGAGGCAGTGTGAGCAGCAAAAATTAAAATATATTACTTGTTGTTCTAAGAAAAAGTTAGCTTCTGTTCCAGCAGCCAACAAGGATAGAATCTGTTAGCATGCATGGTCTTCTATGATAATTTGAAGGAAAAGAAGATCAGAAAGGGCAAGTAAATGCCTTTCAAGATTACCCAGCTTAATAAGGGACCGTGCCAAAAACAAACAAACAACAGAAAGAAAAAAAAACAGAAATGGAAATCAGGCCAGTGTGATCCAGAGTCTTTTCATGTAGTGTCAGGACATATAGCCAGTTCTTGCTGGTGTTTGAGGATGGTGAGTTTATTATCTATGTCCTCCTACCTCAGGGCTTTTCTTTATATGTTTGCAAAGGAATGGACAGACTGGAATCAGCTGATATTTCCAGACACATACCGAATCCCTCTGAAGTCATCATTTTAGAAGATATGTTCTGTAATTCCCTGCCATGCAGCTCCTATAACTTACTTTAGAAAGTCAGGAGTACTCTGAACGCTGTTTCCAGTTTCAAACGCTGAATTTTCAGTTTCCTGTACTCTGATCCATCAGCATAACCCTGACATAATATATTTCTAGCACATGTGCACCTTGGAATATGCTGCTGAAATGACTGCCATATTGAGAGAAGTTGACGCCTCAGTTCCAGAATTCCAGGATTCCTCTAAGTCTCAGACCCCTCTGGGCACAGGTGCCCAGCTGGAAACACAAGGCAGGAATCAAACCAGCCTTTTGTCAATGAAATAAGACAGCAACCCCTGGCCCTGCACTCAATCCCTGGTCCTGCACTCCGAAGAAGAGTTGACAAACACTGCTGCAGCCATTGTACTGGGACCTGGAAATGCTAATGCATTTTGAACAATGGATAACTAAGTGAGAGCTGCTGTGGGAACAGGTGAGGAGGGAAGTGGGAGACAAGGGAGAGATTAAAAGGCAGGACTGTTCCCCTCTGCTTCCTCTTTGCACAAACTTTCCAAAAAGTATTTTTACCTTGGAGCTGGGAAGTGTAGCTCAGTTGATAGAGCACTTGCCCAGCATTGCAGAAAACCCTGGGTTTGATCCCAACCATCACATTAAAGCTTGCTATGGTAGTGTTAAGCCCACCAGTTGAGAATAAGACCATTGGCACTATTTTAAGCCAACTGTGAAGCCAACTTTAATTAAATAATGGCCAAGTTCATGGACTCAGGCCAGGTTCACTCCCAGGTTGTGAGAAAATGGCCACAAGTCACATTTTGCTGACGCTTTTAGCAAAACCTCATAGCCACCGTATTTCTCATCAGGTCCAATCAGGTGCAAGCATGCATCCTGACGTATTTCCTGTCCATGTATCTCCCATCTACATGTGATCAAGCACATCCGAAATAGTTGAGTTGAGCCTAACAAACTTGTTTAGGGGAGAGAAAATATGTCTCCTGTAAACAATAGCCCCCAGAATTCCAGGAAGTCTCTGTCCTTGGGCAAGGGACTTACAGGTTAGAGTCGGTTTTTTTTGTTTCATGGATCTCTTAGGCACATTAATTAAAACATAGCTTTGGCTCTCACAGAAGTGCACAACTATAATTCCAGCACTGGAGAAATAGAGACAGGAAGATCAAGACATTCAAGGTCAACTTCATCTACATATCAAGTTAAGGCTAGCCTGGGCTAATAAAACCTATATATTCTATATAGGTGAAAAAGACCAGAAAGAAAAGAAACTGACCAAAAAAATAGATTGAGAAGATAGGGAAACAGAACTGTTTACAAAGCAGCATGCTTAAACCATATTAATTATTGCATGTAATAGCCAGTAGCATCCACATCAGCCCCTCATTGGGATTCGCATCCTTACCCTAAAGTAATTAAACCGATGTCCACACCTGGCATCACTCAAGTCAGTTCTACCTGGAATAGCGATTAAAGCTATAATCATGCCCCATTTGAAGTCCTGACTTCATGAATATGATTGAGAGCTCGTGAGATGAGGTGAAATTGTCTAAGCCTCCGGGGGAGTGCAATGACTGGCGCACAGCTGATGACAGCCGTCAGTCACAGGCTTATGTGCCCCAGCGCTTCCTGCTAACTTTCAGAAATCCGTAAGGTGTTTCTGGTGCAGCTCTAAGGTGTTCAGGCAAAGCTTGCATTTAAGTTGTGATTTCCATCGATTCCCCATTACCCTTATTCTTCAAGTTGAGCTATAGACGTCCATGCTCTAACTAAAATGTTCAAAAGACTAGAGGAAGATGGGGCAGTGAGGACCACATCTCATACACGGGTTTCTTTTTACTATAGATACTATTTTTCCCCAAAATACCAACTTATGCTTTCTGTGTGCACATTAGGTTTTGTGTTTTTTTGTTTTTTGGGTTTTTTTTGTTTGTTTGTTTGTTTTTTTGTTTTGTTTTTTTGCTCTATTGGATGGTTATAAATAATATAAAAACAGAGGTTCTTGTTTCCTGGTTTTTAAATTTCTGATCCTTAGACTTGGGAAGTCTCTGGAATGGATCATGATGACCTAAGAGCAAGCCGCCACAAAATGAGATCTGTCTATATGGATGTAAATTTGCACAGTGGAGCCCTGCCAGATCCTTAAGGGATCTAGAGAGAGTGGTACCTTCCTTCACACTCTCCCATCCTGTAGCACTGTGTTTGTACCCAGAGGTCCCCCCGCCCCAAACATTTCAGACTGGATCCAATATTGGTACCTCAGGCAAAGCAACCAGAAATAAATGATACATAAGACAGACATGTGGTCTCTAAGGTTTCCCTAGCCTGAGAACCCATTTTAATAGAGATAACCTTTATTGAATGTTGACCAACACAACCACAGCTTCTCTTGATTGGGGTCATAGTAGAAAAAAAAAACCCACAAAGATTTAAAGAAATCTTTCTATGATTTTCTGCTGAAGTCTGCTTCATGATGCTTCCCAGCTCCTAGAGAGTTTGTGTTGTATCTTTGGGTGTATGATTTGGATGAGTGTTTGATGAGAGGCTGTTCAGTTTATAGATTAAGAATATCAAACAATTTCTTCATTGTTCAACATGATTCTGGTCAACTTCATAACCAATGAATATAGACATGTGTATATAATTTGAATAAATTTCATGCCTTTAACTTTTGATCAGCTTACCTGATCAGCTTAATCCCAAGGAAATATTGCCAAACAGAGAGAAAGTTTAAAGGGTCCATTAGATGGGAGAGGCCTGTGTATAATTACCAGTAGAGATGGATCTGGTAGTGTACCAAAATCATGGTACCTGGAGAGTTAGATGGTATTGTATATTGAATTGTTCCCTTGCAAAATATGTGAGTTGAAACTTGAGCCACCTGTATTTAGAAACTAGGGCCTTTTAGGAGCTGGTAAATTTTAAAGGATACCTTTATGTGGCTTCCAATCCAATAGGAACTGCGTATCAATACAGAACATGGGCAAACCAATCCAAGGGAGAGAGACATATGGAGGCTTTTGAGAACCATTGAGGACACCTGAAAGCCAAGAGAACCCAAAAGAAATGCAGGTCTCAATCTTCCAGCCTTCAGAACTATGTCATTGTATAGGCTGTCCCTTCTATGTTAAATTGGCATGCTATGTTACAGGCAGTAGATAGAGGGACTCAATCTCCAAGGGTTAATTGTGTCCACCATCCAACTGTAATGTGCTGGTGTCTTTCCCAAGTGTGACATTTTATCAGGGGAGATGTGTATCTCGTGTCCATTGTGTGAGGCAGACCTACAGAAGCCTCAGAGGTTGATTGAGGAATGGACCTGCCTTCTGCAAGAGAATTAAGTGGGGATAAAGCATCCTATCCCAGTTTCCCAAAGAACGGCTGGCGTTTCTGTCCCTGGAGTGGACACTCAGAAGTCTTCCAAGAGGGCAACATCTGGATAAAGGTCAGACTCCAGATGGCTGGTACAGAGGGCCAATCAATAAAGCCACAACATGTCAAAGGCAGCTAGGGTGACAAAGCCTAGTAGTTGAGTCCTTGAACTCTGAGTGACAATCAGAACTCTGCTGTGTGCTCTCTGGAAGACACTGAACGAATCATGTTCTATCCCAGCCTCCTTTTCTTCACCCACAAAGCACCAATACCTCTTAAGACTTCAAATGGTATTTGGGAAATTAGATGGATGTCTTTGAGGTAATAATCATTGGATTTATATACCATAATTATCATAGTCAGTGTTCTGGAGGATGAGGTTAAATAATTGGCATAAGTGAATGGGAGGTCTGATGAACCCAAAATCTGACAGAGGAAATCAGCAGGCAAAAGGCTCAAGATAGACTTTAAGGGCTATAGAACTAGAAACAGCCAATATTCTGAATGCTATCCCAAGACTGTGCATTGGAGAAAACCTCTTGTCTGGGGAGGTCAATCTTTTGCACTACATAGGCCTTCTACAGTCTGCTGAAAAGCAGTCTGCTTTGCTCAGAGTGCTGATTTAAATGTAAATCTCACTCAAAACAATTCCACACAAGCATGCTGAATAATGTTTAACCAACTACCTGGGACCACCGGCCCAGTCAAGTTACCACAGAACATTCACTACCACGCAGTGCTGGATTCAACAATACGTACTCAGAAAAGGCTACGTCTAGTAATTCTCCTGAAAATGAAAAGGCAGCACCTTTCCTCTGGGGGTACTCAGTGTGGTTAGACTTAATTGGCATGCTCAGGGTTAAAGAGAGGGAAGTGGGCATGGTCTAAAGAGAAACAGACAGGACTAACCACACTGTTATTAAACCAAACAATTATTTGAAAGCCCCTCTTTCAGAAAGTGAAAAGGGAACACTGGCTGGATGAACAATAGTTGTTTTATACGCTATCTGGGAAAGAGATTATCAATGTCATAATTACCAGATGGGTTTGAGAAAAAAAACGCAACTGTCTTTTCTACTGCAAATGGGTCCTTACTTTCTGAGATGAAGATGTGGTCAAAGCTTTACCGCAACTGATGCCCTGGGGGATGCTTCGAGCAAACCCTCTCATTCAGGGTCCTCAGCCACTTCCATCACAATGAAAGGTTTTAAAGATTCCCAGATTGGAGCAAATGTAAGCTATCTACCCCAGAAGACTGAAAAGAACAAAGCAGAAAGAGAAAGATGAGGCTACCTGTGCAAGACTCTGAACCTTCAACTTCTGTAAATAATTGCCTTCCTTCCTAAGTCTCCATTCATTTACAGAGTTTCTAGCAAACAGTATTTCAAATTACTTTTGATTGTTTTGGTTTTCGCCTGATATTTGTACTCATTTTCGAGTTATAATATTAGAAACTGAAGGACGTATGCAGACGGAATCAGAGCAATCCCTATTTCTGTCTCTGCAAGTTTTATTTCTGTGCATGGAGAACTTTTCTGGTTATTTTGAAATCTACAATCAAATGTTGCAGATCATTGATGGGCTACAGTACTGTGGCCATTAGTTCCCCCATCTGGTTGTATTTTTCTACCGTGCTGGTTTGAATACCAAACATTCCCCCATAGTCTTGGGCATTTGAATACTTGGTCCTCGATTGGTGGCACCATTTGGGGGAAGTTTAGGGAGAAGTACATCACTGAGTGTGGCTGTCTAAGTTAGGGTTTCTATTGCTACAATGAAACACCATGAGGAAAAGGTTTATTTAGCTTACACTTCCACATCACTGTTCATTGATGAAGGAAGTCAGGACAGGAATTCAAACAGCTGGAACCTGGAGCCAGGAGCTGATGTAGAGCTCATACCTTGCTAAACCTGCTTCTTATAGAACCCAGGACCACAAGCCCAGGAATAGTACTACCCACAATAGGCTGGACCCTTCCCCATCAATCACTAATTAAAAAAACACTCTACAAGCTTGCCTACCGGCCAATTTTCTATTTTCTTCATTCAAGTTCCCTTCACTTCACTCAAATGACTTTAGCTTGTGTCAACTGGACATAAAACTATTGAGCATAGGGGGTTTTAAGGGTTATAACTTTACGTCACTGCCAGTTCATGCCTGCAAGTTCTTACCTTCAGGTTCCTGCTGCCTTGCCTACTACCGTGCCCACCGCATCTGGTCAGGCTTTCCCACCATGATGGCTTAGCCTCTGAGAGCTTAAGCCAAAACAAACTCTTAAGTTGCCTTGGACATGGTGATATAGGCACCCATTACCCAGCCTCCCTGGCACCCCTGCCATCTTGCCCCACCCTTTCCCCAGTACCTCTCTTTATAAGATCAACTCTTCTCACTGGTACAAGTGAGCACCCAGCTTTCTTCACTGAACAATCAATACATTTGGCAGATCTAGTCCAACACCATGTCTGAGGCTACTAGATTCCTGTCGAGAGTTTATTTGGTTCTGTAGATGATTGCTGGGATAGAGGCTGCCTGGATTAGGAAACAAATTCAGTCACACTTTTAGGGAGCACAAATAATCAGAAAATTCTTGCTGGCGTTGCGACCAGGGGTGTTCCTATAGGTCCCAAACTGTTCTCTCTGCTTTCACCTGAAGCAAGATTCAAGAAGAAGACAAGTGAGAAGGAAAACAAGGTGTGTCATTCCAAGTTTAGTGACTCACCCTTCCTGAGCTGTATGACATTTAAGAATGCATGAGAGTACACACCTATACTCTCAGCACCTGGGAGGCTGAGGCAGAAGAATTGTGGGTTAGAGGCCAGCCTGGGCTACAAATCTAGCCTCTCAAATAAAAAGGAGGAAGAGGGGGAGGTATAAGTGACATATAATAAACTGTCCATGTTTAAAGGTTAGAGTTCGGCAGGTTTTGATGTGAACACACCCATGCAACACTGCTGAGTACAATCCTTCCCAGATGCGCCCTTGTACTGTGTCGTTGTCCTTTCCTGCTACTTCTCACTGGCATCCCTGTGCAGACTATCCACGGACCTGTTGTCCCTCTACTGATACTGTGGGTTTTTACAAGGATAAACGGATAGGATTACGATGTCGTTGTTTTTTGTCTTCTGTGTATTCTGGTTGTATGAACTCAGCACAGTTATTCTGAAATCCATCCAGGTTGCTAGTGATGCATCTGTGACCGACAGGTTTGCCATTGTGTGGGCACACACAGCATGTTTGGCTATCCACGGCCTTTAGAGGCCCTGGGATTGGTTTTGATATCTGGCTCCTGCTCTTGAAGCTGGTGTGAAGCATGCTTTGTATGGATGTGTGTGTTCATTCTTATCCATAGAATTGTAGAAAAGCCTAACCATAGGTTGTTCTCTATTAAAGATATTAAAGAGAGGCTAGTCCCACAGTTTATTCTTCTCTAGTAATCAACGGTGTTTAGCATATTTATTTTTATCTTGGTAACATTTCACTTTAAACCTTAAGCCCAACTTTAATTGAATCGACTTTCATATTTTCCAGGCTTTGATAGTTCTTCATGTATTCTGTGTATTAATCATTTCTCAAATATTTCCAAACGGTTTCTCCCTAAAGTCCTGCCTTCCTATTTCTTCAACCATGCAGCGCTCCCTTCATATCCTTTCTTTTATGGGCTGCATTTTTTGTGTAGGAGCTGGAGGACCTTTGTCTAACTCAGTTCACAAAGGTTTTCCCAATGTTTTCTTCTAGAAGTTTCATGGTGTCCTTTCTGTAGGTCTGTGGTGAAACTCAGAGCTAACAGATGTGTCCACAGTAAGATCTTGTGCAAAGAAAGTTCTGTAGCTTTTGCTTACAGACACGGAGGCTGTCCGGCTCCACTCCTTACTGAGAGCATCACCTCCAAGTGTTGCTCACTCTAATCCAGTAGATACAGCTTTCTGAGCTTTGGTGAGTCCCCTGTGTGCACTCTTCAAGGCCACCTGTCCACAGCTGGAGTTTTCTGGGACATTCTCTGGGTAGCCATCTTCTCTCTCTGGCCCATGAACCAAGTGACAGGAATCTCCTGCTTTCCTAGACTTTGTAGTGACTGGCACTCCTTACTTGTGACTTTTCTGTTGTGGTGCTAAATTACTATGACCAGAGGCAACTTTAGGAAGAAAGTTTATTTGGTTCATGGCTCTAGAGGGGGCTTTATGTCCATAGTGGCCATGAAGGCATGGGGGCGGGGGCAGGGAGCTGAGAGAAGACACCTCATATACACGCAGAAAGTTGAGGGGAGAAGGAGGGGCAGAAGGAAGGGGAGGAGAGGGCAACAGGCGGGAGGGAAGGGCAACAGAGGGGAGGGAAGAGGAGGAGAATTGGGGAGAGGGGAGGGGAATGGAAGGGAGAGTTCGGGATATAGGTACTTACTTTCAAACCCCCATCCAGTGGCATGCTTTCTCCCGCAAGGTGGCATCTCATAACAGATCTATAAGCTTCCTTAAAAGTGCCACCAACAGAGACCAAGTGTGTAAATCCAGGATCCAGAACAGTTTATCCAAAACACCACAGACTCCTGAATCTGATGCTGAGACTTGATAAAACTACCATTGCATTCGTCCTGGATCCCTGTCACTACACCATGACCTGGAGACTCTCTTCAGGCAGACAGAGGCTCTCTTCAGTGGTCTCTCATCTGTCAGGGATCCTTAGTTTTCTGACCCAATAACCACTTAGCCTGCACCAATCCTGAGAGGGAGCATGGTCCCTATAGTCCATTGCCTGATGTTGAGGATCCTAAATACTGTTGCTTCATATAATTTTCCTAATCCCTGTTATTCCATCTTGGCTAGACATAGGGATGCACTTTATTCTGCCTTTATCCTTTCTTTGGAGGAGGAGGGGTCCTGAGAATCAAAGCCTCTCTCGTGCTGTCAGTACTGCACCAGCTGCATCTCCACACCAACTTCTGGGTTTGTTTGTTTTTTGTTTTTTTCTGGGTGTTTTGTTGAGTTGTTGTTTTGTTAGGTTTTTGTTGTTGTTTTAGTAATGGTGGTTGCTTGCTTGCTTGGTTTGGTTTGGTTTGGTTTGTTAACACAAGTTTTTTTTTTGTTTAACAGCTCCGACTGCCCTGGAACTTACTTTGTAGATCAGAGTGGCCTCTAACTCACAGAGATCTGCCTGCCTCTTCCTCTGAAGTGCTGGGCTTAAATGCTAGCACCACCACCTCCCAGCTTTTTTTCTTCTTATACAACCCAGCCCCAACCCCAACACACACATTCCTCTTTATTTGTGGTCCTAGGAATTTCACCGAAGGCCTGGTGCACAGCAAATGCTGTATCATTGAGCTTTATCCCCAAAGCCTCCCTAGTATTCTTATTTAAGGTCTTTTAAAATGTCTTAATTTTTTTCCTAAACATCTGTAAGGATGCTATCACAGATCTGAGACATTGCTGACCCTGTCTTTATCTGACTGTACAAGGAAGAAGCCGGCACAACGTTAACAGTTTTGACCGTCCGCCAGTGCACCACCCCATATCACCACACACCTCTGTGGAACGCATACCACTTACTGGGCCAAACTAGCTGCAAGTGTTCAGCTGAATTAACCCACTCCGGTCTCACTCCTTCCGCTGAGTTGCACCAGGAGCACAGAGGACTCTGAAAAGTAGGCGATCTGCTTTGTGTACTATTTGTGGTGTTTCAGGCTTTTAGAGAGAAGGAAGTGTTGTGTATCAAAAATCACACAGATGTCTATTAAAAAAAAACAAAAAAACAAAAAAACCCTAACCTTTGGCATGTTCCAGAGCTCTGTAAGCTAACACCTGTGACAGCATCCTGCAGGGACTAAGTCAAGCCAGGAACCAGCCTACACAGGTGCACAGCCTAGCAGGAGCGGCCAAGCCTCCTCCACCCACCCCACACACCCACCCCTCCCCAACAAGCCGCCCTTCCCCCACACCCTTACACCTGCTGTGCTCGGCTCCCAGGCTCCCAAGCTCCTCTGATCTGCTGGGGACCCACTGATGGGAATGTCACCTGGACTTGGATAAAGTTCAAAGGGCATAAGGAAGGAAGCTGCCTGCTTTGGTGGAGGTAAAGCAGTCAACAGTGTGTGGGTGTCTGAGGAAGACAGAAACAGACCTCGTTTTTTCTTTCTAACACATTTTGACTTTGTATCCTGTGTTTATGGTATAGAAAGAAAGTTGCAGACCGAAGAGACCAAAAGTTAATGATATTGGCACAAGACGCTGGCCAGAAGGATCGTTGCCCACTAATAACCTGACTTCTGGGGCTCTTCTTATCGGTTCTCAGGAAAGGATCATGACCTTCCAGAAGAATTCTAATGCCTTCAAATCAGTTGCCCAGAAAAGGTCCAGTGGGTTCCCCTTTGTTAATCATTGATTGAGTTACTGCCACAATACTAGAACATGCAAGTAAATGGCCGGAAGTGTGTAAAAAAACGGTGCTTCAGAAAGGTAGACCCACACTGGAGTTCAGTTGGTGAATGACTCGTCTGGGATGCTCGAAGCACAGTTTGGTTCCTAATACCACATACATGAGGCATGGTGATACATGTTTGTAATCCTAGCACTTGAGAAGTAAGGGGGAAGATTAGTGTAAGGTCATCCTCGGCTATATAAAGAGTTTGAGGCTAGCCTGGGTTATACAGCGTGTCTGAAGGTGGGTGCCCCGGGGCTACCAGGTTACATTAACTGTTCTACATTTTCTGACTTGTAAAAATCATCTTAAAATATGATTTTTTCCCATGAGAAACCTCCCAATATTTAAAATAACCTTTTTTTTTTAAAGTGAAAACTTCCAGTGAATCTAAACAATATGTGAATCTATGAAAATGGGGGTGGAAAGGATCGCTCCTACTTACTGAGGAAGAGAGAGACGGGTGACCCAAAACCTAACAGGACTTCCTCACTCTGACTTCACTTACCCTACTCTCAGAACAGCCAGTTGAATCTGGACCTTTCCAAATTGTCAACGAATGGGGAAAAAAAAAAGTAGGCAAATTGGGAGAAATAAACATTTGGGATCTGGAGTGGGGTGGGTATAATTAGTGTGAAATGTGCTAAGTGCCTCCATTGGTTTCTGGGGGGTTTTAAAACTTTATTTTGGGTGATTCATAGGCCACAAATCATTGAAAATACCAAAAAGGAAAGGAAGCCCGAGGGTAACTGCATAAACACCCCCTCAGCTTTCAATAAAATTCAAATAGCGACATTTGGAAGGAGGGATTTCCCCACTGCATGGTAACAACAATCAACCCCAATAACATTGAGGGAAAATAAAACTCCAAGTGTTTGCCCTACTGAACACTGGTCCATCAGAGAGCATTGCCCTTTCAGAAAAAAAGATGCCACAGTCACTAATTGGATTGAGCTTGCAGGATAGAAACAAAGCTAACCCTGCCACACACTACATACACTCTCCATTATGAAATTACAGCTGATGGCTAGTGTTACCAGCAAGATGTCATGCCATGCCCAGAATTATCTGGTGTGGTGGGCTCCGTGACCTACCCTAATATCCCTGCTGAATTTGTCTAGGCAAACAGTCTACCAGAGTCACTTTTAGAACAGGCTTTTCAAATCTGAAACCACACTGTTGGATGGGAAAGTCCCCATTTTCTCAAGTGAGAAGGGCTCTACAATGGAATTTCAAAATCAATGGCGAGGAAGCAGGGTTGGGGAAAGCTGAATTAGCATCTGTTCTGTGGGATCGCTATTGCTTGTACACCCCCACCCCCACCCCCACTCCCACCCCCACCAACGACCTCCTTCTGGCACTGGCTTTGAAGTCCCCTGCACACCTGTGTAGATTATAAAACAAGGAGGCTGAGCTTCCACACCCAAACTCTAAATTCACAATGCACCTCGACAGTTAAGACATGCCCTGCAGCGTCTTGTGTAAAAGTTAAACCCAAGCTTGATCTAATCTCCTGAAGTGGTTAACCCTTGCCCGGATTTAGCACACACTCCCAGTGCCAGGGAGAGAGAAGCCTCTACTTTGAGTTATAGCTCTGCCATCAGAAACTGACACCATCCGGGCAAACGAGTCTCTGACATAGGTGCCCTCAGAACCCTAGCGGACGGCTTGGTGGACCCCTATTCCTTTTCTAAGATTAAGAGTGGTTAAGACTGTAATCCTCAGCGGCTCCCGCACCCAACTCTTTAGCTTCTTGGATTTTGAATGAGATTGCAAAAGGACTATTCTCTAGTTGCCTGTGTCCGGCTTTGTCCCAATGCCTTTTCAACTGAAGATCCTCCCCAGCCCTCATCCTGTAGGAAGAAGCATTCCAGGCTGGCGGCAATCGGTTAGGTCGGGGTTGGGTTGTGGTAAAGAACGCGCAGCTGGAGGTGGGGGTGGGTTCCAGAACTGCTGAACTGGCTGAGTAGACAAGGAAGGGAAGTACTGAGAAGAGAGCTTGATTGGGAGCCAAACGCTTGCCTTGGGCAAGAAGCGCCTCGCAAACCTCCCGCTGGGGTGGGACCAGGCCCTGGCTCAGCCAGCCCAGGTCTTGCAGGTGCTGGCAGAGAAGTGGCTGCACCTGGCTCAGGAGGGTGTGTCAGAGGAAACCACAGCAGGCACCTGGTTCTGATCCCATGCCACACCCTGACCCCTCTGTTGAACTCCCTGCTCCTTCTGTGGAGTCCAAGGGTCGCTCTTCCCAGACCACTCCTCAATCTGGCTTTGCCGTGGCTCTGGACCTTCGACAGGTGTCCCACGCATGCAGGGTGTAAGACCACTCCAGTTCTGGTCCCTGCAAGGGCTGTTGAGAGCCTAGCTCTCTTCTAGCTCCTGAATAAGCAGAGTTCTTTCCTTCCTAGGACCCCAATCTACTGCTTTTCAACCTTTACTTTAAAACAGCAGAAACAGCAGTAGGTTCTTCCTCCATAGCAAGAACCCAAGTTTCTTCTGAAAGAATCTGATGGTTCCTTCAGGAAAGTACCTGCTGTGGAATCTTGAGGGGCTGAAAAGAGGCGGATTGTCAGAGGAAGCTACGTGATGGTGAGCTCTGCTCTCCATAGGTGTATGCCCACATGTGCGTGCATGCATGCATACATACATAATACATATATAATACATACATACAAGAAAATTAATGTAATAAATAAAAGAACTCTGCCACTGTGCTTTCAGTCTCTGGTTCTGGTTTTTATGCACAGGGGAGAAAAATCATGATATGTCAGAGACTTGGCCAAGCTCCTCAGTGAATTTAACACTCCCAGGGATAGATCCTCAGAGGATGCTAGGGAACATCTTTCTGTCAGTCTGTCTTTCTTTAGCTTCCACCCTTTAAGGTGGATTGAGCTATATGCAGACCTATCAACCCAAAAATAGAGGGAACCTAGGAAACCATCTGACGTTGTTTTCCCTGATGGGTAGCTTCCACCAGCCCTCCCGACCCCTCCCACACTTTCGGGCGTGCCTGGTGATGGGGACTCAAATTGGAGATGGTGGAAGGACAATCAAGAAGGCAATGTTTTCTTATGAATTGCCACACCCTTTCCCTATGTGTTCTGATCCTAGACTAGGGGATTCCAACATAGTCTGCCCTTTATCATGTCCAGGGGTTCTGAGCTCTGTGAATAGAATCCCTTGTGCCAGACAACAGACAATGATGCACATATATTGATAATTTCAAGGTGCCCATGGAGTCCCTAAAGGCCTTTCAGAACCCTGAATTCAACCCCAGCCTTCGGTAATGCAATACACACAACATGAAAGCCGAAGTGGGGTACTATTTGGGAAGATGAAGGGGACCAGAAAGAAAGAGCAGCATGAGGGGAGAGAGAGAGAGGGGGGGGAGAAGAGAGAAGAGAGAAGAGAGAAGAGAGAAGAGAGAAGAGAGAAGAGAGAAGAGAGAAGAGAGAAGAGAGAAGAGAGTAAGGAGATGCCCTAAGGAAACCCCTTATGTTACGCTAACAGCAAAACATCAACAGGAATTGGTTTCTTAACTGGCTTGAACACCCTCCCTAGGTCTTCCCTGTCCTCGCTGATCCAATGCTATTTTCTAGAAAGTTATGCTGGCCTCACTGCAGTTCTTCTGCCGAGTCTATATTCCTCACTGGCACTGTCACCAGCACCATCCTCTTCTCTGTGACTCGGCTCACCTGGCCTCCATCCTCCATCCCAGACCCTCCTTTGAGCCGCATTCACAGGGGAAATCTAAACGTGTGGTTATGGTTTTCAGAGGAAGCTGTTAAAGCAAGAGAGAATAAAACACTCTCACCATTGGAAGTTCATAAACATACTGAATAAACCTACGTGAGACAAGTACCAACACATCTTGAGATCCCCTTCCTTGGCCATGGGGGAGCCACGTAAAGGAAGGGGTTTGGGAACCATTAGCCCCTTGTGAAGTCCATCTCTGTGGAGAACTCAGAAAAGAAAACTTCAAGGTGGCCTGACCCAGATGACCCTGCTCAGAGATTGACCAACACTTTGGAAGACTGGGAGATTTATTTACTTATTTACTTGCTTACTCATTTATTTAGTTATCTTTATACAACTCACAGTTCCCATAGCTCCTTGTTCTCAGAAAACCTGCTCCCTCTGATGAAAGCGTATTTTGATTAGATTTTTAATTAATGGCTCACCACTTAATTACAAAGGATTCCTTAGAGTGAAATTCCAAGGAAATATTCTTTCTTTTATTAATCCTCTCTACCAGATAGCACAGGAAGAGATGAGGCAGGGGCATTGTTTTTTATTCTCCAAGGAGGTTACAAAGATGGCTTCAGGTTCCGACGTCTTCCTGTGAGACTGCCACTCTCTGCGACACTTTGTGCCTTTTTCTCTAGGGTCGTTTTCCTTTTCATTTTTCAGCTCATTTTAAGTCCAGCAACAGGGGCTGGTGAGATGGCTTAGCCAATTAAGTCTGATACCTGAGTTTGATCCCTGAATCTTTACAGGGAAAGAAAGGGACATCCAAAAGTTGTTCTCTGACATCTGCACATAGGCTGTGACTTGCACAGCCCTGTCCCCTGAGAAAATGAATAAATCAAAATTTTATTCCAGAAATATTTATTAAGCAGCTATTTAAGGACTCAAAAGAAGCTGAGCATAACCATTTACCACTGACACCCAAGGGATCACAGTCTCAGAACTATTTAGCAAAGGGCACCAGAGTAAAAAGTTAACGCAATGAAAATAATCTAGAAAGATCCAGTCATGAACATTAATGCAGCCTGAAATGGGCTATGGTGACAGTTTCTCAAGAAGCATCCCAAAGCTTGTTTGGGTACAACAACACAGACCAGTGCAGGCCTAGGCATGTCCTGCTCCTTACCCTATTCCCGTGGTTTATAGTAGAGGACCATGACAGTGAATGAGCATCTTGTCTATGATGCTCTCCCCTGTCCGAATCCCATTTCATCCGCCATAGCACCTGTCCCCACTGACACTTTTGTAATACCTGTTCAATGCCTTCCCTGTTACACGTACCCTAAGGAAAGGGACTGTGCCCATCCTAAGGAAGGGACTGTGTGCCCATCCTAAGGAAGGGACTGTGTGCCAATCCTCTTAGATGATTGAATTGACATAAGGAAGGAAGAGAGGGGGCAGTCAGGGAACAGAGAACTAAAATCTAGAGATAGAGCAGGAAGGGTAATAAACACAGGAAACTACAATTCCATCTCCGATCTGACCTTAGAGTCATACTCACTTTCTCCTGTACTATACTGGCCTTCAGGGTCTGCAGGGAGTCTGTTCAGCTTGTAACATGATTTGGAATAAAATGCTTTCAACCTGCTTGGGAATGTTGACATTCACCTTCATTTCAGGAGTTTTTATAACCCCTGTGGGTAATTCTGTGCTCACCTCATGTGAGCACGCTTGGTGCAGGCCGGAGAGCGGGGTGGGGAAGTGGGGAGATATGCCGGCAGCATCTGAACTCCACACTTGGCGTAGCTTCCTAATGCCCTCAGCACCAGAAACGATCTGGACCCAGTCTTCCCCCTCAGTTGGCCTCCGGAGAGTCGCTGAAGTTCTGTTGACACGAGTCAAGGCAGTGAGAGCTCATCCTCACTGTTCAGCCACATGAAAATGTCCAATCCTCTGAAGACATTTTTAAGCAATGAGTGGAAGAAAGGAAACCGGAGAAAAGTGCCCCAGAAACCCGGAAGGAATGAGGTCACTGTGTCTTGCTCTTCGTACTCCAACTAAGACAGATCCCAGTGTTGCAGAAAACTCCTAGGGGTGATTCTTTTCACTAAACTAAAGTACTCCGGTTTTTCTTCCACAGCAGTTTTGGGGGAACAAATCTCTCAGTCTGATGAGAGCTATCAGCCTATCAGAGGCTGAGCCCAAGCTCTCTCTCGTCTGGCTGTGAGCTGGGGTGAGCTCTTTCATTTATATCAAGTCCATCTCCTTGGTGATAGACAGTGGTTGTGCATAGATAACACCTTGCTCAGAGGGGCCTAACCCTTGGGGTAAAGGCCCTACAATCTCGTTTTCTCTTTTGATTTGTATCTTGCATGTGAATCCGAAGGAGCAACGGAGGTGCACAACAGAAGTGCCCCTGAGCATCTTCTGGGGACCTGTTGCTGAGCCTGACCCTGCTAGTCCTCACAGGGAAAGGTTCCTAGCAGCTCCCTGTTTCCTTTTTCCTGAACACCTTGGGCCCCCGCCGGCCTTCTTGTTAGCATACCTGCCCAGAGTCCACACTGTTCTCACCTCAGAAAGAAGCAGGTGTGAATGGGGGAAGGGTTAGGAGTTCAAGCACGCAACAGTGCAATAGGCCTGAGCACAGCGATAAGCATCCTTGCCCCAGGCTGTAGCACCATAGCACCTGCACTGAGCAGGTGACACAGCAGGACAAGCCTCTAACCCAGTCCTGACCCACAGCATGGTGTATGTCTTATGGAAGGTGTGGTACCCTGGGAGTCGCCTACCAGTGGAGGGGGAGTGCTTGCTTCAGTGTCTACCTAGCCATGCCCAGGATGGTATCTTGTCTGGAGGTCAGAGAGAGAGAGGGTTTGGGAATGGGTGGGCTGTTCTCATGTACTCTGAATCAAGGGGCAGATAAATGTAAGGAGCTGGCTTTAAGCCTCTTACAAGCATTCTTGAGTTTCCAACATGACATCATAGAGTAAATTAAAGAAGGGGCTGGGGATACGGGAGCCGGGAAAATGGTGGTCTTGCAAGCATGAAAACATGAGTTCAATCCCCAACCCATGTGAACAAGCTAGACATGAAAGTGTCTGCTTGTAATCCCAGCTGGATCCTGGGGGTTCACTGACTGGTCTACTTGACAAGAATGATACCCAAGGTTGTCCTCTTGCCAGGCCACAATTATACATGAGCATGCACACACACACACACACACACACACACACACACACACACACACACATACACACACCATACACATGATAGACAGACAATTAAAACAAAACAACACCATGGCAGGCTAAGAGAGGCCTTATATTTTAATAACTTTTGTATACTCTTGTCCTGGTTTTGAACAAGGTAATTTTTTTTTTCTTTTCTTTTTTTCGGAGCTGGGGACCGAACCCAGGGCCTTGCGCTTGCTAGGCAAGTGCTCTACTACTGAGCTAAATCCCCAACCCCGAACAAGGTCATTTTTATTTTGGTTTTATATTGTACCCTTAAGGCCCTGTTTGTCACCATCCTTCTGCCAGGGGGACCTGCTGTCCTTCCTTCAGCACCTGCTCTTTACTACCTCTCTCCTGTCTGAGGGAAGCTCTAGTGCACAGTCCTTTTGCAGAATAATGAGACTGACACTCCTTTAAGCAAAAGAAAGGCCCAAGCCTCTTCTGGGATTAGTAGCTGCACCCACTTCTCCACTATTCTCCCAATGCCTGCCGCCTTGGACTTCTGATGGAGGCTTGAATAAAGTGCTTTAATGTGCATTGAGTTATCTGTACCTAGGAGCACATGGGTAGAAGAAAATTGATTCAATGCATTTTTTAAGAAAGAAAGGGAGAGAGAGAGAGAGAGAGAGAGAGAGAGAGAGAGAGAGGAAGAAAGAAAGAAAGAAAGAAAGGAAGGAAGGAAGGAAGAAAGAAAGAAAGAAAGAAAGAAAGAAAGAAAGAAAGAGAGGAAGGAAGAAACCAGGTTAGTCTCTTGAGTGGAGCTGAGACCTTAACTATTCCTCTACCAGTAGCTGAGAGGTTCAATAGGCAGAAAACCAACACAGACGGAGCTGCATGAACTCCCTTTCAGTCTACGCAATGGAACTCGTGCTTATGGGGTATTCTGTCTAAAACAGTTTATCCTTCCCTAAATCACATGGAACAGGCAATGAGACCCCTGGGCCGATTGACAGGCATAGTGCTTGTCACATGGGCAAGGCTTGTAAAGTTTTGTTTCAATGTACATCGGTTAGAAGTAGAAAAAGGGCAAGCAAGATGGCCCAGCAGGCCACCAACCTGGGACTCACAGGAGAGAAGTGAGTTGTCCTCTGACCTTCATGTGTGTGCCGTGGCACATGTGCAACCACACATGCAAATACTGGAGATTTAGCTCAGATGGTGCAGCATTTGCCTAAGATGCACAAAACGCTGGGTCTGGTGTGGAGCATCCCATCAGCCAGTCACGGCTGTTCTGTTTGTTTTGTTTTGTTTTGTTTTGAGACAGGGTTTCTTTGTGTACCCTGGCTGTGCTTAAAACTCATTCTGTAGACCAGGCTGGCTGGCTTCAAACTGAAAGATTCACCTGTCTCTGCCTCTTGAGTGCTGGGATTAAAGGCATGAGCCACCACTGCCTGGTTTAGCGGTGATATGTTTAATGAGAATAGAATGGCTATTTCATACAAGAAGCAGAGCAGACCATCTTCATCTAGGAACACACACACGCACACACAGACACACACACACACGCACACACGCACACACAGACACACACAGACACACACACAGATACATGCACACATACAGACACACACACACAGACACATGCACACACAGACACACGCACACAACACACACAGACACACACACACACACACACACACACACAGATACATGCACACATACAGACACACACACACAGACACATGCACACACAGACACACACACACAGACACACAGACACACAGACACATGCACACACACACACACACAGATACATGCACACATACAGACACACACACAGACACACACACGCACACACACCTACACAAAGAAACTCTGTGTATGACCAGGCTGCCATTCAGGCAGAGCTCCTCCTGTCCCATCTGTGGGACTTGGCACTCTTTGGGAAGCTGCTAAAATCTCTAATCTGCTCCCCCTGCTTCCTTACTTGGCCCCAGGTCCTTGGCTACGTTAGAACAAAGTTTACATTTACTACAAGGCAGGTTATAAAATGAGGAAGTCTTATTTTTCATTTGGGCATTTGTTTGGCATGGGATCACCCCAAACCTTGTTTTTTCCACAAACATGTAGTGGAATCACTAATTAATTACCCCACTGAAACAAGAACAAGGGGAGGAACATGTTCTTAGATTCAGCAGATAATCAATGACCAGAATCCAATATGAGCTGAATTCTGCCTAGATTTCTTTTCATGTAGAGTCTAATTCTACTTTTAAATGAGCCATGAAACAAATCATTTAACCACTTTTTAAAAAATCAAACACAAAAGTTATTACACACCATTTGATGTGATATGTATCTAAAACATTGACCAATTTGGAGCAGGTCAGGGCCATCATGTCTTTCAGCAAAGTTGAAGAGTCTATCCCTGGTCTAGCCTTGGAAGGACTGTCTGTAGTCACCACTCTCCTGCTGTGACAGTGCTGTGATAGCCCTTCCTTATAAAATGCTAACTTCCTTATATTCGCTCTTGTCAAAATGCAACTGATTGTCTGTTTATGGTTTGCAGACTACATCACTTTGCTTAAAGCAGAGTCAGGCAGTCAGAGTAATTGAGCAGGGTGCAGCCAAGCCAAAGAGAAGCGGTGTATTAGAGAGACTGTCACCACCAGGCTCAGCCCGGCCCAGCCCAGCCCAGCCCAGCCCCACCCAAGGCTTGGCCCCAGCCCTACCTAATCAAGCTCCTAGTTGTCTTAAGGGAGGGACCCAAAGAACAGTGCCAAAGCCTCCTGTCAAGACGTGCCACTCCCTGAGTCTAGGCTGGCCACTGCTGGGGCTTGTCTCTTAAGGCTATAAGGCAAAAACTATGTCTTCATGTGGCTGTAAGCACTTTGTTGGTGGCAATGACAACACAGAAACAATACTAGCAGTATATGTGAAATGTTCAAGGATGTTTTGCAAAGGTTCAGTGGGGTGTGGCTTTTAGCCAATCATGCTGGGATCATATAAAAAACATGCAGGTTAATTTTCAAAGGCAACAGTGACAGCTGACAAGTCTATAAGGACTTAGCCAGTGTCATATGCATTTCAAGGCCAGCAAAGATGGATGGCTCAGCAGACAAAGGTGCTTGCTACCAAGGCTGACAACCTGAGTTCAATTTCCCAGGCTCACACGGGGGAAGGAGAGAACTGACTCTTGCATGGAGTCTTCTGTTCTTCATACATGTGCAAAATAAATAATAAATAAATAAACAAATAATATTCTAAGAAAGAAAAGTCTTATGAGTTGAAACAAGCTACCTTTTACACATCTGTGGCTTATTTTGGCTCATGGATTCAGAGAGTCTTAGTCTATCCCAGTGGGGAAGGACTGACCACATGACAGTCTAGGGGAATGGGAGTGTATGGTAGGTACTGTCTACATAGCAGCAGTCTAGGAACAGACAGATGTCAGAAACAAGGGCCAAGCAACTGTCTCCAGAGGCCTATATCTAGTGGCCTATTTTAGACAGTTGGGCCTCATCTTTTAAGTTTCCATAACTTACTAAAGAAGCACAAACAGATGAGTGGGCCTGCAAGTGTTATCTCAGATTCAAATCATATCAGATTTCAAGGGAAAACATTCAATTTTGACATAGTGGAAATGTTCTAGCTTGATCTATGGCGTGTCAGAGACTAGCTGTTTACCAAGTTATTATCCTCTTCTGCATGGACACACATCTAAAGTACATTTCCCAGACTTCCTTTGGAGTTACCTATGACCACATGACTAAGTTCTAGTGATGGAATAGGAGTCAGAAGAGATGTTCACCACCTCCAAGCTTGGCCCAGAGGTTCCTGCGCAATTCTCTGTGCCCTTTCCTTCTTCCTTCCCCTCTTAGCGTAATGCTATGGACCCAGTGGAGACCGTCGCCCACTCAAGACTGCAAGGTATGATGGAGCTGCCGGGGAAAGGAAGTAGACCTGCCATATTGGACTACAGTGTGAGCAAGAGACAAACTTTTGCTAAATTAAACCACTGAGATGTGGAGGGGTTCTAATTTTGTTACTGGGATCTTTCTTGTCTGTTTGTTTGGTTTTCTTGGTTTGTTCAGTAGTCTGAGTATTGACCTAGGGCAACATGATTGCTAGGTAAGTGCTCTATTACTGAAGAATACGCCAAGTCTTCTTTCTGTTATTTGTTTCGGGTTGGGGGGGCAGTTATGTCATCATACTGTCCAGGCTAGCTTTGAACTTGCAATTCTCCTGCTCTCAGTTTCTGAAAAAGCTGGGATTACAGGCCTGAACCATCAGGCCTGGTCGGAGGCTCCTTGGTTTTTTGTTGTTTTGGTTTTGTTTTGTTTTGTTTTATATATCTGCTGCTGTTATTGTCATTAATTTATTTGTTCTTTGATAGTGTCATATATGTATCTAATACACTCTAGTCACACTATACCACCCTCTCTTGTTCCTCCTCACCAAAGTGCCCCCTCCCCATCAAGTCACCCTCCCACTACCTTGTTTGGCTTTGTGTTTTTATTTTATTCTGTGATCCACTGAAGGTTGACCAGGGCCAACTGAGTGGGCACAGGTGTGGAGCTAGTCACTGGAGTGTAATAGTTCACCATTAGCTACATTACTGAAGGTGATGATTCTCCCTCCCCTAGCAGCAAACCATGAGCCTCTCCCCCATCATAGCTGAATGTTGATGGGCCCAGCATTGTGCAGGCCCAATGTATGTACCCATAGCTGCTGTGAGTTCATGAGTGTAATGCCTTGTCATGCCCAGAGGATATCATTTCATAGCATCCCTCCCCATCATCTGGTCCCTAGGTTCTCTGTCTTCTCCCATCTTCTATGATATTCCCTGAGCATTGGAATGGGTGATATAAGTAAGGGAAGACTGAGAACTCAACAGTCATTCGTTTTCAGCACAGTGACCAGCCATAGTCTTTGCATTAACTAACATTTACTGTCAAAAGAACCTCTTCTGACCAAGGCTAAGGGGCAGCAAGAACCAGTTGGTGGTGGATATAAGCCTAAATATTTTGTAGTCAGTTTTGCAACATATCAATTTAGCAAAACAGAAGTAGCAGGGTCATCCTTAGTGCTCATTACCTGCCAAGCCACTGACGGGCCTTTGACCAGATTTACTGTACCAGAAATGAATTCCTGCCTGTATATCTGACTTCATATGCAACCAGAAAGAAAGTGGTTACCCCTCTAACAGTCACGCCATTATTGTACGAGTAGGTACATCTTGTTTGGCAGGTTGGTATTAGAGCATAAAGCTCTGAAGCTGGCTAAGACTGCTGAAGGCTTTATTCTCTCAGTGGCCAACATAGCAGCTTCCAGTGCCTTAAAAGGCAGTGAGCTGGGCTGGAGAGATGGCTCAGCGGTTAAAAGCTCTGACTGCTCTTCCAGAGTTCAATTCCCAGCAACCACACGATGGCTCACAACTGTCTGTAATGGGATCCCATGCCCTCTTCTGGTATGTCTGAAGACAGTGACAGTGTACTCATATAAATAAAAACAAATAAATCTTAAAAAAAGAAAGGTAGTCAGCAAGGAGAGAGACTCCCTGGCTGGAATTTTTCATTAGCTCAGCTAAGAGACAGTGGGAAGCCATCCCCTTGTTGCTGAGGACATGACACATTCAAAACAAATGGACAGTCTCCTAGAATAGCCATGCTGTAAGGTTATTTCAGCTCTTGTGATTTGTCAAGGACAATTTTAGATTATTCTTTCCAAAGATCTGATTACTGAACTTTTTACCATCTTGGATTGGTAAAGAACAAATGTCTTTTTGGTGTTTGGAATAACGATAATATAAAAATATACATCTGACTATTTTATTAATAAGAGTTATATGTTAACTTAACAAGCATAAATGCCAATATATAGTTTCTTAATTTTAAGAAAATGTTTTCTCGAACACCCTATAGAGCAGAGATTGCATGTTGTCAAACCTCTACAGTTTCTCCTCTGCAAACTTTGTCTCACAATTTTAGTTATAATCTGTGTGTTGGTGATTCTTACATCTCTAGCTCTAGCCCAAAGCTACATCTCAAGTTGGGATTCTTCTCAAGACATAAACTACACATTCAACCACTTGTGGGTAGTTCTCACAGGAGTGCATGAGAGATTGGCAGGTACCTTTGCTGAATCAAGCCTCCCCACAACCCTCTTCTCCTTCCAAAGAAAACCCAAATGTGGTTCACGTGACCAGTTTCACCACTCAGTTGCTCTGTCTCTTGTGGAAACTTGATCACACCACTACCAACCCTAAATGCAGTCTGTTGGGCCAAGAGTAATCTGATTGGTCAGAAGTCATCATGAGCCAATGAGAAACAAAAGAGGCTTCTGAGACGTGTCTTCCCTCTTCCCAGAGGACTACAGGAAGACAGGATGCAAACAAGGAAAAACAAGTGCAGAGCAGAGTCCAGAAATCAGGTTCACAGACCCTTCTGTGGTCTGCCTGAGTTGGCTTTACTATTCAGTAAACACACAGCCATTGTCAAACCTACTAGTTATTTCAATACCTCAGTTTTCCTAAATGCAGAAAGAGTTGTGAGAGGAAAATGAGTTAATATATGTAAATGCTAGCCCATAATGAGCTTTCTGTTTGTTATTACACTGTTCTCCATGTTTGCCTGCAGCTGCTACAATCTTGCTATCAGCCCAGAGAATGCAATAGACTCCAAGGATGCAAAGAAATGGAAAGAACCTGAGTCTTAGGCTAGCAAGATGGCTCAGCAGGTAGAAACATTCACCTCAAAGGTGATGTCCTGAGTTCAATTCCCAGAACCTATATAAAAGTAGACCGTGCCAATTGACTCTACAAAGTTGTCCTTTGGCCTACACACACACACACACACACACACACACACACACACACACACACACAGAGAGAGAGAGAGAGAGAGAGAGAGAGAGAGAGAGAGAGAGAACGATAATAATACTATTTATTTTTTATGTGCATTGGTATTTTGTGTGCATATATGTCTGTGTGACTGTGTTGGGTCCCCGGGAACTGGAGTTACAGACAGCTATGAGCTGCCATTTGAGTTCTCTAGAAGAGCAGCCACTGAGCCACCTCTTCAGCCATGATGATGATGGTGGTGGTGGTGGTGGTGATGGTGGTGGTGGTGATGGTGGTGGTGGAGGTGGTAGTGACGGTGAACCTGAGTCTTCAGTGGCATGCTTAAACTTCATAATCTACCACACATCAACTCACTAGACATCTTATTACAATGGCTAATCAACTCTCTGCTGCCTAAGCCTTATTGTTTAGATTAACTTCTCTGTTATTAGCATCAACCCAGAGTGTTGAGATAATATTATGGTACAATGTGTAGAGATGTCTTTGTGTTATTTAAATGCTGACTTTTGTGCCAACAGAGAGTGAGTCGAGTGCAGTCCTGACTTTGGTATTCTTATTCATAAAGTTGCATCATCTGTGTAAACACTCCCTCTCTCACCTTCTGATTGGTTTATGAGAAAGATGATGGCCTATAGCAAAGGCAGGAGGTAGGCGGGGCATTCAGCGGGGTGGGGGGGTGGGGGGGGAGAAACTCTGTGAGAAAGGTACAAGGGTATGGGGGGATTTGCCACCAAGACTTGGAGGAAGTAACCAGCCATGCGGTAGTCAGAATAGTATAAATAGGTTAATTGAAGCCTAGCTTAAGGCCTAGGCATTAATTCATAAATAAATAAGCCTCCGTGTCATTCATTACTTGGGAACTGGGGTGGACACAGAAAAGCACAAATGGCTACACAAGGACATCAAGTTGACACATCAACTAATTCGGGGCTTTCAGAGTCTTCTAAAATAATAGTTTTTTTAAAAATCTACAAATAGTAACTTAAACTTATTTCTGTAATCACGATTATGCATTTCGCAGATGCACTTTTAAATGTTTCCCTGAATCTACTTACATTTCATGTGCTGGCTGAATGTTGAAGCCTACGTGGAAAACATTGTGGTTCTAGGATGTGACCAGCCACTAGGCAAATGGCACCAAACTCTTTGCACACTTATCTCATCAGGAAGAGAGTCATTTCCTCCCCTGGACTCTGGGGTGACCAGTAAATGGCTGGCTACCAACACCAAACAGCATAACTGATACCAGTAGTGTGCTGGGTGGGGTTTTCCCCTGAGGGCTCGGTTACACACACACACATACACACACACACACACACACACACACACACACCACCACACACACACCACACCACACACACACCACACACACACACATACCACACACACCACACACACACCACACACACACCACACACACACACACCACACACACCTCAGAGAGAGAGAGAGAGAGAGAGAGAGAGAGAGAGAGAGAGAGAGAGAGACTGTTGTATGGATCCTAGCTTGGATTTGAAGGCTGTCCAAGTTTTGTTAATGGATGAAATTACAAAGTCTATATGTTCCCAAAGGAAAACTGGCCTGTACTGTTACTATCAAAAGTGATTAATTGGCCGAGTTTGATTTGTAACTTAGGGACTTTCTGTGTTACAAAGGCAATAAAGGCTAGGAAAACATGTTTCGATTTAAAACCTTTGGATTTTAACTAATTCTCACAGGTTAGAACATTATATTTTCAAACCAAAAAAAAAGGGGGGGGGAATCAAGGAAATGCCTAATGAACAGACCTAATTTAAACTCCATACTTGTAGAGACTCACATTTTGGTTTTGCTTTGCTTTTTTGCAGTGCTGGGTAATTGAACCAAAGTCCTCATCCATGCCAGGCAACCCTCTACCATTGAGCTGCATCCCCCCCGCCCCACCCAAGTCTAGGGACAGTGTGTGTGTGTGTGTGTGCGTGTGCGTGTAAATATGTAGCTGCATTCATATGTATACAGATATGGGTGAAAGACACAGGTCAACATTAGTCACTCAGTCACTCCCCATTTTTTTTTTTAAGACAAGATCTCTCACTAAACCTGGAACTCACCAATTCAGTGAGACTGGCTGGCCAACAAGCCCCAGGGATCCTCCTGGCTCTGTCTCCTCAGCACCAGAATTATAGGTAAGCATCACTTTACTATGCTCCTCTCCCTCCTACCCTTCTTCCCCCTTTTCCTTCCCTCTCCTCCTCCTCCTCCTCTTCTTATATCCATGGGTCACACAAGCACCTCATCAACTAAGCCGTAACCAAGCCCCATCCTTCACTTTTTTTTGCAGGAGGCAAAATGATTCTTCCACCGGAATGACTTGGAGTCAAGGAGACATGAGATGAATTCATCCTTCACAACACAATGGTGTTTTATTTTTACACTCTGAAAGAACTAATATAAAACAAATGTATGTTTTAAGGCTTTCCTTAATAGCTGAACTGACATTAAATGGTACCATCACCCCATGTAGGGGCAACATTACAACTTTGTTTTATTAGTCAAGACAGTTTATACATTCTATTTTAATTTGATTGTCTTTAGTAGACCTGCCCACCCCTTGTCACAGGCCCTCTCCTATTCCACAATCATGTTTTTTTTTTTTCACAATATCTTTCATTTATTCTTTGACAATTCCATCCACATATACAATGTATCTTAGTCAGAGCCACTCTCCTGGGTATTCTCCAACAAATCCCCCTCCCACCTCATGTCCTCCTTCCTTTATCTAATAATCCACCACTAAGTATAGTTAGTGCTTCCTTCTAGAATGTTGCCTGGTCTTGTTGAGTTGCCTCCTGCAGTTAACTATTGTTGCAGTGAATTGACAAGTGCAGTGGCCAAATCATGTCCAGAAGATACCAGTGTATAGTCTCCTCCTCATCCTCTAGCCCCAACATTCTTTCCCTCTCCCACAATGCTCCCTGAGTCTTTGAGTAGAGTCTGATACAGTTGCGCCATTTAGGGCTGAGCACTCAAAAGTCACTTATTCTCAAGGCTTGATTCCGTTATGAGTCTCGGTATTAATTGATACACCAATTCTATAGCCAGAGTTGAGAACAACACTAATCTATAGGTATAAATATAATATTTAGAAGGCAGTCTGAGAACAGTAATGATTCCTTCATTGGCACTAGGCCCTTCAGAGCCTTGAGCTTCTAGCCAGGTTTGCTGTGTAGGCATGAGTTCCCACCTGTGAAGCGGCTTCATTTCTACTTAGCAGTTGGATACACCCATAACTTTCACATCACTATTATACTAGTGGGCACATGTGAAGTGGAAACTTAAGGGTTCTTTGGAAAGTCAATTGAATGGTGTTTTGCTGGGGCAAACATGTGAAGAAGTATTTAGTTGAAGCAGGCACAAGTGAAAGAATGTTCTGCTAAAGCAAGCACATGAAAGGACACATGATGAAGGATTCTTTGCACACATGTATTGGTTTATCTTACATTGCCTAGTTGAGCTGCATTTGTTGGGACACCATAGAGGGAAATGCACCAAAAAACTTTAACTTGATTCTCTTGATTCTACAAGTGTTGCTGTCCTCTCCTGCTGAGAAGCCTGAAACATGCAGACATGTTTGAGCGAGCATGGATGATAAATGCCAGGTCAAGGCTGGGCAGAATCAAGACCACAATAAATAGCAGTAGAAATTCAACTCTAGCTGGCTAGTGGTGGTACATGCTTTTAATCCCAGCACTTGGGGAGGCAGTGGCAGGTGGATCTCCAAGTTCAAGGCCAGCCTGGAGCGAGTTCCAGAACATTCAGGGCTATTACACAGAGAAACACTGTCTTGAAAAATGAAGAAGAAAAGAAGAAGAAGAAGAAAAGAAGAAGAAGAAGAAGAAGAAGAAGAAGCAGAAGAAGAAGAAGAAGAAGAAGAAGAAGAAGAAGAAGAAGAAGAAGAAGAGACATTATAGAACACAGAAACCTCAATGCTATAGCAACACACAGAAATTAGACATCTGACCTTAGCAAGGTCATGACCACTAGTATTACACACATGGCAGATTTAGGAGCAACAGCAACATCCTGAAAGCAAGCAACCAAAGAACTCCCAGAATTCTGTCTCAGTGTGTTCAGGCTACTGTACAAATACCATGAGTGGAGTGCATATAAGCAAGACTTCTCAGAGTTGTAGCTCTGGGTCTAGATGCTAGGAGATGGCGTTTGGTGAGGATTCACTTGGTACCTGTGCACTATGTCCTCATGTGGCAAAAATTGAAGAACTCTGGTCTTCCCGGGTCTCCTAAGGTCACTGACTTCCCATAGCCTCACGTACTAGTTAGGGTGCTGCAACGGAACACCATGACCAAAGAGCAAGTTGGGCAGGAAAGGGTCAGTTCAGCTTACACTTCCACAGCACTGTTCATCACTGAAGGAAGTCAGGACAGGAACTCAAGCAGGGCAGGAACCTTGAGTCAGGAGCTGATGCAGAGGCCATGGAGGGATGCTGCTTACTGGCTTACTCACCCTGGCTTGCTCAGCTCGCTTCCGTATAGCATTCAGGACCACTAGCCCAGAGGTGGCACCACTCACAGTGGGCTGGGCCGGCCCTCCCCCATCAGTCACTAAGAAAATGCCACGATCTTATGGAGGCATTTTCTCGATTGAGGCTCCTAACTCTCTGATGACTCTAGCTTGTGTGGAGTTGACATAACACCAGCCAGCACACGCCACACATCCTTACTTCATCACTTTGGAGATCAGCAATTCAGTGTGTGGATTTCAAGATGATTTAAATATTTGGAAAGGAGTAGACTTTATATTTTAAAGCTCTTTTTAATGTGCAAGAAAATATTGACTATATTTTGAGGCAGCAGATTACTTCATTACATAATAATCTTCACACAAAAAAGGCTGTTCTGCTTCTTGTGTGGCAATTCTCTCTCTCTCTCTCTCTCTCTCTCTCTCTCTCTCTCTTACACACACACACACACACACACACACACACACACACATGTGTGCATCGGGCTCATACACTGTTCCGTGTCCTCACCTCATGGGGGCTGGGTAGATGTCAGTCCCATGCCCTTGAAACTCCAGAAATATGACCTAAGCAAAGATATATATATTTACCCAGCATTGAGTATTTTATTATAGCAAAACAAAACAGACTAATACAAGCAGAAGTTGGTGGTGCCCTAAGCAACCCAAAGCTGTGTCTGAAGTTATCTCTCAAACTTTCAGGAAAGGAGAATCAAGGAGTGAGAACTTCATAAAGAAAACCTTTGCGTCAGGGAGCGCTACTAGGGCTTCTAACATCTGCAGCAAAGGGCCTCCTGCGCAGACTCCCTGCTGGTCCGCATCAGTGAAGCGGTTAGTATTAGGCCGATTCCCTTATACATGCTGGGGTAGGAATTGCATCACACCAATTTCCTTTTTAGTGTCTTCATGATTTTTATTAGGAAAAAGGTTGGGGTTGTCACCCAGTCTGTAAAATACTCGCCTGCACAAAATCCTGGGTTTGATCCCCAGGACTACATAAACGGGGTGGGGGGAGGGGACTTGAGTTTATGTATAATCCAAATTAACATAAGAACATTTGGTAGAGAGGAGAATAAATGAAGCTACGTGTGGCTCCCGTACCCAAATGGCTATTAGTCTTCAGAATGATAGATTTCCAATATACAGTTTTGGCAAGTGATGAGTTCTGTTTCTTTTCTCCGTTTGTTTTGGAGGTGTTGTCATTTTTCAGTGAATTCTTTTGTCACAGGTGTCTTCCTCTGGGAGTTATGTGAGCTTTCTGAAACGTTGTCATTCAAGGCCTCATGAATCCTTAATCCCAGATCCCCTCCCCTCTGCCATCCCAGCCTTTCTTTCCCAAGCTGGTTCTTCCTAAAGACGGGTTCTGATGCTCAGTTAAAAGAGGCAAACTCAGGCAAACCCGGCTCATCAGAAAACAGCCATGTCTGCTACAAAAATCTGTTGCCCCCAAACCCCGTAGTGCATTTCATTACCTTTCAACGATCCGTTTAGAATTATTCACCTCGGTGCCCTTAACTATCCACTTGACTGCCTTCGTCATTAGCATGGAGGGCGGAACCGAGGCTGGCCTGTATTCTCTTCAGAGCCCCAGTCACTTCTGATTAGTGAATTGCTTAGAAAACGTCCCGAGCTGTAGCAGGCCACTGCCAGTTAGTGTCCTGTCCCGGAGAAGCGCTCATTTGTATTCTGTCTGTGGGTCAGAGTGGAGGCCACGGGTTAGTGAGGTGGGGGGTAGGGCAGAGGGGGCCAGCCAGCCTAATGGTTGCATCTGCCGGCTACCTTCTAGCCCCTCCCTCGCCCCTTCCCTCCCTCCCCCTCCTCCCCTTTCTTCTCTCACTCCCGCTCAGCCTTCTATTCAACAACAGCGAACAAAGTAAAATAATATAAAAATAAAACCGGGACAGGGAGGGAGAGGCTCTGAAACTGTGACAATAGCAACCTCCGATCCTGTCACTCTTGCCTTCTTCCACCTCCCAGGCCCTCCAGCTACTCAGAAAGGTCCCTAACAAAAGACCCCAATTTGACCCCTGGCTGGCTAAAGCCGATTCAAGGCTTGGATTTGAATCTGTTTAAGCTGACTGAAGCTGGACACAAACTAGCCACATTCAGTCTAGCAACCTCCAAGTCCCCAGATATACTCATTTTCCTCTCTTTTTTTTTTTTCTGTATTATGTTGTTATAGATGGTGATTTTTTTGCTTGTTTACTTTTTGTTTTGTATTTTTTTTTCTTTGTAAATTGGAGCCAAGTCAACAGTTATCTCGGATGTACACACAGGAATTAAAAGGTGTAAACACAACCTCCAAAGTAAGAGGACCCCTAACAGTTCTCCGTCACTCTCCAGGGGAACCCGGTCACTGTGTAATATTTAGAAGAAGAAGAAGGAGGAGGAGGAGGAGGGGGAGGGAGGAGGGGGGAAAGGGGGAGGAGAAGGAGGAGGAGGAGAAGGAGGAGGAAGAGGAGGAGAAGGAGGAGGAAGAGGAGGAGGAGGAGGAAGAGGAGGAGGAGGAGGAAAACTATACCATGGTATATTCTCTGCTACTTAAAAGGAATTCCGGATAGACATTTTATTTTCTTAAACACTATCCAGTAAACAGTGTTGTTTTTTAAAGGGCTGGCAATATTGTAACTTATTGCCCAAATATTGGTTCATGAAATATCTGTTCCAGTACTGGGGCTTTTTGCTCACCAGTGGGGACACATGGAGGAGGCTGAGTGCTCTCAAAGCAAACAGAGGTCCTTTCTGTGCAAGGAGCCAGCCAGGAAGTGCTTGCTGCTCTCCAGTAAATGTGGACATTCCTGCCGAAGCCAGGCTGTCTGGAGGATGTCAGGATGGAGCAATGAGTCTAGGAAGCTACATCTTCACTAGAAGAGGACAGTAAGTCATATCTAGCTATGGGCCACTCCAGGGTGGGGTAGGAGTGGCTATTACTTCATCCCCTTAGACTGGGAGGGAAACGCTTCACATCACCCTGGGCTACTAGGAAGCATGAGAAACTGCTCTGTGGCTTTTCATAGAACAGCCGCCACAGGCCCCCTGGAAGATGATTTTACTTTTCCTAATAGTCCCATTTATATGTTTTTTATTTGCTGTTTAAAGTAAATACTTACAGTGTCCCAACTATGTTCTAGGCATCATATTAAGCTAGAAATACTTTGGGGACACACACACACACACACACACACACACACACACACATAAACATACATCTCTTTTGACCACTCCTACCAGGTCATTACCACCAAATTTAAAAATCCCAGAGAACAATATATTTTCTACAACAGGAAGAATAATATAAGGGAACAGTGGGGGTTTGAATGGAAATGGCCCCCATAGGCTCATGAGGAGTGGCATTTTTAGGAGGTCTTGTCCCTGTTGGAGTTGGTGTCATCTTGCTGAAGGAAGTGTGTCACTTGGGGGTAGTCTTCAAGGTTTGTGTCAGAAGCTCAAGTTAGGCCCCATGTCATTCTCTCTGCCTGCTGTCTGCTAATCCTGATTAGAACTCTCAGTTACCTCTTCAACACCACATCTGCCTGCAGGCCGCCATGTTTCCCATAACAATGGACTAAACCTCTGAACTGTAAGTCAGCCCCAGTTAAATGGCTGCCTTTATAAGATTTGTGGTGGCTATGGTGCCTTTTCATAGCTATCGAATCCCTGACTAAGATGGGTACCCTGCTTTAAAATTAAAACCCTGGAGGCTGGAGAGATGGCTCAGTGGTTAAGAACACTGACTGCCCTGTTTTCCTAGAGGTCCTGAATTCAACCACAAGGTGACTTACAACCATCTATAATGGGATCTGATGTCCTGGCATGCAGGTGTACATGTAAATGAAGCACTCATATACATAAATAACAAAAAGCCGCCCCCCCCACCAAAAACCACTGTAAAATACATTCTGCCAAACAAGTACAATTTTCCCATTTGTGATTCTTACAACTACTACTTACAAAATAGCCTCAGAGACAAGTTTGAAATTGTTTCATAGTTGAAATATTCTTCATCTCTGCCAGGGAGCAAGGACCATGGCTCTCTCCTGGCCATCTGATTATGCTTGACCTAAGAGAGCCCTGTGGTGGTTTGAATACGCTTGGCCAGTGGGAAGTAGCACTATTAGAGGTGTGGCATTACTGGAAGAGGTGTGTCATTGCAGGGTGGGCTTTGAGGTCCAATATTCAGCCTCTATTCAGTGCAGAAGAGTCCTCTCCTGAGTGCTTTTGGGTCAAGATGCAGAATTCTGGGCTCCTCCAGCACCATGTCTGCCTGCACACTCCCTTGCTTCCTGCCGTGATGATAATGGACTGAACCTCTGAAACTGTTAAGCCACCCCCAATTAAATGATTACCTTTGTATGAGTCGCCTTGGTCACGGTGTCTCTTCACAGCAATGAAACCCTAAGATAAGGACCAAGTGTGAAGTCACCGTAATAGCCTATGCTCTCCCCACCCTATCCCTGTTCCCCTTCACACACACACACATACACACGCCTCCTACTGGGGACTCTGGGGTACCTGAGCACATTTTTCCAGTGTGATTACCTGTGACCCTTGCTGGTTTAGCAGGGAACATAGCAACAGATCTGTCATTGCAGGAGTCCACCCGTGATGACTTGGATCACTAAGGTGTTGGCGTTCCTCCAGCCCAGGTCTCCTGACAGGATGCTGTCTCCATGGCTTTGCAGAGGGATTCAGAGACTGTCAGGAGCTCCTTCACCTCAGAGATGCTCAGAGGCAGATCCTCTGAAGCAGCAGTGAACCAGTTTCCCCTTTGCACTGTGGGACCTCGTGCCACCGGCCAAGATGTGATATCTGTAGCCATGCTTTCATTCTGTAAAGTGTGGTTTATTAAGAAACACTTCTTCACACTAATAAAACGTCACCCAAGTGAAGCCCTCTTCCAATAAGCAAACCTTGAAGTCATCAGTAAGTGTTATGGGGAAGTTGTACTGAACTCTCCCGACATCCCTCAGCCCTGAAGCGTGTCATGTGGGTCTAATCATACGCATGGATAGTAAATAAAATGTGATGGGGGCTCTAGGCTCTAGAATGTTCATGGCCTTCAGTCCCAGAGCTGTGTCGTTGGCTCAGACGGCACTATCCCTGTCTCCTCAGCTGTGCTGTCTTGTCAAGATGAGGTTTTGTTGTTGTGTTTGCTACTGAACTAGACAGTGAGGCTGCTAAAGACCACTACAGAAAAACCTTTTATATATTTTTTAAAGCAACAATAACAAAAACTGTCTCCAGGAACAAGAAAACCTTTAACAAAACAGTCTGTTTACACTTGAAAAAACAAGCAGGGTCTAACCCTACGGTCCCCACCCCAGAATTACCACACTTTACCACAGCAGGTACTCAGAAAGACCACAAAATTACTACTGCTGAATAGAGGGCCTCCTCTCCACACACCCCTTCCTTTAGTAACAACATCTCCTCTAGACCCAAGAGATAACCTTGCGGGGTTCCTTCTGAGTCATACTAGGGGGTGGGGTATGTATGCCCCAGCTCTGACCTTGTGGTGGCCAGAGGAGAATGACTGATTTCTTCACACTCGAGTCTTGGTAAGTCTCAGAAAAAGTTCCTAGAACCATTGCAAGTCACTGCAGCTCTGGGTGCCTTAACTTCCACTGGCATTGCCAGGGTGGCCGATAAGAACTCCTTTCCCTTCCTCAAATGACTTGAACTCTGACCTCTGGTAGACTTTGACCCCATAGATGCAGAATCCCAGAGCAGCAGAACCCGATTTATAATACAAGTGACTTGCGTTCATGCAATCATTACATTTTTTGACACTATTTCAAGTGTGGTAGCTCTTACCTTTAATCCCAGAACAGAAGCAGATGGATCTCTGCGAGTTTGAGGCCAACCTGGTCTACCAAGTTCCAGGAAAACCAGGCTGTTACATAGAGAGACCTTGTCTCAAAACAAAAACAAACAAAAAGTTTTAAAAAAAAATAACAGTGTTAAGCTTATTAAAACTAAAATGTAAGAAAAGGCATCTTTAAATTTAAAATTTCTGGAAAACATACAAGTATACAGTAGAGAATAATTGACTGGAGGACTGTCTTCTGGTGTGTAAGACCCACCTACAGATGATTCTTATGTCTTTAAGGGTGTGGAACAAAAATTAAAAGAAACTATTTTGTAACCTATGAAATTCAGATTTCATTGTCCACTCACACCGTCACAGCACACAGCCATGTCCACTCACTCAAGTATGTGTCACCACTTGGGCACCTCCGTGGCAGAGCATGGCTGTACCTGGGGCAGTGTGTGGCCCACAAAGTACAAAGTACTTACTGCCTGGCTCTTTAGAAAAGGAGCTTATTGACCTTTAGGATAAAGGAAGATAATATTCAAACTTGCTCTTTCCCAAAGCGACATCTTTTTTTCCTGTTTCATGTCTGTTGGCAGAGAAGCTCGTGGACTATTTCATTTGTGCAGTCTTAGAATAGACAATATTTATTCTCAGAATAAACAAGAGCTTTCTCCTAAAGGAATAGAGTTCCATCGCTGTAAAAATAAAGAGTAAGTGAGGAGTAGAAAAGGCCATCATTACTAGTAAATGATGCCGGTATTCAGAGAAAATGTCTTCCTGTGCCCTTCCAGCCTCGTGGGACTGTGAGTAGGGGAAAGGAGGCAGATGCACACGGGCGTGTCCACCCATCGTGTGGAAGCCAGAGGTGTCATTTCTCACCCACTGTCCACCTTGTCTTTTGAGACAGGGTTTTTCATTGGCCTGGATCTTGCCAAGCAGGGTCGGCTGGCCAGCCATTGGGTCTGGAGTTGGGCCAGTTTTTGGATTCGAAGCCTGGGATACCACAGCAGGCTTTTTAAAGCAGGTTCTGGGGACTGAACTGGGGTCCCATGCTTGCATAGCAAACGCTTTATAAGCTGGGCTCTCTCCCACCCCTCAATCTTTTTAACAATAGGTGGGCTTTTCTCAGATTTTATAAAATGGGTTTGTAACATTTTTCTCTTTTCATTCCCCCTTAAAGTTAAATTATAAATATTTCTACATGCTTAAGATATTAATATCAACAAAAGCACAGGGCTTCTCTCCAACCCAGGAGTTGATACTTTGTTGGACTATTTTACCACATTACAGAAAAATGGTCTGGTTTTCTTTTTTTTTTTGTTTTTGTTTTTGTTCCCAGAATAAAATACTAGCTAATGCCAGTTTCTACCTTGATGGTTTAGACATCTTGTTTTGCACTTTTTGAGAAAATGAGGCTTTTTTTTTTCTTTCTACTAGGCGAACCATGAAAAGACAGGGCCACAGTCCTCTGGGTTTTTGACTTCATGGGGTGAGAAGGACCGGATCATGTTGGCTTCGCTCTGACTAAGTATAAGATTTCTGCCTGCCTACATCTCCCCTCCTTCTGTGGACAAGTACTAATACAAAACACAAGCGTGCTTGCCGAGCTGGGCAGGACCTTTTCCTGAGGGCAGCTGTTGAAAAGCATTGCTAACAACTGGAAAGGTTGTGTTACTTCATTATCAAAGGGCATCTATCAGAAATGAAAGCAGTTCTGCAGCCACACCTAGCAACAGGTTGGGGTCAAGTATAATGATTATATTTAATTTGAGTTAGTTCCTGAGATTTCAGATGTAACGTACAAAGATGAAAGGCTCAAGGTAGGGGCTGGTACTGTACCTCCAGGCACCAACTCTTCCTATCACCAAAGGAGATTCCAAAGCTGTGGAAGCCACACACATGCTGCACTAAGGACCAGTGTTCATTCTGTACACAAACCACAGTGGCCTTCGTTTTATATGGGGACTTCTTGCTCCAGAAGGAATTGGGAACACTGACTCCATTTGCACAACCCAAGTTTTTCTCTGAAAGTGATAATTGTCAAGTGAAGGCCGTTTCTCTGAGACAGCCAATGAGGAACAGAGTCGTTCTGGTTCCCTTAACCCAGCAACAAAGCAAGTTTACCCTCAGGAGAACAAAGTAGTGGTTAGTTAGACCTGCAGCCATCAGCTCACAGCAGACCTCCAAAAACCTGACTTTGTATATATTTTCAGATATATGCATCCGAAGAAAACGAGAAACCTGGGAGGTGAGAGACTCTCAGGACTCAAAGGGAGGGACCTTAGAAGAAATGTCCAACAGTGGGGACAGGGAACTTGTATAGTTTACCTCCAGTAGAAAGGCAGGACATCGGGTGGAGGGATGGGTAGACCTTTCACAGTCAAAACTCTGAGCCTGAATTGTTCCCATCTGAAAGAACTGCAGGGACAAAAATGGAGAAGAGACTGAGGAAAAGGAGGTCCAGTGACCAGCCCAAATTGGGACCTATCTCAAGGAGAGACTTGAAGGCCTGACACTATTACCAATGCTATGGTATGTGTATAGACAGGACCTAGCATGGCTGCCCCCAGAGTGGCCCAACAAGCAGCTGACTGAGACAGAGGCAGATACTTACATCCAACCAACCAATGGACTGAAGTAAGGACTCCTGTGGTTGAATTAGGGAAAAGCCGTAAGAAGTTGAGGAGGAGGGCAACCCCATAGGAAGACCAGCAATCTCAACAAACCCCTGAGATCTCTCAGACACTGAGCCACCAACCAGGCAGCATATACCAGATGACATGAGGCCCCCAATACATGTACAGCAGAGGACTGCCTTGTCTGGCCTCAGTGAGAAAAGACATACCTAACTCTCAAGAGACTTGAGGACCCAGAGAGTGGGGAGGCCTTGTGGGAGGGGGGGAACATCCTTTTGGAGACAGAGGAGGAACTATGGGATGAGGAATTGTCAGAGGGCAGACCAGGAGGGGGATAACAACTGGACTGTAAAAAAGATTAAAGCTAAATATTGAAGAAGAAAAGAAGGAGGACGAGGAGGAGGAGAAATGGGGGGATGAAGAGGAGGAGGGAAGGGGGAGAGGAGAGGGGAGAGAGGAAAGTAGAAGGAGCAAAGGAAACTAAGAAAACTCATTGGCTCTTAACAGCTTTCATTAGCATCTCTCTGTGGGTCAAAAATGAAATCCTGGCAGCTTTGACATTTATGATTTACAGCCAAAAAGAAAAGCATGGGGCCCCTGTCGCTTTAAAATATATGCATGTTTCAACTACCATGGGCCCTGAGTTTGCTGCCAGATGGAATGCTTGTGTTAGAGAGATACATTTTTTCCATAAGGAGGAACCAGGCAGGGAATCCATGCCCAGAAATGCATGAAAACCACACTGAAGTCTGAGGTCCCAATGGGACAACTGGTCTCCCTTGATCTTTCAACAAAACAGTTGATAATACCATTCTGGGAAGGCAGGTGAAGAGCTGACTGTGATAGTAGTTGGCTCACAGTCCACTCTTAGCCAATGATCTCAGACTTTGAAGGGGGAAGCTCAGCAAATCTGTGGCTATTGGAAAACAACAGAATATTTGGGGGCTTACAAACCACTGACATTTTATAAGCCATAGAACCAATTACCCTCCACAGAGGTCCTGTAGCTTTGCTCAACTGTGTATGTTTTACAGTTCTCTTAAAACAGATCAGCTATATCAGAGGGCAAATGGCTTCTCAGTCCAGCAAGGTTCTCCACTTTTTTCTGTCCTTGCACTGAGTGGCTAGTACCTGACCTTGTAAAACAAAGCCAGATAGTCATACAAGGCAATTGCAAAAAGTCTCCTTTACTAATAATTCATTGCTAACTTCAATGTAAGTATGGCTACTTCTCTGGTGGGCTGGACAGGGGCCAAGACATAGGGAACGGTGATAAGGAACACCCGGTGAGGACCTCAAAGGATGGAAAATGGGTGGCTGTATTTGAGAGACAAAAGAGGTCAGGCGCTGAGGTGGTGAGCAGCAGAGGGTGAGACCAATTTCTGTTCCCATCTCCAATCCATGGTCCTCGTGGGTCAGGAGAGAACTCTTTTTAGGCAGTAAGGACAGGGCCCTGCAAAGCATGAGCTAGCCCACTCCTCTAGTTGGATCAGCTCTCCTATTGGGCCAAAAAGACCTGTTTTAAAGTGTGTGCATTCATTACTGTCCTCCACACACTAAACAATGACCAATATCAATAACAATAGCCTCAGTCTCCATCCAGTTCCCATTGTCAGACTCACAAAAGAGCACTAGGCAAGGCAATGTGAAATGTGGGAGCCCCCCTCAACTCCTTGAAGCACTTTCTCACTTTTGAAAATGAATCTACGCTTTCACAGCTCATGCCTTGTTTCCTTGTTTCTTTGGGAGTGTAATCTGGAAGCCACTGATTCAGGGTAGTTTTGGTGACCATTAATCAATCATCCAGCACCATAGCTCCACAAATTAAGCTCACCAAGAGCTGAGAGCAAGGGTTGGTAACTCTCAGAGATCCCACATCACTCACCATTGTCATTGCTAGGAATAATGTGAAGTATACTTCTCCTCTACCCTGTTATAAAGTAATATTTTGGTCCCTAAACCCTAGCTAGAAAGACCTTTAGAAGATTTAAACATAAACCCACTAGAAGAAAACAAAAGCAAGCCTGAGGCAAGGCATGCAGTGTGCTGTGCCCGGCCACTACCAACGCTATCTCTATGAAGGCCTACACACATCAAGTCCATGTCTGATGTTAGTTATTTACCTTGTTTTAATACTCCAGATCAAGGCCATACAGCTGGATGCATGGTGCTTCAGCCTTGCTTTTGGACCAGGCACATGTTGCCTTATTCATAGGACTATGTTTTCCAAAATTCTCTGTAGCTAGATGTAGATATTGGATTGAGATCCAGATAAGGGGTTATGAGGGGAAATGGCATGGGTCACTTCCTAGATCTTGTTCTCTCTCTCTCTCTCTCTCTCTCTCTCTCTCTCTCTCTCTCTCTCTCTCCTCCCCAACCCCCACACCCAAGTACTGAATTGAGCCCAGATCCTTGACCATGATCAGCCCTTTTAAGGTTTTAGTGTGTGACAGAGTTGTGCTAAATTGCCCAGGCCCTTGATTTTGCAATCTTCCATTTAAGCTTTCCAAGTGCTAGAATACAGACAGGTACACATGACCACACTCAGAGTTGCCTTTAAAGAAAGCACACCTCTCACCAACTTTACCCCTTTCCCTCCATGCTGCTGTCTGCCATGCTGATGAAGTAAGGACCAGACTGGACCTCGCAGTTGGAAGGGTCATCTTAGGGAGTATACGTTAATAACAAGGTTGTCCTAGTTTCTATAAGGTGAGGTCTTAGGCTTCCTCTCAGACTGTGAAGAAAACTGTCTTCTACTTTGTTCCTTGGAGTTTCATTTATATAGCATCCATAAGCTAGCTTTGTTTCCGCTACTTTTCCTGTTGGTATGACAAACATTGGGTAGGAACAACTTAGAGTAGCAGTTCTCAACCTGTGAGTTATGACCCTGTTGGGAGGTCAAATGACCCTTTCGCAGAGGTCAAATATCAGATATTCTACATATCAGATATTTACATTATGATTCATAACAGCAGAAAATTATAGTTATGAAGTGGCAACATAATGTTATGGGCTGGGGCCACTGCAACATGAGGAACTATATTAAAAGGTCGCATTTGGTAGGTTGAGAAGCACTGACTTGGAGGAAGGAGTATTTTGGCTTGAAAGTTACAAAAGGGTTTTGGTTCATCACAGCAGGGAAGGCCATCGTGGTGGGTGCTGGGTGGAGCTTTAGTCACATCCTGGTGGGTCTGGAAGCTGAGACTGCAGGCCATACTCAAAGACTGGTGAAATCTGAAGACCCCCACTCCCGATGATCTCCTTCACCAATATCACTCCATGTCTTCCAGATTCTACAGCCTCCCAAAACAGCATCAACAACCAGGGTCAAGTGTTCAACACAGGAGCCTTCAAACCACAACAGACAAGCTAGAATTGTGACCTGCTTCTACCCAATTCCAAACCACTGCTCCTCTCTACCACAAAATTACAAGATCAAATGTTATCATCAGAAACAGTGTGAAAGGTTTGTGATTTCATCTTTGAGACCAGTTCTTGACATTTGACTCTACAGAGCAATGACTTCCTCTCCATAGGAAGCTCTTATAAACAAAGTCTGTGTGGCAATCCTGGGTATCCAAGAACATCGATGAGGTTCCCATAACACAAAAGCACATGAAGGCTCTGTCTTGCTTTTCTGATGCAGTTGAATGTGAGCAGAGTACACTAGAGAAAGCTTTAAGTAAGTTACAGCTGGGTTAATATTTGGTGATTTTCAACATTATCATTTGAATGTGAATCCCAAATGTTCGCATATTTAAAACCTTATCTGAATGTCAATGTCATGTCATAACTTGGGGGTGGGGGCAATCAGGATTAGATGAAGCCATGGGAGTAGCACCCATGATGGTACTAGTGGCTTTATTAGACAAGGAAGGAATACTCAAGATAGCACTCTGGTATCCCACCAAGAGATGCCCTCTACCACATGATAACACAACAAGAAGACTCTCACCAGATGCCATCACCAAACTCTTGCACTTCAAAACCATGAACTGTTTAGCCCTTAATTACACATTACCCAAGCTGTGCTCTTGAGTTACAGAAACAGAAAACACAGACACCCATTCTATGTACTCTTTCCTCCTTCCCTGGGCTTCTGTTCCCGCATTCTAGCATGCAGTCCTCTTCCAACTCTCTTACCCTCTGCCAAAATAGAAGTGCCTCTAGCATCTGGCCTCCATCATTGTCTGTGTCTTTCCAGCTTCCCACTCCTGTACTTTCTTCTAGCCCAGGAGTGCTAAGGAAGGTTGTCTGATTCTTAGGAGGTACATAGGACAGTGACACCATTTTTCATCCCTTCTAGAGGTATATTATAAAATCTAGTCTATGCCACTTAAGCAGTAATAGTTACTAGCGGCATAGTCATGGTCAAGTCTATAATCCTTAAAGTAGAAATAGTCATAGATCTCACAGTTCTGTTGGTTGAGTAAAGAAAGGTGACATATGCAAATGGATCTACCCATAACAGATGCTCAATCAATGATCATTCTCTGTGTTTCCTTCATTCTCCCTCCTTGCCTTTTCTGAGAAAAGTAAAGCACACTTCCAAATCCCAAGATATAATTCCTCTTGCTCCAACATTCTCAGCACCATAGCTTGTTGACAATACCTTATGTCCTGTAATTGGTTTGTTATGTTTAAGTATCTCAGCACATTCATCATTCAAAGGCTTAAAGGGACAGAGAAGTGGGTAATGGTCACAGGAGCCTACACAGGACTGTAACTGTAGCTCCAGGAGAGGCCACCTGACAAGAGCTGTGGCTTTTCACGGAGAACAGAGCCACAGATCACTTGTGAGCCAGCAGCAGTCTGGTGGGGGAGTAATTACACCTGTTTTCTCTCTTCCCACCCCATCTCAGCTGATGTTTTCCGTTGGATGATCACAAGTAAAGCTGGAGGAGGGCAAGGGGAAGCCACTTCATCCATCCACGTCACCTCTCTCCCAGGACACAGAACAGAGTAAAGAATGGTGGGGAATGAATCTAATGAGACAAAAGGAAGGTATTACTGTTGCCAAATAAGGATAACAAATAATTAATAATAATAATGAGACAGTAGGCAAAGACCTGGGATCTGATGGGAAAGGACAAGTGTCCTTACTGTATGCGTTTCCTATGTCACTGTCTCCTCATTGCCCTTCCATGTGCAGGGACACTTCTGCTTTGTGGGCTCTCTCTCCTATGTCTGCCAAGAACCATCACTCACTCACTTGGATGGTGGCCACATCTGAAACTCTTGCAGAAACATAAGTTCCAATAGACACAGACTGGGGACAAGTCTCAGAGAAGTGACCTGAACTTACTAAGACAGCATCATGAACGGCTCTCTTCCTTTGGTGACATGCCACAGCATCTCCTGCCTGTGTGGCTGACTGGTGCAGGCAAGATAAACATTTGCCCCATAAGGGAGAGAATAAAATAAGTCGTAGACACCTTAGTCACCTACCTACTGTGACCAGAGCTTTCAGATAGGTAGACTCTCTCAGTCTTTACAGTACAAGTCACATCACTCAAGCCCCTTAACTACTTCAGTTCTTCTTGCCTCAAAACAATCTGAACCCCTATCACATAGGGTGTACCCATACTCTCCCATACACTATACCTAACCCTTTATTTCTGGGAATTCTTAAGATCCTATGTTCTACAAGCCTGCTCCACTTGATGTGTGTCTCTTCGCTTAGTGATGTTCCTACCCATCTTCCCTGGTATATACCATATGAACACACTGCTAGGCCTGGCTCTACCATGGACTAGTAATCAATATATTTATAACCATTTGCCTCAGTCTTCTCATCTGAAGATGGGGGTACACCACAGGACCATTTGAGGAGCCTATAAGTGGATATACATAGGTCACTGGGGTGAATGTTCTATAAATGTTAACCATCATTATCATTGGTATCTAGGCCTGCCAAATAGTCCAACAAAGCAGTCTCCAATAAAACCCCTGCAAAATCAGATCACAGGAGCCATTAAATAGTCAGAGAGTGCCTTCTGTCTTCCATACGATAGTCTTCCAAGTTGGAAACAATTAAGATGTGAAGCAGGAGAATCCTAAGTTCAAGGCCAGTCCGGGACACATGGTGAGATCTCGATTCAAAACAAACACCAACAAAGGAAAAACTTGGTCATCTAATACTGCCACTTTCATGGATGTTTCTATCTTTAATTACCATCCTGACCTAGTTAACGTCTACCAATGATCAGTCAGTTATAGGCCAACTCCATGTAGGTATTTGAGGTTTTATTCTTTAGCTTGACCAATGGCTGCTCTCCTGACCAATGGCATTAACATTAAAAACATAACTGTCATTAATTATAGAAATGCTTGCTGACATTTACTTCAGTCTTCCCAAGTATCAGGTTTACTTTTTTATTAATAGCTTTCAAAGGATAGCACCTTTCTCCATAGGCATGTTATTATTGTCAGTGAACATGTCAACAGTCATACTCTCTTAGGTTAAAATCAATCAATATCAGACCATTTAAGGACATACCCTCCATCTAACTGCGACCTGGGAGTGCTGCTCTTCCCGAGGTGCTTAGACTGGAACTCAACTGGTTAAAAATGACATCATATCGCAACTACGTTGGAAGTAATGAATGGAAAGAAGAGGCTTAGACAGAAAAGCCTTAGCTGAAATGTATCTTGTCTCATGTCATTTAAACCCCGAGGAAATTATATAAAATGAAATATAATAATATCCTCCAGTAGCTAATGAAGTTTTATCCATTCGGGCTGCAGATAACAGATTGGTGTTCATAATGTTTGTACCTTGAATCTACCAACTCCAGGGCTGGAGACACGGCTTAGCTGGTAGAGTGCTCATCCATTATGTGTGAAGTTCTTGGTTGATGGATAGCACCACATACATTGGGCATAGTGGTCATGTAATCCCAACCAGGTGAAGGCAAGAGAATCAGAAGTTCAGGGTCCTCTTCTGCTACATTGAAGGCCAGCTTGTAATAGATGATACTGTGTCTCAGGAAAAAAGAAGTCTATTTCATTATTACTGTTTTTTCTATTGTTAGAAATACTTTTAAGCCCTGCAACAGGTAATTGTTGACATGCTTCTCAGCAGGAAGTCACACAAGTAAAATCCAAGGCGATGACGTCACTTCATGCCTGATTGACTCTCTGGCTAGGAGCAAAGCTCTGCTATCTTTTATCTCCAGGAACTGTCAGTATAATAAAATTAAAAATGCTCACTCCCAACTCTGCAGTGACTGAAGATCTCACATTTAGTCAGTTTCCCTTTGTTCTCAAAACCATATCTCCTTTCTGTACTTTTTTCTTATTTGACTCAAATCAGGAAGGATTCAGGCTGCACCTAAAACTCCCCCATCGATTCAGATAATAAGGAGGATGTGGTAGTGAGAAGAAATTGAAAGTAGGGAGTGGAAAGTTGGAGCTTTATGATAGGGTCACCTCACCAGTCCCTTGGGGAGAAAAACCACAGTTTCAGTTGCTCGTTAGTAATTTTATTTCTAGGAAGCCTCTTTCCATAAGTGTTTCCTCCATAGTCCCCAAATTCCAAAGTCTTTTTTGGCTGGATAACCTCACCAACCTGGGCCTTAGCAATTGTTATATATAAAACAAAATAATTCCAAGACAGTGTCTACAATTAATTTTTTTAAAGCAATAGTACTCAGAAAACAAATTGGCTTGATCTTTTAACCAGACTAAAGATGAAAGACAGGATGGTTTCAGTTCTTTTGCTAAGATCAAGACTTGAGGAGTCAAAAGCTATACAATTGTGGCTCCCTCTGAATGCACATAGCTCTGTAGAACACCTCTGCTTTCATGCAAATGTAACCCGGCTTCATTAGGAAGTATTAGTTCCCTTTTCAGCCTCAAACATCAAAGCCATTTGTCATAATTGCTATAATTAGACCAGGCTGACAACACACCAATCAAACAGGCTGCTGCTTCACGGGTGTGGTTGCAAGGGTATCCACGACCTGAAATTCCCACCACGAGGTACTTTCCTTGAGTTAAGAAGTAGTTGTTCTTTAAATATATGAATACATATGTCAGAAAGCAGCTCATACCACTGTTCATCTGCTGACCCCTCTTCACATGTTTTCCTTGCTGAGGAAACAAAGATATTTGAAGCCTTTGTGTCTGAATCGGGCTGTGGCTAACTATGGTAGCTAATGCTACATTGGTCCCTGGGATGCATGTGGTAGAAGAAGAGAACTAACTCCCACAAATTGTCCTTTGCCCCCATCCGTGCACTGTGGTAAACACACCAAATTCAGCTTCCATATCTGCATTCAAGGCCTTTGCTATCTGCTGATTCCCTCGGCAGCCTTTCTTCCTGTCATGAGTGTACGTTCTCTGACATTATACACTAGATTCATTCTTCAAGACTATCAACTCTCCAGTTCCTTTAAAGTCTATAGAAGTCCCGTTTCTTCCCCTCTGCCCATATTTCACTACTTTTCTAGTCATCCAATAAGGAAAGACGGATTCATCCAATGGCTCTCAATGGGATGATACCCATCTATGGACATACAGCAACATCTAGGAATTAAAGACCTTACACTGGTACTTTAACATATATTAACATATGTTAAAATATATTTTATTTAATATATTAATATACTAACATATATGTATACATATATACATGTAATATGCACACGTGCACACACACACACACACATATATATATATATATATATATGTATATACACACACATAGACATATATATATAAAACAAGTTGTCCTTTGTCCCCCATCCATGCACTGTGGTAAACACACCGAATTCAGCTTCTATATCTGCATTCAAGACCTTTGCTTTTGTGCTGATTCCCTCTGCAGCCCTTTGTCCTTTCATGGGTGTATGTATAAATATATATGGGGGTCAAGGTCATCAAGGTACCAGCAGACCCCAATGTATGGTGATGGTCAATTCCTATGAGGAGCAATGCAAAGAGAGCTTATTGCTCACTTATAGGTATGGCAAATACCCAGTAAAAAGCACGTAGAAAATAAAGGGTTGATTCAGACTCAGTCTGAGGTACAGCCCATCATAGTAGCAGGAGCATGAGGCAGCTGACCACACTACATGTGCATTAAACTAGCAGAGAAAGATGAACATGATGTTCAGCTAGCTTTCTGTTTATAAAGTCTGGGACACCAGTCCATGGAATGAGAGTGCCTACTTTTTGTGTGGGTCTTTAACCTCAGTTAACCTAACCTAGGTAATCTCTTAGAGACTCATCTAGAGGCTTAGGTCTTTGGTGAGCCTAGAGACTGTCAGGATGACAATATTATCCATCAAAGGGACTAACAAGCCCCTTTAGGCCTCCTTTATAGGGACATTAATCTACCCTTAAGGGTTCCATCTTCATGATGCAGCCACTTCCCCTACCTCTTTTAACCATGTTACCTTGGATATTCCATTTCAATATATGAACTTTGCTTGTTTGTTTTCAAGACAGGGTTTCTGTGTAGCCCTGGCTGATCAGGAACTTACTCTGTAGACCAAGATGACCTCAAACTCAGAGATCTGCCTCTATCTGCCTTCTGAGCGCTAGAATTATTGGTGTGTACCACCATTCAGCTCACTATACAGACTTTGTAGGTCACCCCAGAAAACACATTCCAGAGAGAGGGGAAAGAGGAAGAACCAAGATGGAGGCAGAGAAGGACGACCCAGATCTGTGTGGCTTTAAGTGGCCACAGGTAGCTATGAATATTTCATACGGGATGGATTTTTATAGGACAATTTGTCTTATCTAGGTGGGCAGTTCATATCATTATCAATTGGTTCTGAGTTTATTTATGGACGTTTTGTGGAGTGAGAATTTACTGATATAATCTGACTGATAAATTACAAGCTTGTTGAGTTTTGATTTTACCATGTTGCTGGGAATATGAGCAGAGTCTGCAGCAAGAGAGCCTTGGGATGGGCCATCGTCCTCTGTATGCGGCCCACCTTGGGAAGTAGGTGGATGGCTGCTGATGTGGCTGGCCACGGCATCAAGATCTCTGCAGGGCCCAGAGAGCAGTCAGCAGCAGTGTGGGGTGGGAATTGGGAACTTAGTGAGTCGGGCTGAGGCGTTTTTGCTGATTAAGATGAAAATGCCCCGCAGATGCCATGTGGCCCACTGGTGCTGGAATAGTGTGGGTTGGTGTTTTCTATTCTTAGTATTTAACCCTTTCCTCCTATTGGGTTGCCTCTTCTAGACTTAATAGGAGAGGAGATGCCTACTTACCGCAAACTTGTGTTTGATAGGGAGACCTGTCCTTCTCTGAAGAGAAAGGGAGGAGGGGTACATGGGGATAGAGGGAAGAGGGGAGGCGGAGGGAGGGGCTGGGAAGAGAGGAGAGAGGGGAAGCTGTAGTTAGGATGAAACAAGCATATATAAATAATGTCGATTCCAGCCAAAAATGGGAATTAAGACGTTTTAAAGCAACAGATAACTATTAGGATGGCAGACTTAAGTCGAAACATCATAATTGTATCTAATGTAAATGGATTAAAGAGAAACACAGGCGTGGTCATTTGGACCACACGACAGAACCCACCTACACTGTTGACGAAGTTAACATGTGAAGTCTGAAGATGCCAACACTTCGCAACTGAGGCAGACAAGTACACACCAGTGTTAGTTCTGAAAAGGCTGCTTTCATGTGCTTCGAGTTACTTCAGAGAAGACCAGAGACAACAAAAACAAACAAACAAATTTCACTATGGTGGAAGAGTCCACTCACCAAACAGACCTAATACCCTAAACAGATGTATGAGGCAGGGGCAAGGGGAACAAAAAAATAGAATAATTGATAATTTTCCTAGAGATGTAAGTACTTCCTAGTCAATACTCTCTAACCAGTAGACAGTAGTTGGAAAGGCCAAAGAGGATTTGATGGTGTCATCAACCAATTTTTCATAATTGTTCCATGTGGAATCCCATTTCAAACACCTTACAGAAGTCACGCGGGAGTCCAGGGTGCCAGAGAATGGGTGGAGGAAGATGGAGCAAATGATGGTGGATGAGAGAAATCCTTGGCTGGAGGTACTGGTGACCAAATGGTCAACAGTGAGTTGTGTGAAGTAATCCACTTACATTCCAGTGTGTGGTGTAAGTCCTTCTCTTGAGGTATCTATCATTAATCTTCCGGCAGCATTTACCCTCCCACTGCCCCCTGAGGCTGGGCTCCTCCTCAGGGTTCCTGCCTGGCCAGCTGTGGTGATGAACTGCTCTCACAGGAAGTGGAAGGGGCTGTCTTAAGTCTGAGGGAGCAAGGAAGTTTGGTCCCAAGAGGGGTTCACTTAGAATGAGAATAGACATTGATCTCAGATCCCAGAAGGAGCAGTTCCCACAAGGCAAATCCCCATCTCCCCTGCTCCTTACAGAGATACACCTGACAGGTAAAGTCAAAGGGAGCAAATATTTACCCAGTAGATGTAAACTTGGGGGTTGGGGTTAGTCTCCTTAGCAGGAGAATAAGCCTCCAGAGGTCTCCTCTTGGCTGACTGAAGCTTTCAGGCCAGAGCAGAAGTGGGTCACTAGACCCAAAGACCAACAACATCAAGCAGTTAGACGATGCTGGGGAGTAGCAGGCTCCACTGCTGGAGACAGCCAGAGACCAGTCTTTGAAAGGGTTAGCCATCGAGATATTTACTATTTGATGCCTATTGGAACTACCTGCCTTTACAATCCTTGGTAAACCCTAGATGGTTCTTTTCACTCAAAGGAGAAAATGGGATACTGAGGACCCCTCCAAGGCTGCCTCGAGGGAGTATAGGACTCACATAGCTTACTAGGACCCACCTTTGGGCGAAGACTCACTTCCGTTTATCAACCCCAAAAATAAGTAAATAAATAAATTCTCAACGTCTTTCACTTTGGGGAGCTTAAGGCAGACAAGTGAGAAAGAATGGCCAAAGGAGAGACAGACACTGAGGCACTGGCACTGGCCACTCTAGCACTTTGCTTTGGGCTGCCACACAGGGCTGTGAGCAGTGTGGAAACGCTGGCTTTTTTTCTTGCAGTTCTGAAGGCTCCAAGTCCAAGATGAAGGCACCGGCAGCGCTGGTTCCTGTCCTCCGCTTGCAGGTGGCATCCTCTCCGTTTTCCCACAAGGCCTTCCTCTGTGCATGTCGGCATCCAAATTCTCTTCCAAGGACAGCAGTCAAACTGGATTAGGGCCATCTCAATGACCTCATCTTAACTCACTGACCTCTGTGAGGATTCTGTCTCTAATCTCAGGCAGAGGCACTAGGGCATAAAGGCCCCCTGCACATGAAGTTGAGGGTTCTATCGGATCAGTGCTCTCCATGCAGAGTGGCTCTTGTCAGTTCCTGGAAGAGCAGTTTTAAGTCATGACCCTGCATCTGTTTCTCCTTCCCTGATTCCTTTCCAGAAATCATATAACCTCCTCTTTTTTTTTTCTAGAAACAGTAAAAACATATCCTCGTAAGTTTCCTGCAACTAGGCAGTGCCATCTTTCCAGAAATTGGTTTTCTGAGAAATGTATGCCTCCAACACATGCCACAGACTGTATTGATATGACTTCATTTAACCCTTTAGAAAAGACAAAGAAGGCTATGGTGTTGCATGCCTCTAATTCCAGCACTCAGGAGGCAAGGGCAGGCAGAGGTCTCTGAGTTTGAGGCCACCGTGGTCTACGGAGCAAACTCCAGGCCAGCCAGAGCTACTCAGAGAAATCCTGTCTCAGAAAGATAGGTAGAAAGGAAGGAAAGAAGGAAGGAAGGAAGGAAGGAAGGAAGGAAGGAAGGAAGGAAGGAAGGAAGAAAGGGAAGGAAAAGACCAAGACATCTGAAACCTACCATCTTGTCAGTAGAGTGTCTCTTTTATGTCTTTCTCAAGACATTTTAATTTGTTGTCTCTGCCAGCATCTGCCCCACCCTTAACCCAGCCCATTGAGCAAGATGTGGGGAATGCATCTGAGAATGTTCTGGAAGGGTTAGCTCACACAGCTGTGCAGTGCCACGTTCCTGCACATCATGCCTAAGGAAGGGGGAAGAGGAGTCACCAATTCTCAAGGTCAAGGAGGGCAGTTCCCAGGGGACAAAGCTTGTTTGTGGAAGTGGTACTTGATCTAAGTCTGCAGTCATTTGGATGCTGTGGCACCAGATAAAAGCCAGATGTGATGCTGTACATCTATAGCTCCCCCGAGCTGGGAGAACAGAGACCGGAGGACTCCAAGGACTCACTGGCCAGCTAATCTAGCTAAAATAGTAAAGCTTCAGGAGCATTGGTGGACGGCATCTCAAAAATTAAGGCACCTGAGGAAGAAATTCTGTTATCAACCTCTGGCTTGCACTTGACATTTGAACAGCAAGCACATCTGAGCAGGCACACCACACACACACACACACACACACACACACACACACACACACACCAACATCAGGACACATATATGATGTGGGTGATATTTTGTTAATTTCATAGATGAAGAGCCTCAAAGTATGAAAAAACTAGGCTATAGGCCAAGGGGTGGAGCCAGTCTTTGGACTTGAGTTTGTGCACAATGAGCTTTGTTCTTGCTGGTCACGCTCTCCCCCGCATCTCACTATCATGCATTGGCCTTTCTCTCCCTACACCGAGCATCTCTTCTCCTACACCGAATTCCATTCATGACTTCTGTGTTCTCATCAACCCATTTATATGATACAGCTAATGCACCAGTGTGGTCCAGAGCTTGGGAAAATAAATCTCTTTTAATGGTACAGATTAGTGATAGCTGGAATGTAGGTTTTGGTGAATGAAGTAATAGCTGTGAGTTAAAATGACTAACATGTGACTCAAACCAATAGGAACACTATTTATTGATCAATGTTGAAAAATAAAACAATACGTAATGTGTGCGATGTCATGGTGTGCTTTATGCAAATATAAATCAGTAAGCATCCCACAATTGGGTTAACAGTGACAAGTTCAGCTCTACATGTAATCAAATGTGCTGATGTAATATTACTTTGAAATTAAGAATAAAGTAGGTTTGTCTTGTGAGCATGTGTGTGCAGGTACACAGGCACATATATGTATATATGCATATTTCTACATATATATGTATGTACACGTGTATGCATATAAGTATATGCACATGGAAGTTAGAGATCAACCTATGGTGTCAGTCCTTTGAAGCCAGCCACCAAAAAAAAAAAAAAAAAAAAAAAAAAAAAGACAAGATTTTGGGATTTAGCTCAGTGGTAGAGCACTTGCCTAGCAAGCGCAAGGCCCTGGGTTCAGTCCCCAGCTCCGGAAAAAAAAAAAAAAAAAAGAAGCCAGCCACCATGATTTTGAAGCAGAATCTCTTATTAACCTGGATGGCACTTGACAAGCAAGCAAGGCTGACTGGTCAGCAAGACCAGACGCCTGCCTCTCTAGCACTGGGTACAAGCACACAAGATCACACATATATATATATATATATATATATATATATATATATATATATATATATATGTATGTATGTATGTATGTATGTATGTATGTATGTGTATGTGTATGTGTATGTATATGTATATGTATATGTATATATATATATGTAAGAGAGAGAGAGAGCGAGAGAGCTCAGTTCCTCAGGTTTATACTACATGTTTTGAGGTCCCCAGCCTGAAGAAATGTATCTTTTTCCGTGGTTTGCTTTTTTTGTAGTTGTTTCTTGTTTGTTTGATCTCAGCATAGATCGGACTAGCATCAAACCCATAGCAACCTTCTTGCCTCAGCCTCCCAAGGGCAGGGATTACAGGGATGAGCCTTGCTGTAGGCCTTTATGTGAATTGTCTGAGATCTGCTGGCTATTTCTTTTGGGCAACAACCTCCAAACTGAGAAGAGAGACAGAGCTCAGAAGAGGTGGTCACTACGTAATGAATGGAAGTAAACAAAAAGTAACTTAATTTCCCCCTAGTCCTCTGCACAGGCATTAAACCAGAAGTCTCCTAAACTGCAGAACACTCTATCTCCAGACACTCTTGGGAAATCTCTTCCATCTGCTTTGGTTGAAAGAAACACGCTGCTTTTCCCCCTTGAACATCATGCACACTTTCTCTTAATTGAAGCATTAGTCACATGACTGAATAAAGTACAGGAATAATTAAGACTATAGCAAAGAGACTCTGATGTGCACACAAACTCAGCAGGGGCGGGAGCAGGCCATGGGGACATTCGCTAAATGTTTGCACAGGATGGCAGGTTCTAGAGTAGTAACTATTGGCACTGTTAAAGTTGTGCACTGGAGTACTGGAAGTGACCCTGAGCAGCATAAGAAAATAATGATAAATGTTATTTATTGAATGATTATGATTTTTTAGTCACTGTTTTAAGCGTCCTGCCTTCATTATGTCTTCACTATACTGTATCCAATCTCACTCATACCAGGAAACAAACAGGCTTCTAAGGGATAATAGTAAAATAATCTGGAGTAACACCTTAGAGTTGGACAAGACAAACAGAAGGAAGAGAGCCCAGGAGCGGGAGTAAGAGTCAGAGACCCACTTGTCTACGCTCTCAAGAATCCCACAAAAACACTAAACTGGAAGCCATACTACACACACAGAGAACCTGGTGCGACCTGTGCAGGCCTGGTGCACGCCGCCTGTGTCTCTGTGAGTTCACATGAGCTCCCATCATGTTGATTTAGAAGGGATTGTTCTCCTGTGTCCTCTACTCCGTCTTGCTCTTATATGCTTTCTGCTACCTCTTCCACGGGGTTCCCTGTGCCCTGAGGGAAAGGATTTGATAGAGACCCCTCATTTGGGGCTGAGTATTCCAAGGTCTCTCTCTCTCTCTCTCTCTCTCTCTCTCTCTCTCTCTCTCTCTCTCTCTTTTCTCTCTCTCTCTTGTCTGTCTCTCTGTATAATGCTTGGCATGGATCTCTATATTTGTTCCCATCTTTGATGATGGCTGATATATTAGCATAGCAAAATGTCATTATGAGTTATTTTATTGCTACTTTTTTTTGTCTTGTTGTTGTTGTATTTTCAGAACAGTAGTATTTAGTTTTACTCTAGGTCCCTGGGAGATCTTGTCTCTGGTTCTTGGTCACCCAAGCAGTGCTGGGTATGGGTTCCATCTTATAAAATGGGTCTTAAGTCAAATCAGATATTGGTTGGCTACACCCACAAGCATTGTGCTACCCTACCAATCCTGTGGGCAGGACAGTATTATAGATCAGTACTGGCTGGCTTAGGGTTTGCTCTTCTCTTTTGGTAACATACAATGTACCTTCCTGTAATGCAGACACTAACACACAGGGCTAAAGGCTCTGTGGGCACCAGCTGACTCCTCCATGTTCAATGAGTTGTGTAGGTGTTTTGTTCAGCAATGGGGCCTTACTGTCAGTTTGTGAAGACCAACCAGTACTCTTGGCAACAGTCTGAGTTGGTTGGGGATTCCTATATGACCCCCTTTGGCCAATGACTCAATTAGATGTAACCCAATCCCAGTACTGGAAAGTTCACTTGATGACAAGAAATGGCTAGGTGCGACTCTACCTTGCCCATTCTTTGGCAATTTCATCAGATAACCTTTATATATGATTATATTTTGGGAAGCTTCTACTGTAGTAGGTTTATATACTACCCCCTCAAATGGCCCTTAATTTTACCTGTCTCTCCCCACATATCCTCCTTTTCCCCTCCCCTCCCCAATTGTTACTACTATTCCAGACCATCCCATCCATCCATAACTATCTATTCTATTTCCCTTCCCTAACAAGATCTATCTGTCCCCCCTAGTCTCTTACATTATATCTAACATCTGTGGTTCTATAGATTGTAGCTTGCTTCCTATTGACTCAGCAGCTATCATCCACATATATGAAGATACATAACATATCATATTTTTCTTACTGGATCTGAAATAGCTCACTCAGGATAATTTTTTTTTTTATAGTTTCATCCATTGACCAACAAATATCATGGTGTCATTCTGTTTAACAGATGAGTAACATCCCATTATGTAAATGGACCACATTTTCTTTATCCATTCTTCCGTTGAGGGACATCTAGGTTGCTTCCAGTTTCTGGCTATTCTGAGTAGAGCAGCAATGCACATGGTTGATAGAGCTAGCGTCTCTGTGGTAGGATGAAGCATCTTTTGGGTACTTGCCTAAGAGTGGTATACCTGGATCTTGCAGTGGATTGATTCCCATCCTCCTGAGGAACCACCATTTTGACTTCTGTAGTGGCTGTTCAAGTTTGTTGTCTCACAACAATGGATGGATGGTCCTCGTACTTCACATCCTTGAAAGCATGAGCTGTCACTTGTTTTATTGATGTTGGTCATTCTAACAGGTTTAAGATGGAATCTCAAAATCCTTTTGATTTGCACATGTCTGATGGCTAAGGATGGAGAGCACTTCTTCTAGTGTTTCTCAGACATTTGAGATTTCTCCGGTGAGAATTCTCTATTTAGATCTGTACCCCAGTTTAAATTTGTTTTCTTGGTATCATTTTATCTCTGTGCCTTTGACCTGGGTTTCTTTTTGCTTTCTCTATTCCTATTATTCTTAGATTAGTCTTTTCGTAGTGTCCCAGATTTCCCAGATGTTTTATTCTAGGAATTTTTTTCAGATTTAACATTTCTTTGACCAAAGTATCCATTTCTTCTTCTATGTCTTCAATTCCTGAGCTTCTCTACTCCATTCCTGTGTTCTGTTGGTGAGGCTTCCCTGAGGTCCCTGTTTCAGTTTCTAAATTTTCCATTTCTGGATTTCCCTTAATTCAGGTTTTCTTTATTGATTTTATTTCCATTTTCAGGTCTTTAACTGTTTTATTCATTTCCTTCCACTGCTTGTGTTTTCATAGATTTCTTTAAGGATTTAATTCGTTCTTCTTTAAGGACCTCTATCATATTCATAAAGGCCATTTTGAGGTCTTCGTCATGTGCTTCAGCTGTGCTGGAATACTCAGGGCCTGCTATGGTAGGGTTGCTTAGCTCTAGTGGAGACAGATTGTCCTGTCTATTATTGGTTGTGTTTTTAACATTGGCATCTAGGCATCTGGAATCGAGAAGATTGTCATTCATGGTGCAGATATCTGGTCTTGTTTTTGTTTTCTGAGTGTTTCATTCCTTGGTTTCTGATGCCCTCTCTGTCTCTTAGGAGAGTGTGGTGGCTGTGTGTTTCCTGGTAGGAAATATTTCTGATGCTGAAAGTTATGTCTACTAGGGGTTCCGGATAAAATGTGTTTCTGGGTAGTGAGAACTGATACTTAGAAGTGGAGATGAGATGAAGGGGCACTGAGAGGGTCCACAGGAAGGAGGAAAGCAGGGTGTGTCATCAGAATCTGCTTAGGAAACAGGAGCAGGCAGTGGGAACAGTCCACAGCAGAATGTCTACTACTGATCTAAGGATGAGACTGAAGGATTGGACTTAGACTAGAGAGATAGGAGACAGAAAATGGAGGAATGGAGAGATAAAAGTGGACTTAGAGGAAATTGCAGAGGTTACCTGCTCTTGGGTTAGCCTACCTGCTAACAGTGGCCTGTGGGTTCCCAGGGAGCTCCTGTTAGAGTTGGGGACCAGGATAAAGCAGTGACTGGCTGGGGTCAGGGCAGTGGGGAGGCATGCCTCAGTTGATAGTCTGGAGATGAACCAGGAGATCTCCGACCTGGAAATTAGACGAGGGCATTGAATTTGAAGGAACAGAGGAGAAGTGAAGATCTGCAGGCAGCCTATCTGCTTCTTGGCCTCAGAGGGAAGCTGATTTTTTACCTGAGGATATGTCTGTGGCATATTAGCATGCATGAATAGTCTAAGAGTGATGATTGAACACAGACACTCTCTATTTTCACAACCCATGGTACCCATGGTGTAGAATACACAATGGAGAAATTCATTTGAGGAGGCTAAAAAGCTTTTGGTTTTTTGTCGCTGGTGTTGATTATGGGTAACAGCAAAATGGATCTTCCTGAGTAGAGGTAACGATGAAGGTATCTGGTGCTGATGGTCTCATACTTGCCCTAGAAGGACTCAGCCAATAGGAGGGCTCCAGGCTGCACAGAGGGGTACAGAACTGGGAAAGGAAGAGAGCACAAACCTGCATAGAACCAGGGATGAAGCAGGAGACAAACACCAAAGCAGAGCTGTGGCCAGCATCAGAACTGTAGTCAGCATCAGGGCAGCTTGTGAAGAAACAAGGAAAGCTGTAGAGATGGAGGGCATTTCTAGAACAAGGAATCAACTGGGGAAACTCACCATGGCCAAGACCAAGGCAACCCAAAAAGAAAATAAAGTAGAATTAATTAGAGCCCAGAGTATAAAATCCCATGAGTCCATCCTGGCACTAATGAGTGATTGGATTAATGAACAACCACAAAAGTCAAATCCCTGCATGTGAGTGCTCTGTATAATTGATGCAGAGAATCCACTCTAGAGGAAGAACATACATCATAAAGTCCATTCCTATGGTGGGGAGCACAGGGGAAAAGACAAACTTTATAGTCAGAAGCTTCTCCCACCAGGTGGCCTAGGCCACTCTAGGCCTGGAATGCCATGCTGACAGTATCCACCCTTGACGAGATGTGGTGGCAGTGTGGTGTCTGTGACCAGTCACTCTCATAACCCCAGGTACTCAGGAAGTTGAGGTAGGAAAGTGTTAAGTGTAAGGTCAGTACAGGCAACTCAGAAACAAAGTGGGGAAAGGTGGGGAAGGGAAAGGAGAGGTTTTAAATAGCTTAATACTAGAGTATTTACTTTCCAAGCATACATAAGACCATTGATTTATTCCCTGAATTAAAGGGAAAAAAAAAGTCAGGGAATAACACACCTGATGCAAAGGCTAAAAGACCATGCTGTTGGGTGAGGAGGGAGGTGAGAGAGATCTAGGAGGAACCAGAGTAGAAGAAATTATTAAAATACATTACATACAATTTTAAATTAAAAAATAAATATATACATTTAAAAATTTCTGAAACAAGCAAGCAAGCAAATGCATCCTACACTAATGGAGAAAATGTTCACAAGTGTAAATACATATATTTTAAAAATGTTAAAACAAGCTAAGCAACCAGAGCTTCCAGGGACTAAGCCACTACCCAAAGACTATGCATGGACTGACCCTGGACTCTGACCTCATAGGTAGCAGTGAATATCCCAGTAAGAGCACCAGTGGAAGGGGAAGCCCTTGGTCCTGCTAAGACTGAACCCCCAGGGAACTAGATTGTTGGGGGGAGGGCAGCAATGGGGGGAGGATGGGGAGGGGAACACCCATAAAGAAGGGGAGGGAGAGGGGTTAGGGGGATGTTTGCCCGGAAACTGGGAAAGGGAATAACACTCTAAATGTAAATAAGAAATACTCAAGTTAATAAAAAAAATTAAAAAAAATGTTAAAACAAGTAAGCAAGCAAGAAAATGCATCCTACACTAATGGGGAAAATGTTCACAAGTCACATGCCTGCTAGGTATCTAGTACTAAAGTCACAGAGCTCACAGCTCAACAACTAAAGAAACAAAGTGTCTCATTTAGATGTCGTGAAAGCTGTAAGAATGGATCTCTACAGAGAACGGACATTAAAAATGATCACTAAAGAGCTGCCACCACCATCCAGCAAGGAAAGCATGTGAGAGATTCCCCATTAAGAGGAGCAGAGTAAGCAGCATGCTACCTGGAAGGAAGCTTGGCTCAGCAGAAGAAACAGAGGAAGTCAGAAAAGATCTGGAGGCTTTACCTGATGGGGTGAGGGTGGTTCATAACTGCAACAGACGTGCCATGAGACCAGATGTTAAATTTACGTTAAAACTAGAGGGGCGCTACATAGGAAGTCTTATTATCTCTTCCATTTTCCTGTTACTCTAACGCTGTTTTTTTTTTTTTTTTTTTTTAAAGAGGGAGGTTTGGGGCGTGGTTTTATGTGCCTATGATCCTAAAAGCCACAAACCCAAACTCAAAGCTTGTAGGACTAAGAGGGCCAGTGTCACCAAATAAGATCCTTGCCTTTGACTTTCAATGGTAAGACTCGAGAAATGACAGGAGAAAGTTGTTAGGCTCAGTCAGGAATAAGGAGAATCGGCGGAGATCTGGAGATCTTGAGGTCAAATGAGGTCGAGATCTAGAATTTCTGTGGCTTCAGTATGATCCTGGTGGATTCTATGCATGGTTTCCATCCGCATCTAATGTAGACCATACATAGAACTATTCTGTGTGCACAGAAACCAAGCGTAACTACTCTGTGAATGGAGCCCACTTGGAATTCAAGTCTGCAGGACAGCAGAGAACCACCAGTGACCAGGATGGTGACAACCAGTGCCCTCCTTCATTTCCAAGGACTACCCACATCCTCACAAACATTTTATAACCTTACAGAACAGGATGGTCTCCTCCAAATATAAACATATTTAGCTTCAGTCCTTGAAAGCAGAGGCTTGAATCTTTTGGTATTTTGACATTTTAGGTTTAATGACTGGAGAACAAATGCAAACCTTTTGAATTGCTGAGAAAATAAAAATCGCCTAGAACGCCACCTCTCTCTCTACTCTTCCAATAAGTCTGTACTGCCTCAGAACACAGCCTCACTCTCCTGGGTGATTCACACTGGACAATATTCTGGCTCCATTTTGTGGGCAGTAGCTTGCTTCCTCTGGATTCTTCACCCATGGCACATTCATGATAACTCTGAAGTGAAAACTAGAAACAGGGACCACTTGAGTTTGAGGCGTGAGTCCACCAGCTAGAATAAGGGATAAGGGTCAGTGTGTGTGTGTGTGTGTGTGTGTGTGTGTGTGTGTGTGTGTGTGCGTGTGTGATGCTGTATGTGTGTAGTGTATGTGCATGCATGCATTTGGATGTGTGTACATGTGTGTATGTGTGTGTGAAGGCCAGGGGTCAATGTTGAGCGTTTTCCTCTATCATTCTCCACCATGTATTTTGAGACAGGGTCTCTCACTGAACTGGAATGCACTGATTTGGCTAGCCTGGCTGTCCAGTGAGCTTCCAGAATCTTCCTGTCTCACCCATTCCCACAATGCTGGGGTTTCTGCTGTGCTGCCATGGGCCCCGCTTTTACTTGGGTGTTGAAGATGCAAGCTTAGACTCTCATGCTTGTACAGCAAGTATTTTACTGACTGAGCCATCTCCGCAACCCCTCCTTTTGTTTCCTTTTTCTGAATAAGGGTTATTTCTGACAGCTTCCCTTTTATCCACACTAGAATTCAGCATCTGCTCTTAGAGGGGAAAATCCATCGAACTCACCAGGATCACACTGAGGCCACATGGAATTCTAAATCGTGACCTCATCTGACTTGGGAGCCTGTGCTCACGATCTCCAGATCCCTGCTGATTCTAGAGTCTCCTTATTCCAAACTGAACGCAGCAATGTTCTCTCTTCTGAACAGGCAGCTGCAAGGTGCCCACACCTCACTGTCATTTCTTAGACGTCAGCAAGTCCTGCGTCCCACCATTGGAAGTCAGGGAGAAAGATCTGATTTGGTTACAGCTGGCTTGCTGGCACTACTTCCTGGTGTGCACAGCAGATTTGATTTCTGATAAGCGTGTGAAACATAACTTTGGGGTTGGGGGATGGGGTAGGTGCTACCTTTTGTTTTGGTGAAGGTGGCAAGTTGCTCTGTGTTTTCAGGTGAGGACTAATCAAATTCATAGTTTGGTTTCGCAAGAAAATGAACAGGGTTGGGGGGCGGGGCTCTACAGTGGGTATTTAGAAGAGATAAACCTTCTTCTAGTCCAGGGAAACCAGAGTTTGAGCTCTGGGAAGAAACAAAGTCTTGGAAGGCAAGCTCCCCAACCCTGCTGAGACCCCCTCCCCCACTCCTCTTCCTTCCTCTTTTTCTTTCTTGTCTCCAGTCCCCATCTGCACCCTGCAAGAAAGAAAGGGGAAAGAATGAAACCAAAGCAGCCCCTGCCCTGCCTTTTATGGACTTGGGAAAATTCCTTATTTTCAAAAGGTTCCAAGTCATGAATGTCCTGCTCAGACCCAGTTCCATCAGGGTGAAGGGTCCAGGTTTCAGAGATTTCCAGGGTCCAAGTGAGGAGACACGGAACACTGGGAACACAGGCTGACTTTGGGTCATGTGCACCCCATAGCTTACCCGGGTGTTGAGTCAGCGGTCCTCGACCACAGAAAGGTCAGGCCTATCTGCCAAAGTGAAAGTGCTGAATTATATTGAAACTGTCGGGGGGGCGAGGGGGGGATAAACCAACCCCCGCCCCACATCTCTAAGTATTGTCTCTGAATGTCATGTTTTTATCTAGAATTACTGTAAACTCATTTCAGAGTGGTTGAGGCCTGTGGTATTCTGAGCAATTTACTCTTCCACTTAATTCAACCTAACCACTCGTATTCCCAGGCCTTGACCTAGCCTTGCTTCCCCTAGGTCTTCTATGGGCCCCTCCCGTTTGCAAGCCCTGAGCATTTCCAAGCAGGTTTCAAGGTCAGGAGCTTGGGAAATACTACAGGATGGAAGGAGTCTGGCCATCCAGTATAAACCTCACCAGAGAAGACAGGTACAAACTAGTGTCCTAGGTCTTCTTGGGGACCTTCTGCCCTAACTGTGTACTGGGGATGGACAACCAGGTCTGTGTCCCAATTCAGCCTCACCATGGCCTCTGATTAGCCCTAGAACCTCTAAAAAATTATGACAGTGTCTAAGAAGTATGAAAACCAAATCTTCCTCACAAGACTGTAGGCGGGCATAGAGTTCACATATGTAAAATCATCTGGTAAAGGACAGAAAGTCACAAATGGCACCTTTCTCACGCTCCACCCCCAACTCCCAACACACCCTGTCCAATAATCCAGCCCCACATTCAGTCTGCCTTTCTCCCTCTAGGACAGCATCTTTGCCAACCCTGGACCCATCTCCTCTCCTCCCCTGGTGAGAGCTCACTGCTGACTGCTACGCACTGCACCGCTGTCTAGAGAACTGGATGACTCCCAATTACTGGATTCCACTGCGAATGCCAGCCAGTGCCAGCATCCGTGTAGGCTTGGCCCAATCACATACTGTCCTCTCAACACTGTGCTGTGGACCATGGCTCCTTCTCCACGCCAGGTCTCTGTAGCAAAGGCATCACTAGTTTACTTTCCAACCCCAGTGAGCCTCAGATCTAATCTCCTTCCCAACCTGGATCCCAATGATGGCTGGTTTTTAAAGACCCAGGACTCCCAAGCCATACTCACAGCTTAACTATATGAAGTCGAGCTGTTCTTCGCCATCTCGAAGGCTCCTCAAGACTTCACAGGGCCTTAGCATCTGCTTCCTCCCTCCTGAACCTTCTGGAAGGAAGATGGTGTCAGATAGTTAGAGGACTGACCTTAGTCATACTGATCCCAGAGGACCCCTAAACACCTGGCCAGCTGTGTCACCCTCTTTACCTCAGTTTCCTCTTCTGAGCAGAAAAGAGTTAGCCTGGCATGGTGGCACGCACCTTTGATCCCAGCACTCAGGAGGCCGAGATGGGCAGATCTTTGTGAGCCTGGTTACAGATCTAGTTCTAGGACATCTCCTTGAAAAACAGGTAACAAAGAATTATACTTCGCCCCGTGGATGTTCTAGGAGGGCTAACAAGCAGGGCTAACAAGTTCATACATGTTCAAGGATTTTCTTAGTTTAAAGCTTCCCAAAACCAGGTTCACATTTCATGAAAGCTAGCACTGCATCCGGAAGGCAGAGGGGCTGGCATTTCAATCTCCTGATGTCTGTAGTCCTGAATCCTTCACAGACTTTTCTTTTTTAAACTTAAAAAAAAAAAAAAAAAGAACAGGTCTCTCTATGGAGCCTTGCTGGCCTTGAACTCCCAGAGATCCTCCTGCCTCTGCCTTCTGAGAGCTGGGATTAAAGGCATGTATCACCCCCATACCAGCATTCCTCATAGACTTTTATTTATTTTTATTTATTATTATTGCTTTAATCATTATTTTGAGACAGGGTTTCATTATATCTCTGACTATCCAGGAACTCACTATGTAACCTCGAACTCACTGAGATCCACCTGCCTCTGCCTCCACCCCCAGAATTGAACTGAGATTGAAGGCATGTGCCATCCTGCCCTGGTGTTTAACCAAAGCAGACATTGAGTTTATAATTTCCATCATATGTGCTACATGAGAGGCACAGTTGACCTTCTACAAACTTGGTTGTCTCTGAGGGACAGATGATGGCAACATGGCAGGAGCTATACTTAGTAGGAAGGGCTGTTCCCTCCCCTCCTTCCTATAACAACACCCTATGGCAGGGTGAAGACAGGCCAACAAATGCAGGGCAGTCAGTGAAACCCAAGGAGCTTCCAGTGACTTCGCTATCCTATGGATGCATTAGCTAGAACATAGCCAAGCAGAATAGACCAACATGCAATCCAGATCTAAACCCCCACCATCCTCGCTCATTGTCTGCCCACCGTGTCTCTAAGGGGCCCAGCCAAGTGTAGGACTAACTTCTAAAAGACCATTTGGAAAGAGTGAGAGCTTCATTCTCTTAAGCATTCACCCCTTCTATGGCATTTATTAATCACATACCATGTCCCAGATGTACTTGATATTGAAGAGGCAAAGCCAGGCCCATGAAGAACTCTAAAATCCCAGAAAAACAAATAAGGAAGTAGATGATGATAGGCCAGCCACCAGGGGCACAGGAAGTCGGTGGCTGTGAGAATGCACAGGGTGGATAGCGCTGACCCTGCAGGACATAGGGTGTAGGGGTGACAGAGCTCTGGGAAGGCAGAGTTCAGCTTCTTTAAAGATGGCCAGGTATTAAGGAGAGAAATCAAGAGAGAGTGGCGAGCAAGGAGAAAGAGCTATTGTAAGGACAAAGATAGCTGCACGTGGAGATAAAAGAATGGTGAACTGGGGGACTCTGGGCGTGGCTTCCACATTCTACCCCCTCCATTCCCCACCCCAAGTGGTGTGGCTTTCTTGGCATAATTGAGTTCCTGGAGAGACAGATAGGAGGTGGTGTGATACCTTTCCCATCTCCTGCTTTAGAGCAGGGGAAGCCAGAGTCTGGAATGGGAGAAGTGGCAGAGAAGAGATAAGGCCAGCCAGCCCTTGCTCTGGCCCCTTCCTGATGCTCAATAGTTTGAGCCTGTCACATGTTCTAGAGGCTCTGGGCCCCACTGTGTTAGAATCCACATTTGAACCTTCCTCCCTAAAGTAAACTGCCTTCTCCATATGACCAAAGATAGTAAAGACAAGGAGCTGGAGAGAGGCCCAATCAATGGTTAAGAGAACTTGAGGCTCTTCCAGAGGATCTGGGTTCGATTCCCAGCACCCACATAGCAGCTCACAAATGTCTGTAGCTCCAGTTCCAGGAGGCATGGCAACCTCTTCTGGCCTCTGCAGCTACCAAGCATGCATGTGTCATAAAGACAAACATGAGTCAAAGTACCCATACACATACAAATAAGTACACAAGTAAATAAATGCTAATTAAATAAATAGATACTAAAGACAGCCATTGACCCAGAAGACATGATTGTGATAACTCAGAGTTCTTTTTAAGAGTCTTCCTTGTATAGTCTGAATGCTTCTGTCACCCACGGCCCCCAAAATTCAGACTGAAATCCTGGTCCCAGAGGTTACAATATTAGGAGTGATTGAATCATGAGAGTACAGCCTTCTAAATGAAGCCCAAAAGAGGGCTGCCTCCCACCCAGTGGGAAGGTACCATCTGTGAGAAGGAGGCAGCCATCAGCTGGGCTGCTGCCTGGCTCTTCCTGAGCTTCTCAGAACGTGAGAAACCCGCTGCTTGTGTTGTAGCCGCCCAGACCGTGTGTGGTTTGTGCAGTGGTGGCGGTTGTTTTGTTTGTTTTGTTTTATGTAACCCAGGTTAGCTTCCCACTTGTGATCTCCCTGCTTCAGCCTTCTAGCTCTCTTGCATCCACTCCCTGAGTGCTAGGATTCCAGGCATTGGGCACCCCCATTCTCACCTTACACTCCTCCCAGTGAGACCTAAGACTAAATAAATCATTCCCAATACACACTTAGTTGCGGTCATATAAAATACAATTTTTAATAAAAATGTATCTCACAGAAGAGACAGCACACCATTCTTTCAAATATTGCCTTTTATTTATTTTTTTAACATTTATGTTTATCTGGTGTGTGTGTGTGTGTGTGTGTGTGTGTGTGTGTGTGTGTGTGTGCTCGCACGCATGCTCTCGCACACGCTCGTGCACATGTGGGCATGTCAGTAACAGGGCACTTGTGTAGAGGTCAGAGGACAGTTTGTGGGTGTCAGTTCTCTCCTCTCACCATGTGGACTCAAACTCAGGTCATCTCCAGGTCGATGTGGTGGTTCCCACTTGTAATCCCAGTATGTGGGAAACTGAAGCAGGAGGATCTCTGTGGAGTCAAGGTCAGCCTGTGCCACAGTGACTTCCAAGACAGCCTAGAGACACCCCTCCTTTCAATACATACATACATACATACATACATACATACATACATACATACATAAAAAAGCAAATGTCAGCTCCCATACTCAATGAGTGATCTTTCTGGCTCACTTTTTGATTTGATATACTACTCGAAATAATACGTGTATAAATAGAATATAAACAATATATTATGTACACTAATTCATTTCCTAGTCCTCTTATCAGCTGCACAACATCTGAGGCGCAGTTCAAAACGAAAACATGTGGGGCTCCTAGTTCAAAACATAAGCAGTTTCTAGACAGCAATGTTAAACTAGACATTAAGCCCACCTCCCTGCTGGTCACACAGCTCATCTGCCTAAAATGCTGTCCCTGAACCCACCAAACTCCCTGCCAGGGCCTGGGAAGACACTAGCCAGTCAAACCCATGCGGCCTGTGCCCTCCCTCCACAGGTCACAGCAGAAAAGAAGAAAGGGAACGTTCTCTCTGACATTTGATGGGGACTGAGATAGGTCCTGGGTCATCTAGGAGCCACCTTATCTCCGAGGTCAGCAGGGACTTGCCTGAGGAAGTGACCTAGAAGCGGAGGACTGGAGAGTGATGCAGATCTGGCAGGCGCAGCTTAGGAGGGAAAGTACTTCAGGCCCAAGGAAGACAATGTACAAAGGTTGGAGGGAAGCCTGCAGGGTGGTGCATCTGAAGAAACCACAGAATGGAGCTTGGCTGCTGCCCAAAAGAGTCGTGGTAGGGGCAGCTGGGGGGAGACAGCAAGCGAGATCAAGGCCAGTCTTGGAGGAAGGTTGAATTTTATCCTAAAGACAGCTCCTAATGGGTTTCTTGGCCCCCTCCCAGCTGCACTGTGAGCTAGGATGGGTATCAACAGCTTTATCAGAGGAGGAAAAGCAAGTACACTTCCTGGTTCCAAATGCAGAGTAAAAGAAAACACAGCAAGACAACCTGCTGAGCAACTCAGGCAGGAAGTCCTGCTGTGCTGAGCCCTTCAGCCTTACAAGGGCCTGGGACCCTAGCACACAGGAGCCCATGCTGAGCAGGAGGCCAGGAGAACATTAGAGGGGCAGCACTCACCCCAGTGCTGGACTCACTGGTATAGGCTCAGCATCAGGGCAGCCCTTACTTGGTATGTGGCAGTTGGCTGTTTTCTGTGAAGCCTCCAAGGACCTATTCCACACCATCATGCCTACCAGGAATCTTGCGTTTGCACCCTGCCCTTCCTACCAGATATCCAGTGTGGTCTGAGAATAAGAACTATGTCTTGCTGGGCCCAGTGTACATGTCTTTGATACCAATACTCAGGAGACAGAGGCAGGCGGCCCTGTACAATCCTGATCTACATACAGAGTGAGTCCAGGACAGCCAAGGCTTGTTACACACAGAAACCAACCCTGTCTTGAAAAATTAGAAACCAACAAGCAAACGAAAAACCTATGTTTTACTTGCTTTTTTTTGTTGTTGTTGTTGTTGTTGTTGTTGTTGTTGTTGTTGTTGTTGTTTTAATTCTAGGTCTTTACATGGGAAACCATATACAATGGTTTGAATGTGTTCTCCAAAGCGCATGCTGTAGAAAACCTGGAAATCCACATAACAGTGATTTCTAGGGATAGGGCTCTTGGGAGGTGATCAGACTTAGACGAAGCCATAAAGGCGGGAGCCCTGTGTTGGAACCTCTGGCTTTGGAAGAAGAGGAAGAGCCCTCATGTATCCTAGCTACTGGTATATGTTACTCTTGGTACAAGAAAGCCCTTTCCAGGCGCAACCTCTAACCTTGGTCTCCTCGCTGCCACAGCTGATGGTTTGCTGCTGAAAGACTACATTTCCCAGCTTCCTTTACTTGCAGACTACGGAAGTCTTTTCTACCCCAACAAGGGGCTACATCCCTTCTCCTCTGTAGGCATTTTGGCTGTCCACATATGTGAATGACAGAGATATCCTGTTGTCCCACCTACAGTCAGAGCAAGCCTTTCTTTCTGATTTCTGTCTCTTCACAGCTGCTTTAATCTAACAACCATGAGAACTAAATTTCACTTGAGTTGCTTGGTCTGTGCTATTCTGTCACACCCACAGAAAACTAAGCCCTCATAAACATAGTGGTAAATTTAATTATATGAGTAAATCGTACCACCTAGAGTTGTACCCAAGATATGCTAGACATTGCCATCTGCAGAAGAGAGGGTTAATTCACAGTGGCCCTGGATGGTTTCTATAAAGACAAAAGTGTTTGACTTCAATGCTGTTGACTCTAAAATGTATTTGTGGCATCTGTTGCTTTTCTAGTTTGAGGCTTACCTGGGAATGGTGAAAGTCTCTGTCCATTTGGTTGCGATATGCTTAGCAAGCAGGACTAAATGTTTAGGCTTTTGTCTCCCACAGGGCCTGACATACAGTAAGTGACTCATTATTCAGTGTCCGTGTAGACCACAACCACGTGAACTCATGGGTATTCCTGTGCTGCTAAAGGTTTTTTTATGGGCACAGAATTGATAGCTTGTCTCAATGTTCAGCAGAAGTACAAACAGAACATACAACACAGTGTATACAACACATATTAAAGTGTAAGAGTTTGTACTCATCAGACATCAAAACCCACAAAGGTGACTGATAATCAACACACAATCTGCGACAGGCTTGTAGTGTTGGATTGAACAGTACTCAGAAGGAAGAGGCTTGTTCTGCTACCTATCGCCAAGCTGGAAAGAAATGGAAAAAGGTGTAGAGAAAGCATTGTAACTGTCAAATCAACTGGGAGAGGAAACATCCCAGAAGTGAGTCTCAAGAAGTTTGGCTTCGTGATGTGGGATCTGAGAAATAGCAGGGTAAATAGAAGGGCTGCTCAACTCCACAGGGTGGGTGTTTCTTAGGACCCAGTGGGAGGGTATGCAGTCTTTGGAGATCCAGCCGCAGAAAAGAGACCACCCCTAGGTACACTGGGATTTTTCTCACTGCTGTTCAAAGTCAGTCCTTGCACTTGGTAGAAAGCAGGTGCCATTTTCTCAGCAGTCACAGATGGTCTAAAATACCAGCTCCGTCTGAAGTCCCTTCTACGTCCCCTTTGTCCCTGAGACCCACTAGAGAACCCCAGATTTTTTCTGATGCCCCTCTCCAACTCCCAACCTGGTAACATCCTCTATACTTCCATTAGCTTGATTTGATTTCAAATACAAACTCCCACAGCTAGGAGCGAGCCGCTGGTGACGACTGTGTTGAGCGCACAGTAACAGAAGCTCCATTTCTGACAGTGGGTGAACCTATAGACTTCATTGCAGCTTTGTTCTCTTATTCGCCCTGCCCCGTTTCTCTGCCCTTGACGTTCCACTTCTTCTCATTTTCACTATCACAGTAAAGAAAAACACAGGGAATACACCCTCTGTTTGAGACTGGCTGCTGTATGATTTCGTTTCTTTTGATTTATCTGCTTGATTTCTGCAAACGAAATTCCTACTGGATCGGGTGGTGTGTAGATCTCCCTCAAGACCCTCCAGGAGCCCCGCCCATCTTCTTTCCCTTCATCCTCCCTAAGAACTCTGTCGAGAATGGACTTCCCACTGCTTCATTCTGTGGAGGGGCCCTTAGCCCTTTGTACTGCCTCAGTTTCTCCTGTGTGCAGCTCTTCCAGCTCCTTCTTCTCACCTGCCTTAATCATTTTTCATTATCCTTAAAAACAGAGACATGGGTCATGTTGGTTTAAGGGATTTCCTAGATAGAAAGCATAAGGACTTCTGAAAGTGCAGAGTTGACACAGTCCAGAGTCAAGAGGATTGTGAGTTCAAAGCCAGCATGAATGAAGTGGCAAATTCTAGCTTTGGTTACATGACAAGACAAAACCCTGTTTGAAAAGAACTCTCCATACTGATCTGCTAGCAGGTGCTACAACCATTGACCAGCCTTTAAGGTTAGATAATGTCACAAACGATAGCACTGAAGAGGGATAACATGGAACCGTAGAAGAAGAGAAGGTAGAAGAATATAGAACTCAACCACCAGATCATCTGACACAAGCTAAAGGGCCTTCAAAAATCACACAAGCACACATAGAATAAAAAGAACACTAGGTAGACAACAAGGACCCAAACCAGCTTGATATATCCACTGGCTCAGAGAAGGCCTGATCAAAGCCAAGGTCAAGATGCTTTCCAAATTCTTTCCCAGAGTAGCCGTCATGTGGGGAAGCAGCCTGCTATGGTGGCTTATAGTATGAAAACTCTCACCAAGCCAACCCCAAAGTCCACAGGTCTTAATGGTTTTCAATTGTATTGTATTTTTTTTTCCTCAATGGCTACGTTGTAGAGCCCTATGGCATTCCTTCCATGAGGCTCCTAGATGGTGAGCTAGCCCAGAGAAATCCAATCTTATAGAGAAGAACGTCTGCAAAAGAATCCCCTTTTCATAACCTGTACAGACTGAGCATCAACTGCTGTGTCTGCCAACGCTGATGCAGAAACAAGGGAGGAGGGTGCTGGGGAGCTCAGCTGCTGGCTACCACCTGATCAAGCCATTTGAACTTTGCCGTTGTCAGCTTTCTTATTTATAAAATGAGAATCTAGAAAGGATAAGTCATTTTTAAACCTGATTTTGATTAGGCAAATGATTTTTCAAACTTCACTTGACAGCATGTACCGTTCCTATCTTTTTGTCCTAAGAACAATGAGCCCCACAGGGAGGACAGATAAAGGTAGAGGTGTTCAGACTGGAAAGGGGTGGGGGATGTAACATCACTTAGCCTTGCTACACCCTCCCATGGCCATCCCTGAGTCCCTCCAGAGAGGTTGGGGGTATCTGGAAAGAGACTAAGACTCTTGATTAGAAGTTTCCTCCCAGCCCCAGATTTCAGGGATGCTCTATGTAAGATTTCAGTTAAGCTCTGCTCCAAAGTGGCCTCAGCTTCAGGACAGTGACATTAAGTTGGAATTGACCCGTAAATGTCTTTCCTGGTAGCTATTTTTCATAGTGCTGGGATGTGCTACACAGCCTGCTGAAGGAAAACAGGGCATGGGTGGTTTTATCCAGTGGTGAACCCTGAATGCTTAATACCAAAGTGCCCACTGATATAATAGTGGCAGGAAGGTTATATGGGTAATCAACTACTTTCTGATTGGCTGCTGAGGCTTGTTCTACGAGAGAGAATTCATGCTAATACTATAAACCTGGCCAGAAGTCCACTGCTCTGGAGGTCATAGGCTCCAGCAGGGGAGCCTACTCCTGTTGTTTTGTTAAATGGACATGTTATCAAACTATCTTCTAAATATTTAAATATTTGTATTTATACCCATAGATTGAATGGCTCCACCCTGGCTGAAAGAGCTTTTTTCTACCATACATAGAAATTAGTACAGAGACTCATAACTGGTCAAGGTGCTGAGAAAATATATTTCTGTTGAGTGCTCAGCCCTAAATCAGACATCTATTAAACACACACACACACACACACACACACACACACACAAGTCCCAGAAAACTTCATGGAAAAGGGGGAAGAAAGAAGGAAAAAGCTTGAATGTGAGGAAGAGTGCTGTAAAATGCTGTCTTCTGGGAGTGTCATGGTTGTTGCACAAATGAACTCTGTTGAGGATATTTGATTACACTTTAAACCCAAGATTGAGTTATTTCCTGAATAAACCTGTTTCTAATTGTGGTATGGATCAGTCCTTAGCACATACCTTTAATCCCAAATAATTAAGTTAAATTTAGCTGGTAGAAGCAAGCACCCATGTTTGAAAGTGGTGTCTAGTTGAGTGGCAGACAAAGTGATGAATCAGAAAGATTTGACAGAATAGGATATGCCCAACTCTCATGAGAACAGACAGGAAAGAGAGGCTACTTTAGAGAGCAATGAGAGACAAAAGACAGAAGAAGCAGTTTTACTGGGACAGTTGTACAGAGGCAGATTGGAGAGAGACAGAACAAGCTAGACACAGTTGAAGAGAAAATGAGCCAGAAAATTAGGAGCAAGAAGATTGGAATATATTGTCAAAGTTAGTATGAGGCAAAGGAGAGCAATTCAGGAGAAGCCAAGAGAGAGAAGTCAGATTGAATCAGTCAGCTTGGAGAGGAGTTTGAACCACAACAGCTGATTGAATCAGCCCACCAGAGATCAGGAAGAACTAGAAAAGGTGAGTTTATTCAGCAGTAAGTCTGAGAAGCTGAAAACATTCTAGGTCTAGATTATGTTGTATGGACAATAGAAGCTTCCAGGACTAGGTCTAGGTTAGCAGACAAAGGCAGTAAGCCTTGGAGATGACAATTACATCAGGAGAGTAAAAGAACTCTTTGTGACTATGGTCATCTGCACAAAACATATGCAAGGTCAAGCCAAGTTGGTCAGTCATATTCCAGTGGGAAGCAATAGCTGGCCTCAGTGTATGTGACGGGGTCAGGGGGAGGAGAACAGGACAAGAAAGTGAAAGGGACATAAAAAAAATTTTTTTCTTTTTTTTTTTTTTTTTTTTTTCCGAAGCTGGGGACCGAACCCAGGGCCTTGCATTTGCTAACAAGCGCTCTACCGCTGAGCTAAATCCCCAACCCAAAAAAATTTTAATATCAGAACATTTCCTTAGACATCAGAGCATGTGGAATAAGATACTTGTCTCAGTATATTTTTAAAGCTATGTATCGTTTCTAATAAGCAAATTTCAGTGTGCCTACGATATGCAGCAAAGATGACACTATTTGGGCATCTCTTGGATATGGTACCAGGTTCTCGCATCCATCCATGCTGGTTCTGGAAGACATCGGCACATACAGAAAGAATAGCATGATCAAACCAAGCCAGAAGCCTACATATGGCTGAAATTTTCTGTAATTGTCTCGGTGACTTTCCTTTGCTGAGAAGAGACACCATGATAGAAGAAGGCATTTCATTAGGGGCTTGCTTACAGTTTCAAAGAGTGAGTTCATGTGGTTATGGTAGAGGAGCATGGCAGCAAGCAGGCAAGTATAGTGCTAGAACCTTAGCTGAGAGCTTAATTCTGATCCACAGACAGCAAGGAGGAGGAGTAAGGAAGAGGGAGAGGGAGAGGGAAAAGGAGGGAGAGGGAGAGGGAGAGGGAGAGGGAGAGGGACAGGGACAGGGACAGGGACAGGGACAGGGACAGGGACAGGGACAGGGAGAGAGAATCCTATAGAATCCTGGACTGGGCTTTTGAAACTTCAAAGCCTCCTTCAACAAGACCATACCTCCTAATCCTTCCCCAAACAGTCCCACCAGCTAGGGACCAAGCCTATTGAAGCATTGCCATTCAACCCACCACTCCACTCTCTAGCCCTTATAGGGTTGCAACCATATCAATGTAAAATGCATTCAGTTCAAATTCAAAGTCCCCATAGGTTTTCATAGTCTCAACATTGCTTAAAGGTTCTCTCAAGCTGGAGAGATAGCTTAGTAGTTAGTTGGGAACATTGGCTGCTCTTCCAGAGGTCCCAGGTTCATTTTCTAGCACCCACATGGCATCTCACGACTGCCTATAACTCTAGTTCTAGAGAGCACAATGCCTTCACACAGACCTATATGCAGGCAAAACACCAATGCACATGAAATGTAAAAAAGTTCCAAGTCCTTTCTAAGACTTTAGGCAATCTCTTAACTGTAACCCTCTGTAAAATCAAACTCAAAAAGCAAATTACATTGTTCCAACATACAATGGCATAGAATACATATTACCATTCCAAAAGAGGAAAACTGGGGCACAGTGATGAAATATTAGACCAAAGAAAGACCAAAACCCATGAGGGCAAATTCCAAATCAAGTAGCGTTATATCCAATTTCAAAGGGCTTAGAGGCCCTTCACATCATCTTTCCCTTATTGACTACAACACAATGTTTTCTCTTGGGCTGGTTCCACTACCTGTAGGCAGTTCTCCCTGGCAGACATCACATGACTCTGGCATCTCTAGGATCTCAGATGTTCTCACAAAATCCAGGCTTCACCCTTAGAGCTTCATGAACTATAATACTCTTGAGGCCTCCAAGGACTTTTGTGCCATATGCCTGTTTATGTCAGTTATTTTGTCATGGGGACAAGAAATCTACACAATTCCCATTCCCAGTTCAAGCTCAAGAAATCTTTGGGTGTCTTCTGATGATGTCTTTGGGTGCTGGCCCTGCCTGCTGCTCAGACCTTCCTCCCAATAGCTAATGTCAGACTTGAAGATGTTACAAATCCTTGAGCACCAGAAGGAAGGAAGCATAGACAAGTGGAGAAAGCTCTCGCCTGGGAACCAGAGGTACTCGCCTTCCAATCTGAGTGCCTGCACTTTCCAGATGTGTGACCTTGGATAGATCATCTAGCACCTCTGAAGCATGAGTTTCCCCAACACCTAAAAGAGGACGAAGGTAGCTAAGGTAGGGATGCTGTGCACCACATGTCAGCTCTGCTTCCTGCCCTAAAGTCCTTCAGCCTTCTAGAACCATCCTGCTCTTTGCAACAGCCCTAAACAAACAAAAAAGTCAGGTATGGTGGGTCATTCCTGTGCACTCTCACTCCCCATACCTCCTAACCCTGGTCACCTAAAATATGTCATTCCATACCCCTGCCTCTTAATTCTCTCCCTTGAAGACAATGCAGGTGTGTGCTGCAGAATCTACTAAGGGTTAAGGGCAATGGGTATCTTCATTCTCCTTCTGCTGTTATAACAAAAGGTTATGGGCTGGGCAATTTATAGAGAACAAAAGTACAGATTTGCTATACAGCTCTGGGGCTGAGAAGTTCAGAAGGACACACCAGCCTCAGCAAGGGCTTTGGTGCTAGGCTACCCACATGGCAAGAGAACACAAGTGAGGTGGGGCTGAGGAGCAGAGGGCACTAGTGCAGTAGAGAGAATGGAACTTGTCCTTTGGGTGGAGAAGCCCACTACACAACAATGCCATTAATTAATCTGTGCTAGAGGGCATGCCTGGTGAGCTAAACTGTTTATCTTAGTTGGGGTTACATTGCTGTGACCCTAACATGACCAAGGCAACTGTTGTAAAGAAACATTTAATTGGGGCTGGCTTACAATTTCTAAGGTTCAGTCCATTATCATCATGGTGGGAAGCATGGCAGCGTGCAGCTAGCCTTGGTGCTGGAGGAGACAAGAGTTCTACATCTTGATCTGAAGGCAGCTGAAGGATATTATCTTCCACATTGGGCGGAGCCTGAGCACAAGAGGCCTTAAAACCCACCTACACAGTGACACGCTTCCTCCAAGGCCACACCTCCTCCAATAAGGCCACACTTACTAATAATGCCACTCCCTATGGCCAAACATTCAAACACATGAATCTATAAGGGCCAACTAAACCTTAGTCAAATAGCCACACTGACTCTCAACATCTGTTTCTGACCAGTGACTCTGGTAGGGAGCGAGGAGGTACATTCAGACATAGCACGGGGCCTTCTTACATCACAGTGTCACATTGACATCTATGGCCCTACTCTGTCACTGCTTCAGCTCTGTCTCTCTGGTATTCTACTGGCCAGGCCCTGAGCCTGGTTCTTTTTCATTTTCCCTCTGCTCTGAAAATTCTCAACCTAAAAGCCAGCCCAGAGCTGTGGCTCATGATGTTCTCCACCTGGGGATAACAGAAGGTAAAGCCTGAAAAAGTGGGGAGGTGGGGAGCCAATTAGATGAGAAGGCACCCAGACCCAGAAGAGGGCACCCAAGGAAGGGGCTCTGTGCATGAATTTCCTCCTTGGAATGTGGAGAAGCTTGTTTCAAACCCTTGATGTTGCCCTTTAGAGACGGAGTCTCCTTCAAAGACCGGCTGAGCTGTTTCTAGGAGTCAGACGCCCTGGGGAGAAATTCAAATGAGTTTGATGAGTGACGACTGTGTGAAGAGGTTTAATTATGAGTAACCTATAATAGAGCGGGGGCTTTGACAAACCCAAGCTTCCAGTGGCTAAAAATAGACGTGACAGACTGCAAGGAAACAAAGTAAAAGCAGAGAAGGGGCAGTGCCACACCCATTTAATCAGTGACAATCTCCCAATCAAAGTGGTCATCAGGACTCCAGAGAGGCATAAATAACAGGTGCCTGAGGCCAATCACACTGTGCAGAGCATCCAAAAAAGAAACAAACAAACAACAACAACAAAAAAACCAGTGTCTTATGTAGCCCAGGCTAGCCTCAAATTTACTATGTATCACAGGGTAACCTTGATCTCTGATCCTACTGCTCCTAGCTCTCAAGTGCTGGGATTCCTGGCACAAACCACCACACCTGGCCTGTTGGGTTCCAGTCTCTGCAACTTGGTGTTGCAATTCTCAGTGTCTATACCCAAGACCACTAGACTAGGCTACCCCTTAAGCATTTGTAATTTGACATATCAATTTACTGGCATGTTGCAATGTTGACACTTTAAAATTATTGCAATCTTCTCTTAAGTGTAGTCAGTTCTTTAAAATACCCTATCAAGGGCTCGCACAACCAGCCACAGTTAAGGCAGAGATCTTGAATAGCAATCAGTGTTATATTAGTCCCGTTTCTCCTTCAATGTAGATGTCCATTCTGTTCCCCTGGAGAAATTTAATTGGAATATATCTTTGCCTTGTTGTCTTTTGTTGATAACAAAAAATTTTTTTTAGTTTTTAAATTTTCCTACCAATAGAAATCTAAGTGCCAAAGGTAGTTTCTTCTTGATTAAAATACTATTACTGTAAAATTGTATCTAGAAACATCCAACCGAGTTTGAAAAACACCAGACATGGAAAGTAAAGTTCTAGGAGAAATTGCTTAAGGAAAGGGATAGAACCTGGGTTTCTTCTAAGTAGTAATTAATCATGTAACTGCATAATGACTTAATTGACTAAGTTATTTAAATAATAAAATTAACAAATATGTGATGATGTAATTAAATGCAATACTAGTGATTAATTACAGTAATTAGTATTCATCAACAGGGCAGGCTCACTTATTCCTTTTTTTTTACATAAAAACTAAAGCAAATGTAGTCACATATGTGAATACAAGAATACAAGGAGTTCTGTGAGGTAATATCTTTCTATTCTCTGAAATCCTTCCGAGTTAAAACACAAGATTATTCGGAATACTCGGTGAGTATTTGGGTTTGTTGAAATAGCTCTGAGCACTTCCTATCTTCTGTAGGAAGGTGGAGCCCCCTCCTTACCTGCATGAGCTGGGGGAACACCCTCATTTTAACCTGCACAGGGGGATTGAGCCCTTTCTTTAATGCACGCTTGGTAGCAGCTATATCACTGTTTCCAGTTGCTTCCTGTAGGGCACCCTGGGGCATTGCACTCTGGGCAGAGCCTGTACAGGACAAAACTCTGCCCTTTTCTCTGTCAATATGAACAGGACTGGAAGGCAGTTCCTTAGGAAAGTGTACTTGTGGGCCTTGGTGGTGTGTAAGTCACTTCAAAACCACTCATGTCACAGACCTTTAAAAAGCTTTCCCCTGCTGGGGTCGGGGGCACACATGCCAGCCTTGGCTATTTTAAAGCTGACCATATTAATCAGAGAGGTTTGTGAGCCTTGTGTGGGATGCAGAGGAAATTTCTTTCTAAACAAGGCCTGTCAGAGAAAACCCATGTGGACTGGGCAAGAGCAAGACTTGAGGGCCTGTCCAAAATTCAAGAACCCAAAAAAGCAAGGCTAACACTCAGGGTGCTTTTGTGGTAGGGACATTTGTCAACAAGGAAGAAAGGCTGAGAGGCTGTTTGCTGCTGATTTTGTCTCAACGATAAGAGATACAATATGGTAGAATAAGGTTAGCTCGGTTATCTGATAAAACACTCCCGAAACTGCGTTGAGTCAGGACCCTCAAGGTAAAAGGGCCTCCACCCAGAGACAGCCCAGCTTTTGTAGTCTAGGAACACTCTAATTTCCACCAGCCTGTGCTTGGAAGGTTTCCTCTACTTGCCTCTCACTCAGTGTTCCCACACTGCTGAAGATGCCGATGAGATGATGGACAGACAAATGAAACTTGTCTGAGAAGAGAAGTGACATCATTTCCCATAGATGTTTAGGATACAGTCAAGCATGGATGGGTACAAGAGGGAGGGAGAGTGAGAGAGACAGAGAGGGATGGCAAGGCACAGAGGAATATATATGGAGAGAGTGGAGAGAATATATATGGGAGAATGGAGAGAAGAGAGGAGGAGAGGGAAAGGGAGAAAAGGGAAGGGAAGGAAAGAAAGGAGAAGAGAGAAGAGAAGGGAGAGGAGAGGAGAAGAGAGGACAGGCTATGAACATGAAAAGGACAAAACATCCTGACGAGAATCAGCAGAAGAAAAACAGACATCAGCAGCGGATCCACAGAGACTCCTGATATCAAGAGACAAAAGACATAGAGTAAAATACAGTTGTGTTCATGGTGTTCAAAGATAAGCTTCAGAACTTTGCGAAGAGCAACAAAGAGAAAGAAAGAAAAAGAGAAAACTCCCCGTAGATCTTAAAAAGAGCAAAATTGAACTTCCAAAGGTCAAAAGCTTAATGGCCAAGTTTTCCCACAAGTTAGACGAGGCAGCCAAGACTTAGTGAACTAAATACAAGAACAGGTTGGGAGCAGTGGTCCATGTATAGAGTCCCTGTACTTCAGAGGCTGAGGCAAGCAGATTGCTGACAGTTTGAGGCTAACCTGGATTGCGGAGTAAATTCTAAGCCATCTTAAGCTACAGAATGAGACTATGCCCCAAAAGGACATGGAGGGATTAAGATTTAGCTGAGTCAATAGAATGTTTGCCTAGCATAAATGAAGCTCTGGGTTCAATCCCCTGTACCATAAACTATGCATGGCAGCACCTGTCTGCAATCACAGAACTAGAGAGGTGGACAAACGATGACCATAAGTTCAAGGTCATCCTTGGCTATAGAAAGAATTTATCTCCAAAACCAACCAACCAACCAAACAATGACAAAAAAGTAAGAAGTTAGAAATTCAAAAGATAAACTAAGATAGAAACTCACAGGGGAGATTCCTATTCAATATCCATGTGTAATCACAGGCTACCAGTAAGTCCTAAGAAGGATAGTCATATCATGGAGAAAATGGAAAACGCCCAGATCTGAAGATAGTCCTAGGTCTTCAACTTAAAATAATGTTTCCATCATAATTCAAAAGAAAGACAATATAGGCATTTCTAGGCGTCCCCTTATTGTTAGGGAGCTAAACACCAAATTTCTTCTGCGCTATCCCAGCAATGAGGTCCTTCTGTTTTCTTCTTGTTTTCGCTCATTCCTTTGTTTACAGCACCACCTCTCAGTCTCACTTTAATGTGATCTCCTTGTGGTTGGAAGCTGTGGCTGTTTTGTTAGCTGTTCCTAGTTCCTAACCTCTGGTCAACCATGGTGTGACCAGTAAACCCCTGGAGCAGAGATGGAAGAAGGAAGCTCTCTCTTAGAGCATAGACTTCTCATAGAAACAGACAGGGAGGGGTTGGGGATTTGGCTCAGTGGTAGAGTGCTTGCCTAGGAAGCGCAAGGCCCTGGGTTCGGTCCCCAGCTCAAAAAAAAAAAAGAACCAAAAAAAAAAAAAAAAAAGAAACAGACAGGGAGAAGTTGTGGGTTCCTGAGGAAATCGTCCACTGATTGGTGTGTGTGTGTGTGTGTGTGTGTGTGTGCGCGCGCGCGCGCGCGCGCGCGTGTGAGCACGTGTATGTGTGTGCATGCATGCATGCATGTGTTCATATAGTTGTGAGCATTTGTTGCATGTACATAGGACCTGGGTTCAATTCTCATCACCCACATGGAGGTTCACAATCATCTGTAACTCCAGTTTCAAGGGGATCTAATGCCCTCATCAGCCTTCCATGGGTACTGTACACACACAACAAGTAAAAACTCTGTTGAGGCCTGTCCCCCTAGCATAGCTGTGGCCATTTTGTTCCATGCCTATTGTCATTTTATATTGTTGTCATATGCCTGCCAACTCAGAGCAGGGTCATGCTGACCACACACCTTGTTGTGTTCTGTATGTTAATCTTAAGATACCAATCAGAATAAAGGTCAGTTAGAACTGTTCTGTCTAGCTAGCCAAAATAGATTGAGTCAGGGCTGACCACCCTGCCATGCTGTGTGTGAGTTCACTGTGTATTTTTTGTTTGTTTGTTTGTTCATTCCTTTGGGGAGGTTCCTTTATAAGTTGGGCCTGAGAAATGTTCAAGGTTCAATCTAGCTCTCTAGTCTAGGCTGTGACCCTGATGGATCAGTGTTGGGGTGTGTGATCAATAAATCAGCCCTGATTAACTGAGACAGTACCCAAGCGGTTTGTATGGCAATTCCTGAACCCCAACAACTCATGCACATAAAAAAAATTAAAGTATTTTAAGATAAATTTTTTCCATTTGTTTGTTTGGTCGGTTTGGTGGTTGGTTTGGTGGTTGGTTTGGTTGGTTGGTTTGGCTTTTTTCAAGACAGTGTTTCTCATTGTAATCCTAACTGGCCTTGAACTCAGAGTTCTGCCTCTGCCTCCTGAGTGCTAGGATTAAAGACGTGTACTACCACAACCCCACTTGAGATAAAAGGATTGTAAACTTCAAATCATATCCCAACTGCCAATGACATAGATCTGGTTTACTCTCCAGAAGTTCACAGGCTTGGTTCTGTGCAACAGTGTCAAGCTGGTGAAACCTTTAATCTATGGGGTCTACTGAAAGGTAATTACGTCAGAGGGCTCTACCCTCACACCTGGTGAATGCCATCTCTGGGAGCTCGTCAAGTCTGATAGGAGTGGCTTAGTCTCCTGGCCCCTCTGATTTCATTTCCTGCTTTCACTGTGTGTTGTTTTTTTGTTTGTTTGTTCGTTCGTTCATTCGTTTGGGGAGGTTCCTTTATAAGTTGGGCCTGAGAGGAGCTGTTTCCTTATACTTTTCTGCCAGAAAATCCTCAATGGGGTGACAATGTCATGCTACTTGGACCGTCCAGCTACCAGTAAACCCTTTTTTCTCATAAAGTATCTAGCCTCAGGTGCATTATAGCAGCACAAAGTGGGCTAAGATACAAGCAGCACCTGAATGTAAGAACAGGATATTCTCTTGACTGTGAAAGAATTCAGATAGTTTGTCTTCCTCACCCTTTCTGAGAGAGTCGCTTGAGAATGCAAGTCAGCAAAATGGAAACAGAAGAGCATGGCAGGCACAAAACCTTGGAAAACAAAAATAATTAACTAACAATTATTTAATTATTAAAAATTAAACAAATAATAGCTTTTGAGGATGATTCACTATGTAAAGAGTAACAAACCAACCTGGGATGGAATTGTTTCCTTCCACTTGGTAGGAAACAAAGAAGATAGGGCAGAAAAAAACCTGCTGAAGGCTTCAAGAGCTCTTCTCCTATGGGAAGGACGCAGCAATGGTGTCATTCTAGGCAAGAGCACTAGAGGAAGATAAAATAGTGGGAACAAGCAGAACAACCAACCTAACAGGCCACATACCTCGATGCTAGACGGCTTACATAAGTGTAAATTCCTAAAGGTTTTTTGAAAGTTGTACATATGTACAAAATATTTCACCACTGGAGAGATGAGGACACCATGAACATAAAAGGAAGCTAATTTTAATTCTTTCATATACTTCTGAGTCACTTGATTTCTTAAATAAGCTTACTCGCTAATTACATACATAAAATTTAGATCTCTGGGAGTTGTTTTGTTTAATGCAGTAATTTAGATCTCTGGGACTTTTTTTTTAAAAATGCAGTAAGAGTTTTAAAGGTTTCAAGGACTTACAGGTTTTTCTTTCTTTCACCACTACCCGCCTTCTTACTCAGTCCAGTGATTCTGAAGGAAGCTCATTTGGAAAAAATAATAGGAGGGCAGGAGAGAATGGGCTGTCATTAGCTGTCTTCAAGTCCGCGGAGATGAAAGCGGGTCCAGTAATTAGAGGAGAGATGAAATGGACACACTGATATTGTGGGATGGAGAAGGAAACATTGCTGGGAGGAAATTATTTGCAAATAAACCCGACAGTGGCCATCAATAGTCATTTTATACACATGTCCTTTCCCTGTAATTCTCACGTTAGAAATTAGTCTAAGGAAACAGAACCAAATGAGTACATATCAAAGCAAGATATCCCAGTAAATATGCCTAAAAACAAAAACTTGGGGATGCTCTCAATGTAAATGTTTATCGAGATCGGAACTGACCACATACACACAAGATGCAAGGCACTGGAGGGGAGCTTCGCTAGAGTGCTTGCCTAGTGGCACGCTTCGTTAGAGTGTAAGCCCCAAGTAAACGGAATGTGGTGGCCCATGACTATAACCCAACTCTCAGGAGGTGGGGTTAGGAGGATCAGAAATTCAAGGTCATTCTTGGCTACATAGTGACTCTGAGGCCAATCTGTGCTACATGAGAGCCCATCTCAAAACCTAAAACGAAATAAAATTTATATTAAAAAGATATGACACATTAATGAACTGTTATTATTACAACAAATAGTTTTTAATACAATGGAAAATACATGTGTTCTAATTACATTTTTTCCCCTTCAAACAGAGTATTATGTTGATCTAAAACCCACAAAGATCTGCCTCTTTTTGCCTCCTAAGTGCTAGGATCCCCCCCCCCCGCCCCTAAATAGTATTTTTATTAAGTATTTGGGAATTTCAAGCAATTCACCTGGATCATACCCTCTTTGCCCCTCACCCCCCCAATTTTTTTTTTTTCACCAGGTTCAATTTGCACAAATACTCGTTGGAACATGGTCAGACTCCCAATGGTCAGCCCCTTCAGAATAACTGAGTTCTTTCCCCAGCCCTACTCTCCTCCCTCCATCACCTCAGAAGAGCTACACCTCAGCACCTCTATCACAAATTTTAAACACTCTCTTCGACAGCTTCCTATCTAGAATCTTCCTCTCTCTCTCTCTCTCTCTCTCTCTCTCTCTCTCTCTCTCTCTCTCTCTCTCTCTCTCTCTCTCTCTCTTCTCTTTCCTTCTCCCCTCCTTTTTTTTTTTTTTTTTTTTTTTGGCGGGATGGGGTGGGCAAATCACAGTAGCCTTTCGCGACTTTCAGTTATGAGTCTAAAGTCATTGAAACCACTGCAAAAGGAGTTTCCTTCCCCCACAGCAGCTGGCAGCAGTAAAGAAAACAAACAAACAAACAAAAAAACAAAAAAAAACAAAAAAAGAACTTCAGCGTGGTTCTGGAGGCAGCAAGAATTACTGACATCGGCATGGCCCCTAGCAGCGGCACAGAACCCAGACTTCAACATGGCCTCCGGTAACAGACCACAGGACTTCAACAAGGTTTCTGGTGACAGAGCGCAGATCGCGGACACGAACATGGCCTCCGGCAGTAACAAGAATCACAGACAATAACATGGTCTCTGGCAGCAGCGTGGACCATCTCCTAAGAGGTCTTTTGAGGAGATTTGATCCAGCAAATGAACCATTCTTCATCTCAGTATAACTTTTTGTTGCTCATCAGGCAGCATGTCTGGGGACAGGACCTGCTTAAGCTCCACCCTGCCCTTGGCGCCCTGCCAGTACCCCAGGCACCACCATCGTGTTTGCAGCCTATAGGCAGTGCTGAGGCCCATGGTCTTCTCTGGCCAGTAGGGAGGGCAGCAACTTCATAATGGGTCCCAGTGGCCCGAGGCTCCTTTCATCTCATTGGACAAGTCCCACTCCATAACAGCGTGCTTCTTCGTCTGCCCCCATGCACTGCTGTCTCAACTCTGGTTGTGCTTTTCTCTGCTGCGGAAGACTGTTCCACTTTTTTTTTCTTCCAATTCCATGAAACCACTTTTAAAAAGCATCTTCCCACAAGACCTGCCCTGTTTAGTTATTCTGGAGGTACAGTGCGCTCTGCGAGTTCATCTTCATCTCCACTCTAAGCCTCCGTGGGTCTCTCAGGTTCTCTGGAGAGGCTCCCACAGCCCCCAGACGCCGGCATCTGCCACCATCTTGAATCGAGCCACAGAGTGAGTTCTGTCTAATTCAGCTTGAGTGACTTAGTGAGAAGCTGTGTAAAAGGGGGAGAGAGGGATTATAGTTCAGTGGTACAGTCTTGCCCTGGGTTCTATCCTCAGGATTAAAGGTGTGTATTGTCACACCTGGCTCTCTAATTATATTCATAAATCAAGGTGAAGAATTAGAGATGCCTCGTGGGCTGGAGGGATTGCTCAGTGGTTAGGAGTGCCTCCTTCTCTTCCAGAAGACCTGAGTTTGGCTCCTAACACCACCATGACCCTAGCTCCAAGGGATTGGTTACCCTCTTCAGACCTCCATGAGCCCTCTCTCATACTCGGCATACATTCACACACTGACACACATACGTATGAGCATATACTTGCTTGACTGTAATGCTTGCAGAAACATAATATTGAGTCAAAATGGTTAAGTGAGTACAACCACCATCTCTAAAAATTCAAGAAAAAAATTAGTTCTCTTGGGAAGGTGGAGTCTATATACCATAATGGGTCTATATACCATGTGGGTATGTGGTAATCAAAAAAATCTCTAGTAATCCGTGAAATAGAGAAAGCAGAGAAAAACGGGCTTATGAAACAAGCAAACAACAAAACAAAACACAAAAACCTTTATTCACCGTCAGATTTAAGAGAGACCTGAGAGGCAAACACAGAGGTAACTTGCAAAGAACAGGAAGGAGCTGTGAGGGCGTCTTGTAGACCATGATAACTCAGCCATTGTGGTTTAGATACAAAGTATTCCTACAGACTCATGGGTTTGAACACTTGGTCCCCAAATGGTGGAGTGGTTTTTGGAAAGTTGTGGAATCTTTAGGAGATAGAACCTCACCAGAGGTAGTGGGTCCAATGGAGGAGGGCCTCGAGGTTTGACAGTCCAGTCCCACTTACTGTCAGCTTTCTGTTTTTATACCTTGTCTTGGACCAGCCACCCAGGCGTCCATGTCCATGACTTTCTTACACGATGGACTGTACCTTTAAACCACAGGTCCAAATCAACCCTTCTTTTCTTGAGTTGCTTTGGGCAGGCATTTCATTACTAAGAGAAAAGTAATTAACCCACTAACCCTGTCATCCAACTGGCAGGGTTTCCCCTCTTTCCTCTGAGCTAAGAAGCAGATCAGCAAGGCCAAACCTCAGAACAGGAGAGGGGTGCGCTGTGGCTGAGAGAAACAGGAAGGCACCTTCAGGGAACTGAGACTCCAAGAGGGAAAGGAAGCTCTGAGCCTTGGGGTTGCTTGTCTCGTTTTCCCACCTGGCTTCAGGACATGAAGACTATCATCCATCAGAAACCAGAACCAACCTCCATTCTCCATGTAGGAAAACGGCAAGCACACACAAAACAAAGAACGTTAGGAAGCAACCGAGACTCACAGTCAGCATCTTGTCTGACTTGTTTCATAAAAGTTAAGCATCGGTGTAATGTACTTTTGGGCTTAGTTTGACTTTGGCTCTGAAACATAAAGGGTTTTAAAAGAAAATTTGGCACACACACTTCTAAATGATAACAATGAAGCTCTAATATCATAATAGCCCATAACAGTTAGACTGTATCTTCCACAAGTGGTGACAGTAGCTTTTCCCCACTCCTGTACCCCAAGCTTGCCACAATCCATCAAGAACTGATTCCTTTTGAATCAGGGTGGGCCTTAGTCACTCAGTGTAATTGCATGTGTGTATGTGCGTCTGTCTGTGTGTCTGTGTCTGTGTCTGTCTGTGTCTGTGTCTGTGTCTGTGTCTGTGTCTGTGTCTGTGTCTGTGTCTGTGTCTGTGTCTGTGTCTGTGTCTGTGTCTGTGTCTGTGTCTGTGCAGGCAGCTTCTGGGACAAGGTCAGAAAGGCCCCTGAACTTCCATCTTTTCTTTTGAAATGCTTATGTTGGGCTCGTGTCTGGGTCAACATGGTTCCTTGTGGAAAGGTTTAATGAGAGAAGAGGAGAGGAGTAGAGACCGGCCATGAGCACATGGAGGGAAGAGGGGGAGGGGAATGAGGAGAGAAGGGACAACGGGGAAGAGTGGAAGAGGGGAAGAGGGGAAGAGGGGAAGAGGGGAAGAGGGGAAGAGGGGAAGAGGGGAAGAGGGGGAGAGGGGAAGAGGGGAAGAGGGCAAGTGCAAGGAGCAAGAGAAGAGAGCAAGAGGAAACAAGAGAGTAAGAGAATGAGGAGGGAACAAGCAGCCCCTTTTATAGTCCCAGGCACAGCTGGCTGTTGCCAGGTAACTGTGGGGGTGGAGCTTAGACAGAATTCCAACAGTTTAGTGTCAAGAAGTTTCCTCATAGAATCCAGTCGTTGTGCCTTTGGTAGTCCAATCATCCATCACTCCCCATGGAACCCTGCCAGTTAAGCCTTTTTTTTACCAAAAGGCTTCAGGCAATGTAAAGATTAGGGTATTTCCATGTTCCCTCCCCAAATTCCTGACCCACAAGATTTATGAACAAACCACATGGCTGGGTTTACTCCCTGTGTGGGTTTTGTTGATGTTGGGTTTTGTGGTGCTGAGGATAGAACCCAGGGCAAGACTGTACCACTGAACTATAATCCCTCTCTCCCCCTTTTACACAGCTTCTCACTAAGTCACTCAAGCTGAATTAGACAGAACTCACTCTGTGGCCCAAGCAGCCTTTGAACTCATGACCCTCCTACTTCAGTCTGGAGTAGCATCGATCCCAGGTCTGTGCCACTATGTCCCGTTATTGTTGATGTTTCCCCACTAAATTGTAGGGTGCTTTGTTTCTGACCATGTTTACTTTTCAGGCTTTGTTTCTAAAATTTTCTTTATGATGTATTGGTTAAGTTAAGATTTAGGAGAGGGTCTTAAGATGATTTGAGCTGACATTTCTATTAAATAGCTTTTAGTTCACGAGAGTGTGCTGTATTTTTTTTTTAATTATTTGTGGAGAAACTGAGCCTTTTGGTTGACAGAATACCTTCCATGCTGCTTTGGGAACCATGTTAAAGACCCAGGACTGTTCACCATGATCTGCAGGGACTCCTATTTCTTAGAAAGTGACGTTTAACCCTAGAGAATATTTGGTAGACATTTTTGCTAACAACCCTGAGAATCGACATTTTAGACTTCATCTGCCATTGTTAACCAAAACAATCACAGATGATAGGTAGTTGGGTGCATGCAGCTACACACCAATTAGACTTTATTTTCAGGATCAGTAGAGGTCATATTTGACCCATTGGTTGTTGTGTGCTGGCCCTGATCAAATAAAAGCAACGAACAGTACAGTGTAGAATGGAGGAAAATGGTTGATACTTAAGGAAAATGAACAGGAAAAGAAAACCAAACTAAAGTAACCTCAGAGCCAACACCTATAAAGAGATTGAGTAGAAGAAACAGGAGCGTTGAAGGAAGTCCCATATACTGCTGCAGAGAATCCTGAGATTCAATATTCTTAAATGAAAATGATGCAAGCAGTCAAATAAAAACCTCGAAGTGTACATAGAAGGACCCGTGGCTACAATTGGAAAGTGTGGTATTTGGCTTAGTCAGTGTTCTATCGCTGTGATGAGACACCATGCCCACAGCAGCCCTTACAAAGAAACATTTAATTGGGGCTGCTTATAGGTCAGAGATTTAGTTCATTATCATCAAGGCAGAAATCGTGGTAGCATATAGGCCAGCATGGTGCTGGATAGGTAGCCCAGAGTTCTACATTGGGATTGGCAAACAGTAGGAAGAGAGAGTGACACTGGTCCTGGCTTGAGCTTCTGAAACCTCAAAGCCCACCCCCAGTGACATGCTTCCTCCAACAAGCCACACCTACTACAACATGGCCCTCCTATTTTTTTTACTAATATAATATTTTTATTGATTATTTGAGAATTTCACATAATACATCCCAATCACACTTCACAGTCCTCTAAGATCCACCTCTGAAATCCACCCTTATGATACCCTAGGAAAAAGAAAAAAAAAATATCAAGTCCAATTTGTGTTGCCCACATATTCACTGGATCATGGTCAAACTTCCAGTGGCCAGCCCCTTAAAGAAAGCCAATTTCTTCACCACTAGTATCACACTAGAAGCCAACAACTGTGAAGTCCTACACTCAGCATCCCTATCACAAGTTTTAAGAGTTCTTTTCAGTGGCTTCCTACCTAGGCTGTTTCTTTTTGAGGGGAGGGGAATGAGGAAGAGAAAGGTTGTCACAAAAATCTATGTTTCTCATTCTCAACTGTGGGTCTGCAGTCATCAATACCACTGTGAAAAAAGCTTCCTTGCTCTTTACACTCAGTGGCAACACAGACCACGAACTTCCACATGGTTTCTGGTGACAGCATGGACCATGGAGACCATCATGGCCCTGGAAGGTGGCACAGACATCAACATGGCCCCTAACAGCCACACCTTGATGGTGACTAAGTGTATGAGCTTAGAGGGGCCATTCTCATCAAACCACCACAGAGGCCATGCTTAAAAATTGCTCCACCACACTAAACTAGAAAGGGACAAAGAAAAAAATTTTTTTAAAGGATTCATAGAAGTTATGGCCAGAAATTTAACCTATGGAAGATACAGAGACCAGAGAGATGGGAAAGAAAAGATAGCAAAGAAGTGAGAGTTTAAAAAGATATATATTCCTGAGTAAAATAAGAATGTGAAGTCTTTAAGTGGAAAAGGCACACCTGGAAACAGCCAGGATGAGACCAGTGCATGTTGTAGATGCCCCAACATGGCAGAACACTTGCAGGGTGTGTGTGTGTGTGTGTGTGTGTGTGTGTGTGTGTGTGTGTGTGTGTTACTAGATTTTAGCTCTAGTGTTGGGGACAGGGTAGAGGCAGGTAGCATGCTAAAATTCCTGCTACAAAGGATTTTGAAAAATTCTCCACACATACCCATTATCACATCCAGTAACTCTCAACTGAGACACAATCATTTCAAAAGTGTAATTCCAGGTAAATCTCACTTGCAGACAAACTTGGCAACTGCTCTGCTCTGAAGCAGTCAGGTGAGACTAGGGACCATGTTGCCCTTTTCTCTAGTTCAGTGCTTGTTACAAAGCCAAGTGCTTCCTGGTCCCTTTTATAGTTGGCCCCCTCCTTCCTCCTTCCTTGTGCTTGAGCCCCTCCCTAGATGGGCCTGCTGTTCACCTTCCTCCCCACTGCTTTGATGGAACAAGATCCTCTTTCAACATTGTGTCCTGAGACCAAAGTGCTATTGACCACTCCCTCAATGAAACCTGCATCTCCACATGATCTGGCCCTGAACTTCGGCACTCTGGCCCAGCCAATTCTTGTGCTGACTACCTGGACCATGACTGCTCCTGGCCCCACCATGGCCTCAAGATATGGGCTTTGCCAGGAGGCCCTGATATACTTAACTGAACACTCACAGAGAGCTACACTAGGTTCTGTGGGGCCAGAGTTGAGCCCAGCCCAATGTTTGTTCTACAAGAGTTCTAGCTGGTGACAGAGATGAAAGAACAAAGGTGGACAGCTGTGTGAGTGACCAGTTTCTCCAAGGACTACCTATGTATTCTTTGCCCATCTTCTTAGAAAAGTTAAGATTCTAAGTCCTGGCCCCCTGGGTAGAACCATGAAAGGATATGACTTAGGAAACCACATTGTAAACAATCTCTAATAGTCACACACACACACACACACACACACACACACAGCCATTGAATAGATCAAGCTTTCCCTTCTGTCATCTTCTGTCTGCCCTGATAGATCACTATCAGCAACTCCAGCCCAAGGCCTGTGTGAGATACCCCAGTGATTAGAAGAAACATGCACATGATACTTCTTTGTGCTTTGAGACTTTATCAAACTGGATAAATGTTGTACTGACTGGTTTTGTGTGTCAACTTAACACTAGCTAGAGTCACCAGAGGAAATGCCTCCATGAGATACAGCTGTAAGGCATTTTCTCAACTAGTGATCAATGGTGGAGGATCCAGCCCTTTGGGGTTGGTGCCATCACTTTGCTGGTGGACTTAGATTCTGTAAGCAAGCAGGCTGAGCAAGCCGTGGAAAGCAAGCCAGAAAGTAGCATTCCCCCATGGCCTCGACATCAGCCGCTGCATCAGTTCCTGCCTCCAGAATCCTGCCCTGCTTGAATTCCTGTCCCAACATCCTTCAGTGATGAACAACAATGTGGTAGTGTAAGCCAAATAAACACTTTCTTCCCCAGCTTGCTATTCTGTCATGGTGTTTTGTTGCAGAAATAGAAACCTTAAGACAAGTGGTTACCTTTAATATTCTAGTATTAAACAGAGAGATGCTGGTCTTGGACAAAGTTAAATATCCTGTTACTTTCTAAGGTGCCCTTAGCTGTTCTTTGCTTTTGTTTTGTTTGTGAGATAGGGTCTCATACCTACTCTAAAGTCACAGACGACCTTGAACTTCTAATCCTCCTGTCTCCACCTTCAGATGATGGAGTTTCAGACCTGTCCCACCAAGCACCAGGTTACTCAGTGCAGCAAGTCAGACCCAGAGCTTTGTTCACATTGGTTAAGTACCTGCATGACAAACCCAGCCATTAGCCTTTGAAAAGTTCATACCTAAGTGCCTCTCTCAGTCTCTCAAGCCACTTCTGAGCAGCTTCAAGGGCAGAGATGGCCAGCAGGTCCTTTCTGGACACACCTGAACTTTCCTGTAGGGAAAGGAATGTGACACACCCACTTTCCCAAGCAGCTCCAGGTGGCAGGGCAAACGACACACTTTTACAAGGGAGATGTGAATGTCACACCCAGAGTTAGCCATCACATCCACTTGACAAGGGGTTTGAAGGAAACTTTTCAAGCTTATATCAGTGGCCTGGGACTTCAAATGTAAACTACTTAGAGTAGTAATGGCAGCTAGTGAGCCATCTTAGACACAATCCAGCAGCCAGGTGGCTCTAACAGAATTGCATCCGTGAGAATAGACACACTCTGTTTGCTGGGGTGGTGGTGTACTGAACCACACCAGCACTTGAAGTATGTTACACATGCAGTCAGAAGAATATTCAAATACAGCTTACAATGTATAAAGAGCATTTTCACATGGAGCACCCCTCAAACAAATCTACAAAACAATTTGCTCCTATTCCTTTAGATGACTAAACTGGGAATCAGAAAGATTAGGTACCTGACCCAAAGACACAGAGCCAATAAATCACATTGTTGTATATTGGTTGTGTAGAGAATCCAAATTCATATCAGATGATACTAAATGGCAAAGGGAATGTAGATGGCCAAGTAACAAGAAGAGTCTGTTGGTGGGGTGGGATTCAGGTACAGGTTGACCAGAAAGTCATCTCTGTTCTACATTGCTTGTCTCCCATTTGCTTTTATTTTTTTTCTTTTTTCTTTTTTTTCGGAGCTGGGGACCGAACCCAGGGCCTTGTGCTTGCTAGGCAAGCGCTCTACCACTGAGCTAAATCCCCAACCCCTCCATTTGCTTTTATTTTTATGTTAACTTTTATTTTTTTAGTGTTTTTGTTTGTTTTATTTTGTGGGGATTCATTGTTTTGTTGTTGTTTGTCTGCTTGTTGCCTGCTTGTTTGTTTTTTAATTAGAAGCAGTGAGTTGAGGCTAGGGATGTAGCCCAGTTGGTAACAGTTTGCCTGGCACACATGAAGCCCTGGGTTAGACCCTCAGCACCAAGTAAATCAGGTGTGGTGATGTACACGTGTAATCCCAGAGCTCTGAGATAAGAGAGAGAGGGGATCAGAAGCCAAGATCATCTTTAGGTATCTAAGGAGTTTGAGGCCAGCCTGGGCCATTTGAGACCTTGTCTCAAAAACAAACAGGAAAGGCAACCACTGAGGTAATTTCCGAAGGGGCTTTACTTCTTCGCTTTCATTTTACCAAGGGTCGGGGAACAGCTCACACTGACTGGTACAGACCTACACGCCTACATGTGAGCCCATGACCAGGGCCAAACAAGGCCACAGCCCAGAAGCTGAAGTCTGGACCTGTCCCGTGTAAACACAGCTGCTCTGCTGTGAGGGAGGGGGGTAGAACGAATCCTGCAGTCAACCACAGCATCCACTACTAGCTGGGGCTGGCTCTCGCGTCTTAGGACTCAAAACCTTTCTCCTGTTCTTTCCTTTTGCTAACTCAAGGTTTGCCTTCACTTTTGGAGCTGATGGCCTTAAGGAAAGTATCTGGATTTGAATATGCATGCCTCTAAACAGAACTCCTTCCGGCTGCTGGACATCCAGACGGGGGCATTGTTTTGAGTGTTCTGCCAGGCTCTGTGAAATCCTGTTTCTTCCATTTCTTCTCAACTCCTGTTCCTCTGAATTCTTTGGCCGCCTTCGTCTTTGTTTTAAGTACATTTTTTGTTTCTTTGTGTGAGAGCCCAACCAGGAAGACAGAAGCCACTCTGAATATTTAAAACAGAGGAAATTTAATGCAGAGAGATGAAAAGAAACTCAGAAGCCAAACAAGAGAGGATGAAGCAATCCTGAGACTAGGCACGGCAGGAAGTCGCTGCCACTCCTAGGAGGGAGGGACAAAGAGGGGAAGCCATGGGACGAGAGCCCAGGGGCTGGCATCGCTCACAGGAAGCTGGAACCGTGCGGGCTGGTGAGAGCTCATAGAAGAGCCACAGCAGCTGCCAAGGATCCCACCCCTGCACAAAGGGAGAGGGAAAATGCCTGTTCCCTTCCTGCTGCTCTCCAGGTCCTGGGCTTCACGCTGGCCAGACCCACCCGGAAACCAGCTGACAAGTCTGAAGGCTGGAGCCTGCAAGGACAGGTCCGTAGTCTAGAGAGCTGGAAGGAAAAAGGGCCAAGTCTTTGGTCAGATGGCCCTAGAAACACGTAGGCACGGTAGCACACACCTATAATTCCAGCCCTCAGGAGGCAGAGGCTGAATAATAAAAAATTAAAGGCCAGCCTAGACTATGAATCAAATCCAAGGCTAGTTTAAGCTACTTAGTAAGACTCTGCCTCTTAAGAAAACATCTAGAACTCTGGTAGGACACTTGCCCCTTTTGTTCAAGGCCTTAGGTTCCTTATCCAATACTGAGAAGAAGAAAAAAGAAAGAAAGAAAAACAAAACAAAACAAAACAGAAAAGTTCCCAAACCAGAAGATTTGCATGACAAATGTCTTAGATGTTCATTGTGAAAATTCTAGAATTAGAGAGAGGGGAAGGAAAGAGGGTAAAACCATGATCCAGTTAGTTCTCAAGAGAGAAATGATCAGCCAGCTGCAGGGTCCACACTGCCACCATAGCACGGAGCTATCCCTGGTCTCTGTCCATGCTCTGTCAATAGAATAAATGCTGTAGCATATGTGTGTGTGTGTGTGTGTGTGTGTGTGTGTGTGTGTGTGTATGTGTGTAGAAGGCAGGGTTAAGCACACACATATCAGAGAGTGGACCTGAAGCTCTTCCCTCAGAGACTCGCTGGACTTCAGTTACCTCGTCCAATTTGGTCCACGCTAAGCCAGCTGGCCAGCGCTGGGCGAGTCATCTGCCACAGTGGAGCAGACTCTGTCTGTCACCCTCCTCAACAGCAGATGGCCTGTCCTGCATTCATTTATGTCACACACCCGTGCTGGGGGGAGACACTGCAGTGCACTGTTGCAGTCACGACCAGGAACCTCCAACTCAGAGGGCTGGGATATTATGCTAGTCAGCTCAAATAGTCTTGGAGGCAGGAAGAGGGCCCCAGAGCATCCTGACAGCAGAAAGAGGTTGAGCAAAGGGTTGAGTGAGTCAGTGGGATGGGGTAGACTTTCAAGTCAATTGAACTGATCATGCAAATGTTGGGTGGTGTGTTCTGAACAGGGTTAGGGTGGGAGGGGTTTCTCCTTAAAGTGAGCACCTCTGTGTCTCCCTCAGCTTCCTGAGCTCTTGATTTAGCTCCTCCCAAAATGTTTTCCTCACATTGTTTATTTGAAGCTGATAGTCTGGGCATCAAGCCCAGCTTAATATAATTTTTACTGTTGAGACTGCAGCCCCAATTCTGTAGAGATGGTTATTATCATTGTTGTCTAAGACACCTCAGTGCCACGGCAATTACCAAGGCCAGGTGCACGCCCACAGTCACCTCAACCCATTCTGCCCCACCCCTTTCTACAAACTTCAGAACTGAAGCCAAGTACCCACTCCCATGCCACTAAATGATACATCAAAGTAGGCAAAGGAGATATTTGGCTACTATCTCGATAATGTGATCGGTACAGGTCAACAGTTCATGTTATTTAAGTCCTACAGTATATGTAGATATTAAAAGAATGTGGAAAATTCCATTGCTTGGGTTCTGTAAATACACAGGCTTCTTCTCCAATTTCTCTCTCTAATTATGTTTTACATAACCTAATACATTCATGTCAGTTTGCATCCTCTTAAAATCCACTTGCTGGAGAGTGTGTCACCCGGTAGGTCAGAGAGAAAGAGTGACCACAGGACATCTGAGGTGACAACTGGTGATAACAGAACATGTTCATCACTGACAAAAGAGTTTTTGTAATGATTGGTATGAAAAGTGGTGTGTGTGTGTGTGTGTGTGTGTGTGTGTGTGTGTGGTCCATTCCCAGTTTTACTGCCAAGTTGGTTCAGACCCTTAGTATGACCTTCAGATGCAGGTGTTGAAGGTAAGGGATTGGAGTAATAACCCTAGGGTGTGGGCATTAGCCAATAGCCATGCGCCTCTGGCTTCCCTCCAAGGCCTGAGCTGGAGCCTATGCCTGGGCTTGCGTCTGCAGCCGACAGTCTTGCTGAAGAATCGTATCACATTCACAGTGAGAATCACCGCAAAAACAAATAAGATGCTTTAATTATTTAAATGTATGTACAAGTATTCATCGTCTACATATTTAGACTCTGAGCCTATTGGGCCAAGAGCCCAAGCTTCCTGTGCATGCTAGAGGCTTCCAGCGATTTCCCTAAGATCAAGAACTACATAACAACTTCAGATATCATCCTCTCAGATAAATCCCAAGACAAATTCCTAAGATATTGCTCCAGGAAGCCAACCATAGTCTGTGTTCGAAGGCCTCCTCCTAATGCCTACAGGAGGAGAGTTAAGCTGATAAGTTTAATAAATGCTCGCAAAGACCTGTGAGAGACTATGGTCTGTGTCCACTATGAGGCTGCAACTTGTGAACGGGACTGTGGGAAAGGCAATCTAGGAGTGGAAAGATGGGGAAAAGAGAGGAAGGAAGAGGACCAGAGATTCGGAAAAAGAGCCTGCAGTCTGCTGGGGCTATTGATAGCTCTTGAAGGAAGTGATGTCTGAACCAATGTTTAATTGCTAGGCTTGTGTAAACCAGGATTGGTTAGATTTAGTTACTCAGTTGTCATTTTGTTTTGCTTCTTAAGGGGCAGAAGGAAGGGTGGAGTTACTCTTGTGTTGGAGCTTTTCAAAATGCAGTAGCCATACAATCACACCTGCTTTTCCCAGGCGTACTAGTGCCCGTCTCTTAGTCTTCTGTGGTAAGCATCCGGGGTTCAGCAAATAAAATCAGAACTGCGCCAAGGGATTTTCCTGCTGCCTCTAGGCTCCAGCAAGCTCATCTTTCTCTATGAAGCCTCACGAAAATTAAAATAAATACCTTCAGTACAGAGGTTAATTCTAGAAACTTTATATGAATATATATGTTGTACATTTTTACTCACTGAAAAAGTGAAAGTGGGTGTGTATGCTGGGCATGCCACGGTGGTGTGGGGAGTTCTGAGGAGAATTTGCAGTCAGTTCTGTTCTTCTACTGTGTGGCTTTTAGCCATTGAGCTCTCTTTCCAGTCCTAGAAAAGAAATATTTTTTTAAAGATTTATTTATTTACTTTATATGAGTACACTGTAGCTGTCTTCAGACATACTGGAAGAGGGTATCAGACCCATTACAGATGGTTGCTGGGAACTGAACTCAGGACCCCTGGAAGAGCAGTTGGTGCTCTTAACCACTGACCATCTCTCCAGCCCCGACTAGACAATTCTTATCAGTTCTCTCTTCAGTCTTCCCACAAGTCACGCAGAGCAGTGGGGTTGAAGGTTACACACCTTTATGTTTTGTAAGCTCAAAGAGAGTGGAGGGAGAACACGAAGGGATAAATGAATGAATATTCACCTCTAAAAGCCTCTGTCTGAAGGTTGGAGTTGTAGTTCAATACCAAGGGGCATATGTGAAGCTAGGGGGTGGGGTTGGAGGGTGAAGGAGGCACACTTCCCGAGTGAAGAAATGAATCTGCGATTCGACCAGCCTCCATGCCCACATGCCACGAGTTAGACAATCCTTCACCACGATGCACTTTCCTTCTTCGAAGTTCCAAAACTCAAGTGTATGGCTTCACTGGCACCTGAACAAGAAGGCAGCCTCATGCTGCAGAGGCAGGGGAAGCTGCAGACGAGCATGACAGCAGCTCCTGGGAGACTGTCAAGGGCAGCCTGTTTTTCTACTAGAAGACATACTTGAAGAATCTGGCCCTCTCATCAGATCCATCCCTGCTGAATAATTCTCCTGTTGGCAAATAGAAAAGTGGGAAAGAAATGGAATCATTTTTCCCTCATTGTGCACCAGAGCTAGAACCCCCATGCCCTGCTAGAAAGCACAAGATAATCTTTCTCCCACTCCCCACACACCCCCAATTCTGCAAAAATGGTACACACAAGAAAGTGTAAGGAGGTTAGGGCGATGGCTCTATGGGCAAGAACACTTCTGATCACCACAAGGACCTGAGTTCTGGTCCTCAGCACAGCACTAAATAGCCAGGTGTGGTCACACAAGTCTGTAACCCCAGTGCTGGGGAGGGGAGGAGAAAAAAGAGTGGGTGTGGCTTCCTGGCCTAAGCTAAATCACAGCCTCGGGTCCTGTGAGAGACCCTGTCTCAAGGGAATAAAGCAGAGAGCAATAGAGAGGACACCTGACATCCTTCTCTGGCCTCTCCACATGCAAAGGTGCTCTCACACATGTATATATAGAGATGTACACACACACACACATAGGCACATATGTATACACACATATAGATACACACACAGGCACATATACACATACACATACATACATGCACACACATAGATATACACACAGACACACACATAGGCATACAGGCAAACATACATATAGATATACAGGCACACACAGAGACACACACAGACATACAGGCACACATATATATAGACACATACATACACATACATACATACACAGACACACATAGACACATACGTACACACATATAGATACACACACAGGCACATATACACACACACATACATACATGCACACACATAGATATACACACAGACACACACATAGGCATACAGGCAAACATACATATAGATATACAGGCACACACAGAGACACACACAGACATACAGGCACACATATATATAGACACATACATACACATACATACATACACAGACACACATAGACACATACGTACACACATATAGATACACACACAGGCACATATACACACACACATACATACATGCACACACATAGATATACACACAGACACACACATAGGCATACAGGCAAACATACATATAGATATACAGGCACACACAGAGACACACACAGACATACAGGCACACATATATATAGACACATACATACACATACATACATACATACACAGACACACATAGACACATACATACACACATATAGATACACACACAGGCACATATACACACACACATACATACATGCACACACATAGATATACACACAGACACACACATAGGCATACAGGCAAACATACATGTAGATATACAGGCACACACAGAGACACACACAGACATACAGGCACACATATATATAGACACATACATACACATACATACATACACAGACACACAGTACACACATACATAGATACACACACAGGCACATATAGACACACACATACATACATGCACATACATAGATATACACACAGACACACATAGACATACAGGCACACACACACATAGATACACATTTAGACACACATAGACACACAGGCACACATATATATATAGACACATACACACACATACATACATACACAGACACACATAGACAAGTACATACATTCACACAATAAAGACACAGAGACACACACAGACTTATAGGCACACATGCACATAGATACATACACACACACAGTGGGACATACAGACAGACACTCATTCCTTATGAATGGAAAGATGGATTCAACGCCATAGTTTTGCCTGACTGTGCCTAACTTGCTGAGTGACATCAGAAGACTTCCTGGGCATCTCTGAGTTTCACCTGTTTGCACGGGGGCAGGGGAGTATCTGACATATAAACTCTAAGGTTCTCCTTAGTTTCAGAATTCTGTGAAAAGGACTTAGAAATCATTGCTAAAAACCTAAAAGAGATAAAACAAATGTTCCCACCACCACTTGACTCAATCTCTACCATCACTTCTCCAGACGGCTTTGGTAGTCCACCTTCCTTCAACTTTCCATGGTGTGCAGCCAATGCACCCTGCCAGCCTGCCTCCCACAAGCCTATCTTCTTGTTTGCTCCAGAAGCCTTCAGTTAAAAAAGACAAAAAAACGAAGGGCTTTCTCCCTGACTTGTGTTCCCTGCCAATCGTTCTAGCTCAGGACCTGTGCGGATGATTCAGCTCTCGGTGTCTTGATAAAAAGTAATGATAGCTATAGTGTGAAGGTGTGATACAGAAACGCTCGACGCCTACGATTACACACTTCCAGATTGTGCAAGAGCGTCCTCTCCAGTGACAGCATCATTTGTTGAGCATGACTTTGATACTAGAGCCTCCTCAGGTGTGTGGCCCTATCTTCACACTGAGTTATTGAACTTGGTGCGGTAATGGTTCAGACACCAATTACCTTCATCTAATCCAAAACAATAACTAGTTTTATTGTGGTTACTGTGTGGGGTTACTCTAGAGAGTGAGAAGAGGTCTTCTATCAAATGGTTTGAAAGTCTTCGATACTATACCCGGCAACATTAACCAAGTGCTACTGGACTCGGAACCCACCGTTGCTCTGTTTAGTCAGTCAATATATTATGGAACAAGGGCCAACAGCATGAGTGTAATTCCAGTGCTCCCAGCTGGATTGAGTTCCAGGCCAACCTGAGCCACATGCTGAGATCTTGTCTCAAATAAAATAAAATAAAATACAAAAAAAAAACCCAGAACAAACAAAAGATCCAGACACAGACAATTGTGCTCAGATATTCAGGAAGAGGCTAAGTGCACCAATGGCTGAAAGAGACGGAGGAGTGGAGAGAAGCTAAAAGGCCCAAGAGTATTGCTTTTTCTTATATCTCATTTATGATCTGGGAAGAGGGGAGAGGGCTGTGTCTTAACACACATAGGAACTCAGAAGATATAGGTCCCAGGAGTCCACTCTCTCTTTCCGCCATGTGAATCCCAAGGCCTGGACTCAGGTTGTCAGGCTCATTGGCAGAGCCCTCTCGCTAGCCCTGAATCTCACCTTTGTGGTATGTAGCTGATCACAGACAAGCATTCTGGTCACTCACTGTTAACGTCTCATCAGCCAGAGGATGTTAAGTAGCTCTGCCTTGGCCTTTCCATAAGATTTACGAGGGCAGCCTGCTAGTGTGGAAAGAGAGGAAGAATTCTTCCATATAGCTGAGCTTTGTGCCTCCCCTCTATTTGTTTATCCTGTCCTACAGTAACCCTCCATTACGAGGACCCACATGGAAAGGGTAAAGGGTGTATTAAAAGAGGGTTCTGGGGCTGGAGAGATGGCTCAGTGGTTAAGAGCACTGACTGCTCTTTCAGGTCCTGAGTTCAGTTCCCAACACCCACATGGTGGCTCACAACCACCTGTAATGAGATCTGATGCTCTCTTCTGGTGTGTCTGAAGACAGCTACAGTGTACTTAAATATAATAAATAAATCTTTAAAACAACAACAACAAGAGGGTTCTGGTGTTCCAACTGAGACAAGTTGCATACATCTGTCACCGGTGTGACAGCGAAGGACACCAAGCTTACTGAGTTATTTTATGGCTAGAGGTGAGAAATTTTTTTCCTCTCATGATGAAAATGTGGAGGTGGGAGAAATACATGTCTGAAATGTTTTCAGTACATATTCAATGATTAAGATGATTTTCCCGGGTTAACGACGTCAACTTGATTTACACTTTGGGCTTTCCCCACCTCACAGTTATGCCTTTGGTTCATTGGGCTTAAAAATATCATACATTTATGCAACAATACATTTTCCTCCTAAATTTTCATGTCAATGAAATTAAACTTTCTTTTTCTTTAATATCATGGTGCTACATATTGCCGGACTTCGGGGAACTCAGGGTCTCTTGCTTTCTGCTTGATGGAACTGGGAAACCAAAGGCACTCACAACCTTCCTGCAAACAAAGGCAGCCATTGTGTGTTCTGTAATTCGGAGCGTCCACTCTGCCAAGCAGAGACAGAGAGCACTCATGCCCGTCCAACTCCCAAATCTCTTGACTTCCTCTTTCTCCTTCTCGTGGGAGAGATGGCCAATAAGCCCCTTGTTTCAAATATCTGCAGGAATGAGTGGATGTGACTCTCCGTGTCCATTAAACCGTGGTCCTTTGAGGATGCAGGAAGACATCTGAAATCTCAAGGTCAAAATAAGAGAAGAGGAAGTCTGAGAGCAAATGAGGTGTCACCCACGGAGATCTTCTTTGTAAAACAACAACAATGACAAACAGCAGGCTCTCTGGGGCCAATAGACAGCTTGCTTGTGCCTGGGAGACATACTTACCAATTCCACTTAACTTTGCTTTTTAAAATGTTCATATGGCACACTAAACTACACGACCAGGACTAGAGTTCTCGTATCCACATTCTGACTGAGGTCATCCTAATAACCATAGCATCTACTTTAGTAAGAGGAAGTGATGGGATTCGAACTTGGCTCAACAAATGGCAAAGGTCGTGTCTCTTCCTTAACAACAGATGGTTCCTATGAGGATTCCAGAAACAAGAGAGCTGTCATTTATTATTTTGTTCTACATTCTAAATGTGTGTGTGTGTGTGTGTGTGTGTGTGTGTGTGTGTGTGTGTGTGTGTGTAAGAGAGAGGGGGGAGGGGGAGAATATACATTAGCAAAAGAACAGCACAACAATAAAAGGGAACTCCTCTGATGTCCTGACTCCTGTGCTATTCCCAGATTCTAAGAGAGAGCAATTAGAGAAACTCCCGAAGTGCTAATGACCAAATGACCATGGAAGATAAACTTCATGAAGAGGGGGGAGGTCGTGAAAACTGGAAAACCAAAGTAGCCCTTTCTTTTTAACATGTCAGCACATGTCCCAAACAGTGTCTGCCAACCTATAATTTGCTAGCATAGTCCAACAAAGAAGAACTGCCCATGGGCGTAGGACCTTGTCACCTCACCCTTCACCCCTCCCACCATCAACCCGGCACAGTTCAGTCTCAAAGATAGGAGTTTAGACTTCGTGCCTCTGGACTGGACCTAGGCCAACCCAACAAATAACCTTTGCCTTGGAGTCCACACTTCCCCATACTGGGGAAGAGGGGAACATTTTTAAGCAGTTAGGTAGGAACTAGGACATCTCTGCCAATTGTCACCAACTAAAAGGCAAGCATCCTTCTCCAGGTAAGAGGGCGGCTTGACCAGGATACCGGATACAGGATACAGGATACAGGATAAAGACCCCACAGTGACAGTGACAGTCTTTGGCAGGCAGGGAGCAAGGGAGGCACCTTCATAAACAGAAAGTCCATCTCGAAAGGAGAAATCAGTCATTGAATGCTGTATAACGAGTCAAACTGAAATTGGGAGTGGCTAATCCTTGTAGGTAGGATATATGTTATTAGCCACTCGGGAGATCAGGATTGGGTGTCAGTACAAGATCAGCTGGCCCAAGGCATGCAAGTCAATTAGCAGTGCCATGGAAGTGACACGAGGTATGAGTGATGCTCAAAGAAGATGGCATGCCCTGCCTGTATGGCTGGTTGCAGAGCAGCCTCCTGCCTGCCGAGGATGTTTTGAAATATTCACAAACTCCTTAGGTGAGCATTTCCTGTTGTGATACGTGGAAACCACCACAGGGGAAAAACTCTGAAACCTCAGAAACAAAAGGGGAATGATGAAGAACAGAAATACCCACGGAGAGCAATGGCCTCGGGCCCTCTTTGATCTTCAATGTTCTATATTTGGCTCAAGGTCCCACTAAAATCAAGGAGTTTATATTTGGACCAAGAATCAGAGCTCATAAAAATTCACCCTTGGACCAGGGCTCCTTGAGTGAGTGGATCATTTATGGTGTCTGATGGCCATGAATGAAGTCAAAATGACAGGTCAGTGGATATAGTGAGAGGGTCTGGGGATAGCTAGGGCAGTGAACTAGAAGAGAAGCAGTCCCAAAACATGGGGAAACGTCCTGTGGCAAGTCTGCCTTGGATGCCCATTACTTGGCAGGATAAGTAAGCAGAAGGGACATGCAGAGGAGAGAGACATAGAAAGGAAGGGGCGTGGCAGAGAAGTCCTGACAACAATAACGTGGATCGGGCACGCCCCAAAGCAGTCACGTCTACTCAGTCTCGGGAAAGCTTTCCCAGGAGGTACTATTTAGCTGTCCTTTGGGCCAACAAGATGGCTCAGAGAATAAAGGCACTTGCCACCAAGCCTGAATTTAATCCCTTGTTCCCTCAAGTTGTCCTCTGATCTACACACAGGCACTGTGACACATACATGCCTATACACAGATACACATACATTCAATAAGCAAATCCTTCTATAAAAACTGTCTAGGATGGCTGCTGTTTCCTAGATAAGCACCCTTGAGGGCAGTCCAGGGTCTGTGACTCATCACGTCCTTACAGACGAGAGTCTCTGCTACGGAGCCCAGCATAGACCCAGAACCAACACAGCCACGCTCGCATCCCCATCGTAACTGTGTCGCTCTGGCCGAGCATGGCAGGCTGTGACTGAGATCATTGCAGGGCTGTTGTTCTAACACCTGACTTGTTTCTGTGTCTTATTTTATTTGTAAAACATTAAGAATGTTTTTACTCATGGAGATGTGTATGTATGTATGTATGTATGTGTGTATGTATGTATGTATGTATGTATGTATGTATGTATATATGTATGTATGTGTGTATTTTCTTCTACAGCGCTGGGGCCCAAACCCAGGAGGCATGATTGTTTAAAATATACTTAGACTCTTTTTTCAGGTAAACTCATGCCAAACTTTCAAAGCAGACCAAGAGCCTGAGTAATTGTATTTCAAATTTTTGTTATATAAATAATGTATGAGCTCCTCGAAGAATGTAAGTGTTGACTAGAAAGACATTCTTTAAATTGATCTTCACTATAGATGAAAACTTTGGTATAATTTTTTTAAATGCAGATAGGTTGGGAAACATCCCTCAAGATTTGAACACAATAAATAAAATAAATGTCACACGTTTTGAGTTGCAAAGTTAAGTTTCAGGTCACTTGCTAACACTATATTCAGTGTAAGGATGGTGACGGCGTAACTCCCCATTGCCAAACTGAACTCATACAGCTTATTAAAAAGCATTGGCAAGCTGATGCAACTCTGCCATTTGCTAAGCCTTGTTTTAGAAAGAATTATTAGTGATTTCTTGTCTTGTGTGAACTTAGAATTAATAAAACCTGCCTTAAGACTGGTTAAGTGTGTTACTAGGAAAAACTTAATTCTTACAACTCACTGCCCAGGACACTTCACAAAACTTAGAGTCTAAAATTTGAAGATTGCGTTCTATTAAACTGAGAATCTATAGTGTACCAACTCTGTGTGTGTGTGTGTGTGTGTGTGTGTGTGTGTGTGTGTCTGTGGTGTGCACGCACATGGGGACATGTGAATGTGTATGGATGTGGAACAGAGGGCAGCCCTCCAGAATCAGCTCCCATCTTCCACCTGAGGCAGAGCAGGTCATTTCTCAACAGGTCTGAGGGCACAGATGTGTGTGACAGTATCTGACATGGGTTCTGGAGATATGAATTTGGGTTGTAGGCTTAAACAACAAATGCCTTAACCCACTGAGCCACCACCCAGCCCCCTGCCACTGTTAAAGACACTTAATTCACCTCAATAGCTACTGTGTCTCTTTCTATGCAGCCTGATGTGTCATATTTAAAGTTACACTTCAGCAGCAAAGTTCCACAGTGCTTTGTAGCAAATAAGTATTCCATGTAGCCTTGTTCTTCTCTGTGTGTGGAGGACACAACTAGAACAAAAAGAAAAGAAGGAGGAAAAAAGAGAGGATGAAGGAGGGAGAAGAAAGGGAAGAGGGGAGGGGAGAGGGAGTGGAGAGAAGGGATGAAGAGGAGGGGGGGAGGAGGGGAGAGGAGGGGGAGATGAGAGAAGGTGAAGTGGGAGAGGAGAGGAGAGGGAGAGAGAGGAGAGGAGAGGAGAGGGAGAGGAGAGGAGAGGAGAGAGGAGAGAGGAGAGGAGAGAGAGGGAGGAGGAGGAGGAGAGGGAGAGGAGAGGGAGAGGAGAGGAGAGGAGAGGAGAGAGCCTCACTGATGTAGAATTTTCTGTGCTTTTTTCCTGAGCTCTGTAACATACATGAAGAGGTTAGTTTGAATAATATGATAGTACTCATGTTTGATATGTATACTCATGTTTGGTCGATAAATATGTGTTTAAATATGTTTTGTTTATAGCAGAATTAAAGAACTACCCTGGTATTATTTCAAACAGAGTTATTAGGAGGCTGGGGAGATGGCTTACTAGGCAAAGGGCTTGCCCCACAAGCATGAAGCCTGGAGTTCAGACTTGCAGAACCCCAGAAAAAGCCAGGTGTGTAGGAGCCCACCTTTAACCCCAACATATGGGAGGGAGAGAGACGGGGATCCCTAGCAATTTGACTAGTCAAAACAGTGAGTTCAGTCTCTGCCTGCCTACATAAGGTGAAAGTGACAGACAAATAAATACATTTAACTTCTGCCTTGTGCCTCGGCATGCACACAAGAACTTGTGCATGTACACATGCATACCGCATACAATTATACATGCAAAAACCCTCAAAACTTAATAGACAGTTTTATATACTTTATTATCAGAAAAACAAAACAAAACAAAACAAATTCATCTCCTTTGGAGAAATGTTTTCCAGTTGTTCTTTTGGCCACAAGAATGCCCCTGGTCCTCATTTTCTCTTCCTCTAGAAGGACGTGGTACATGACGCTACACTGTCCAGTTGCTAAGGGTATAAGCCTCTTAAAGAGGCTAGACATAGTCCTTGTCCCCAAGGAGTCTAGCCAGAGAGGAGCATAACAAAGCAATTCACCCTTGTGGCCCCTGAGCCGTGCTATGATAGCAATATGAATATTACATGGTGCCGCTTAGGCTCTTTCGGGTCAAGATGAAAAGAGACACGCTCTGGTGACTTAGGTCAATGTAGCTCATTGTGAGGCCACAGGAGGAAGTAGGACGAGCAGGAAGCAGCCTTAGCAGCTGCCTGGCAGGGCCCGGCTGATGGGAATGCCATTCAGGACCTCTAGCACCTGTTCTTTTTGACATGGCTTCAGCAGCCGGCATCTGCTGCTACTGATCTAGTATGCTCCGCCAGCACAGTCCCTCTCTGCAAGGTCCTCCCTGCCTGTGCTTTCTCCCCTTCACCAGTCCTGTCCTGTCGTGACTCTACAAAAGCCCTGCAAGAATATGCAGTATTTTGCCTGAGACTCCTAAAGGACTTTAAATTCAAATAGTGGGAACGAGGCTTTGTTTGACCCCTGCTGCCGAGAAGATACAGTGACTCACTAGGCGGGGCTCTCGCACCAGACTACCTCATTGGCCACTTGATGGGCCACACCCTGCTATGGGGCCTATAGTCACTGTAGCCCATTGTAGCCCAGGAAGGAGCGGCCTGGTACGGAGAACCGTGCACAGCAGCTGGGAGAGAGGTGGCAGAGGCCACTGGTCACTCCTGCGGTTTTTATTGTAGCCCACAGTGTCGCTCACCATCCTGACTTTAACTGTGTCAGCCCTTCAGCTTTGCTATAAATAATGACACAGTCACAAGTTTTTGAAAAGGACATTTATAAAGTTATTTAAAATAACCCAGTTTAAAACAACCTGACAGGAAAAAAAATACTTGAATTGTGATTTTTGCTGTTGCTGGTCTGGGTTCTGTTTGTTGGAGTTTTGAGACAACGTTTCACTAGGTAGCTCCGGCTGGCATTAAACTCAGAGGGATCTTCCTGCCTCAGCCTTCTGACCACTGGAATTACAGGCATGGGCCTCTACACTCAGTTGATTTATGACATGTTTCTAACAAAACACATAATACAAATTTCTACCAAAAATCATGACTTGGAAAATAAGGTGACAAGAGAAAATTTTGGCCAATGGGCTAGAGATTCCACTTGGAAAAGGAGAAAACTGAAAGTTGTTCACTGACCTCCACATGGGAACTGTAGCAAGTGTGCACACAGTACAATAAATGTAAAAGGTTTCAATAGACATACAAGTTGAATATGATTATTTGCATTTTACATATTTATTTAATATATTTTTATATTATGTTAAATCACGTACAATACATATTACATAACTATTTACATATTACTTTATTATACATACTCACATATAAAAATATACACTCTAACTTATGTATTAGACAGAATTTGAATTTGAGGTCCTTTAGGAGTCGCAGGTAAAATATCGCATATTCTTGCAGGGCGTGTGTGGAGTCACAACAGGGCCGAGCTAGAGGCTGTACTGACTTATGTGTTGCTAGGGAATTTATACACTCAGAAAATTGAGAACAGGAAACAGGAAAAAGAAGCTGACAGGAACTCTTAACTGAGGTGATGCTTGAGTCTCATATCCCTTCTTACATTCCCTTTGCATTTTCCTTTTTTATTTATGTCTTACCTTTTCAAAAGGACAAAAGCAAAAACAGTTTCTTAATTAGAAAAGTACAGAACAATATACACGACCATCCTTTGGTAGTAGGCAAAGTCTATAATACATTGTCTTAACAACAACAACAAAAAGACATCACTCTGGATCCCATTTCATGTAAAGACTTCTTTCCTTATTCGTGGAGAGAATAACAAAGAAAACAGACAATGATATCAAAAAATGAAAGCACAGCGGAGTAAGAGATGCTGGGCTCGCCTCATGCACCCTGCACTAATAGCTCTTAATGGGACTTAATAGCTCTTGGGTTGTTGAAGTACAGATTTATACAGTGAATGAGAGGAATTGGGGGGGTGTCTTCAGACAACCATAACACAATGGGATAAAATGAAACAGAAGAAGATTGGCAAATTAATGTGAGGACCTGGAAGACATGTTAATTCTGTCATTGTGAATGATGGTGGAAATTTCAAACATTGGCCATACTGAGCTACGGATTAAGTAATATTTATGGAATTTTCAAGTGACCCCTAAAGAAAGAAGAGTAAATAGCCAGTTTCACCTCAGGAGAATGTTCAATTGAGAAATAAAGATCAAAGCATGCAGCCGATGGAGACTGCTCCTGTTCAAAGCCAATAGTGAAGAATTAATACTGAATAGCTGCAGGTTTGTGAGTTCTAATCCTGTAGGCAGAACTGAGCTGATTCACCCATCCTTTGATGGGATTCCTAGAAATAGTGGGCTTCCTGGTTGAGAAAAGACGCTGGCATGTTCCTGTAGGCAGACTCACCCAGCAGAAACAAGAAAGAGGAAGAAGCTAGAAACATACGCTGAGTGCATGGGTTGAATGTGGAACTACCGTAAAATAGACACCCATAATCTGGGAATGTGACCTTGTTTGGTCAAAGGACCTTCACAGACACAATTAAGTTATGCATCGTGAGATGAGGTCATTGTGGCTTACTTAGCGCAGGCCCAGAGTCAAACGGTAAGTGTTCTTAAAGATAAGGACAAAAGACAGACATGAGAGAACTGTCCGGAGAGGGAGAGGGCAGGATGTATCCACAAGCTGAGGAGCACGAGGGATTCAGGGTAGCCACCCAAAACAAGGAGAGAGGCCTGAGACAATTTACCTCTTGAGTCTTCCAAAGGAACCAACCTTGCCCACATCTTAACTTCAGACTTCAATATCCGCAGAACTGCAGAAGAGCCTACGTCCGTTGTTTTAAGGCACCTGCTTTGTTTGTGTGGGTATTCCTTACAGCAGCGGTAAGAGGCAAAGAGACTCCGCTTTGCCTAAGCCCAGTGGTCTCTGCTTGGGAGGGAAGCGGAAGAGGCACAATTACTGCCATTACATAGATGAGAAGCTAATCAGTACCTCATGCCCTAAAAGCATGGAAGACGTCAACCCTTCTTTGAATGCTTGCTGTGTTGTTTAGAGTGGTTTCCTAAAGAACTTGATAGAGACTACGCACACGAAGGGAATTCTAGGCCAAGGGGAAAGTTCTGGGGTGGGGGTGGGGCTCTAAACCCACATACTTCCTCCTTTTTCCCCACCCAACATCTGTCCATTCCACAGACATTTGTTCCGTTCAGGGATGCTGTGATTTACAACTGAGTTTTCTGGTTTCCTGCCATCTCTGAGAAGAAAAACTACAGGAACACTGTTTAATTCAAAATGTGATATGTAATATTTATTAAGCTATGAATGTATTAGAGTCAATAGGATGTAGATAAATTTACATTTGACTTCCTACCTCAAGATAACAAAGGTGATGAATCACAGTCTGGGTCTTTGGGGGGCTGGGCCATCCTTGCTGCTGAAGGGCAAGGCAGTTTGCTTTTTAACCACCTATTTGTTTTTATTTCCTGTGTATTGGTGTTTTGCCCGCACGACTGCATGAGGATGTTGGATCCCCCAGAACAGGGGTTTCAGGCAGTTGTGAGCTGCCATGTGGGTTCTGGGAATTGAACTCAGGACCTCTGGAAAAGCAGGATTTTAACTGCTGAGACACCTTCCAGCCCCCACGTGGTTTGCTTTTTAATTATTAGTAGTCACCATATTTTGTTTCCCTATTTGTCAGTCAGGAGACACTTGGCTTGCTCCTGCCTTCAGCCGCTGGTGGACAGCACTGCTCTGAACTCTGCTGTAGACACCTACCCAGGAGTCTGCTTTTACTTTTTTTTTTTTTTCTTTTGAGTTTTGGGTTGAGTGGAATTGCCAGTGCATATGGTAATTGTGTTTAATTCGGTGGCACTTTTACAGTGCCTGCATGGTTCACTGTCCTACATGCATTGTTTCAAAACATTTATCGGAAGATGGGATTGGCATTTGCCTAACATAATCAATTATATACCTTAACCACAGCTGCATAGCCCAAACAGAGCAAAGTGTTGCCTCCTCTAGAGCCTGTAAAATAAATGTATACTTTTATTGGCAATATTTGAATTGACCAACTACACGCTCTGTTAAATTTTTTCTAAAAGCATTGTGTGATTGTTTTTAAAAGTCCTATAGAGGATATTTAAGACGTTATAGGCAAAATGATTGACAACCACCACCACATCCACACCCTTACTCATGCTAATAAACAAATCCTGTCCAATCAGCAGGAGCAATGCAAATTTCACAGAGAGGCAGAGTATGGAACTCACAACGCACAGCCTTAGATTTCACAGTAGAAAGAGGTAAGGCTTTTGAAATGTAAGCAGTTCACACAGAGGGAAAATGGGAAAACAGATACTTAAATTGTAGCAATCATGCAACTGGGAAACAGATACTTGCAACAGAATAATGCAACTTTCCAACTGCCCCCCCCACCCCCCCACCCCCGCAAGCAAATTTTTTCACTTTGCCTGAGATTGGGTCTTTCACCTTTACAAACCAGTTCTGTGAATTAGAACTGCATAGCTTTCAGTTGCTTTTACATCATGTTGCACAAGTGAACAGAATAGGTATGAAAACTGTGAAACTCAGCCCACAGTGCTCTCTCAGATTTAAAGAATTGTTTCCTATTACATAGCTCAAGTAACAAATGCAGGGAGTCAAAATATGAATCCTGTGGATTTAAAAAAAAAACAACAAACAAACAGCTTATTATCTGGGCTAGAAACATGGCTCAGAGGTTAAGAACATTGACTCCTCTTCTAGAGGACCTGGGTTCAATTTCCAGCACCCACATGGCTGCTCACAACTATCTGTAACTCCAGTTCCAGGGGATCTGACACCCTCACACAGACATATACACAGGCAAAACACCGATGGGTATAAAACAAAAATAAATAAACCATTTAAAAGTTAAAAAATTAAGTTTATGATTAGTGTTGAAAGACTCACAATGCACAGTGGAAGCTGGAAGACAACTTTGTGAAGTTGGTTCTCCCCTCCTGTCTTGACTCGGGACTCCAGGCTTTGTGCAGAAAGCACCAGCCCAATTTTTAAAAACTGTTTATTGTAACTTGCCAGTCTCCTGCACCCACATTGCCTCCTGCCAAAAATGCTTTCCACCTATCATTTTTGCTGTTGTGGTTGTTGTTTTTATATAAAACATTGTAAACTACTGTCTTAGTTAGGGTTTTACTGCTGTGAAGAGACACCATGACCAAGACAAGTCCATAAAGGACAACATTTAATTGGGACTGGCTTACAGGTTCAGAGGTTCAGTCCATTATCATCAGGGCAAGAACATGGCAGCATCCAGGCAGGCATGGTGCAGACAGAGCAGAGAGTTCTATATCTTCATCGGAAGGCTGCTAGCAGAATACCTGCTCCAGCCAGCTAAGATGAGGGTCTTAAAGTGACACACTTACTCCAACAGGGTCACACCTTCTAATAGTGCCGAGCACAAACAAAACATCACAACTATGTAACATACAGAAATATAGACCCAAATCTACCTTCCTGGGTGAGACTATTTGGCCCACTTTTGGCATTCCTGACCTGCTCTACTTTGGGAGGGGAAATCTATGCATGAGGGCCCTGTCTCCTCTGGCCACTCCTACCTACATACCTAGCAACTACTTACTAGTTGGCTGTCAGCACTTTCTACCCTCCAATGCTCAGGCATAGGGTAGGATGTACCAAGACTAAATAGGATGGTCTAGATCAGGGGTTTTCAACATGATATCCCCACAGGGGTCTCAGATCAGATATTTACATTACGATTCATAACAGTAGCAAAATTACAGTTATGGAGAAGCAACAAAATTAATTTTATGGCTGGTGGTCACAACCACATGAGGAACTGTATTAAAGGGTTGAAACATTAAGAAGGTTGAGAACCACTGCTCTGAAGAGGAACTTTAATCTAGCAACATGGCTGTTCTGGCAAGGGATCATATCCAAAGACCTTCTAGGTCTGTGTAATCCAGCTGGAATGGCATACCTTTGATCCCTCTGGCTGGTATACAGACACATCCTTAGTACACACCTTTAATCCCTGACAATGGATTAGTTTTCAGAAGGAAGCAGTCTTGCTTGAAAGTGATGTCTAACTGACGGGCAAATAAACTGACCTATCAAAGAAAGATTTGACACAACAAGTCAGAGATAGGATACACCCAACTCTCGAGAGAACTGGGGATCGAGAGGCCAGACACAGGTGAAGACAGAACAAGCCAGAGAATGAGAAGGAGCCAGATTAGAACAGATTGCCAACACTAGTATGAGACAGAGAACAGCAATTCACTGAGGAGCTAAGAGAGGAGAGATTGAATCAGTCAGCTTGGAGAGAAGTTTGAGCCAGAACGGTTGAGTTGAACCAGCCAGTCAGAGTCTAGAAAGAGCTAGAAAAGGGGAGCTTCTTCAGCAGCAAGCCTCCGAGATGACAGATCCATCGGGTGGATGATATGTTTACGTGCTCTAGATGGACTGCCCTCATTTCTAAACACAGGCGTTCCATCTTCCTCTTCTGAACTTTACCATCTATAAGTGAAGCAGCAACCAGCAGAGACATCTTGTTAAGACCAAAGCTGAGAATATTGGCTGGAAATAGAATAAAAGCCAAACTGGGCTGTCAACTTTATTCCCCAGAGTCTCTTCCCTTCCTTTAACTCCCAAGCTTATAATCTAGAATTAAAAAAAACGCCTTTTAATAAGCCTCAATTCCACTTTCTTAAACTGGGATAACTCCTTGCTTATTTTGTGAAAAAAAAGTATCTTTATTACTTAAAAAACATGTTATTGTTTCTGGTGTCCGGATTCATGCTGACATGCTGCTAAAGCAGCCACCGTTCTTGCCCCCTCCTGAATCTACAATCTGTGAAGTTAGCTTTGCTTCTTGTCATTCCTGTGATGAGGGGCAATTCATCCATCTCTTAGATCTGGGCAATGTTTGTGACTTCCCTTGTGCAACAGTTTGAGGCAGAAGCAACATCGAAAAGTTCAAACTACGGGCTTTGAATGGGTATTGCATAATTCCTTTCTCACTCTCTCCCACCATATAAAGATGGCCAAGCTAAAACCACAGAGAAGACCCTGTGGAAATTAACCCAGTTTTCCCAATTGGCCTGCCAGTGGATCAGTGAGCGCAGACAAGTTCAGCCAAGTTACTCCAGGCCAGAATTACCAAGGATCCCAGCTCAAATTCTAAACTGAAAAGAGAGGGGAGGGGAGGGGAGGGGAGGGGAGGGAGGGAGGGGGACAGACAGAGAGAGTTAAATAATGTGGTCATTTTAAGTCATCATGTTGTAAGATTGTTTCTATTTGTTTGCTTATTTGTTTTTATTTATGTATTTATTGGATGATTTTTTTTTTGAGACACAGTTTTTCTTTGTAATCTTGTAATCTTGGAACTCTCTATGTAGACCAGGCTGACCTTGAACTCAGATTTGCCTGCCAAGTACAAGGATTAAAGACCTGCACCATCACACTTGGCAGGATTGATTTTAATATGACAAAAATGGGAACAAGTTATAAAGAGAACCAATGTTATTTAATAACACGTAATTCTAATCAGTCTTCGAATAGATATCTATGGTGGTTTGAATACATTTGGGCCAGGCAGTGGCACTATTAGGAAGTGAAGCCTTTTTGGATGAAGTGTGTCACTATGGGGATGAGCTTTAAGACCCTTCTCCTAGCTGCCTGGAAACCAGTCTTCTTCCTGTTTGCCTTCAGAACAAGATGTAGAACTCTCCGCTCCTCCAGCACCATGCCTATCTGGGCTCTGCCATGCTTCCCACCATGGTGATAATGAACTGAACCTCTAAACTGTAAGCCAGCCCCATTTAAATGAAGTCCTTTATAAGAGTTGCCTTGGTCATGGTGTCTTTTTGCAGCAATGAAAACCCTAACTCAGACAGAAGTTGGTACCAGGGACTGGGATATTGTTGTGATAGGCCTGACCATGCTTTTGTTTGGAGGAATGTGGATTTGGAAAGCCATGGAATTCTTTAAGTGGGACTTAGTTGGCCATTCTAGTAGGAATATGGAAGACATTGGTGCTGAAGATGATCTGAACTCTGGAAATTGTTCTTATAATATTTTGGTGGAGAATGTGGCTGCCTTTTGCCCTTGTCTGAAGATTTACCTAAGGATAAGGTAAGGAAAGAGATTTAGATCAATTGCTTTGACAAAGGAAGTCTCCAAATAGCCTGGTATAAATTCTGTTGTATGGTTACTAAAGTTCACTGTTATGAAGAAAATTAAGGAGCAAGTTGAGAAAAGAAAAATAGAAAATATATGGATCAAGTATTAAAGGGGCACCAGGATGTGGAATGAAGCTAAATCCCACGTTTAAGGAGATAGATTAAGAGAGTGGCCTTGGGGCAAGATCTCACCCTGTTAAGTTCATTATTTATGTGTTTATAGTTGAACAAGGGATGTCATGTTAGGTATGATTACTTGGTTATTGTTTTCATTAGGACTTTTAATCCGGAATGAACTACAGTTCAGAAATGGAGAATGCAGTTTTTCAATCCGGATCTCAAGGAATGACAGCATGGAAAGCTAGCCCAGGCATGGTGCTACATGCCTCTAATCCCAAGGGACAGGGGAAAGTGGATATCCAAGTTCAAGGCCAGCCTGGGACAGAGCAACTTCCGAGCAGAGAAAAGCTTAGGTCCCGGTGTGGTGATAAGCATCTGTAATCCCGGCATTCAGGAGACACAGTCACGTAGAGCTCTGATTTCAAGGTCAATCTACAGAGAAAATTCCAGGACGGCCAAGCTTAGGCAGTGAAGAAGTTGGGAAACAGAAGGCTGGTGATAATGTAATAGAAGGGGGTCATGTTCCAGCCCCAGCAAGCAGCAGAGCTTGCTTTTCAGCAGCTTGAGCCATATGGCTCTGGCTTAGAGTGAAGAATAGAAGGGACTACTGGGACAATTGATGCTGGTTAGCTGGAGCTAAGAAATTAGCAGTGATTAAGAAGAGACCAGCATCAATTCTTGAGGTAAAATCTTTTGGGAAGTGTTTCCTGAGGACACAAAGAAGCTGTATTCCAATGAGTACACATGGAGAGACCCATGGCTCTAGCTGTATATGTAGCAGAGGATGGCATTCTCCTGCATCAATAGGAGGAAAAGCCCTTGGTCCTGTGAAGGCTCATTTCCCCAATGTAGGGTAGTGCCAGGGCGATGAGATTGGAGTGGGTGGGTGAGAGTGGGAGCATCCTCATAAGAATCAGGGGGAGGGGGTAAGGGAGAGGGGCAAAAGGGGATAAAATTTGAAATGTAAGTACATGAAATATCCAAGAAAAATAAAATTTTAAAAAGGAAAGAAGCTGTATTCCAGAGATAGCCAGGGTTGTACCTCATATTTCAGCTGATAATATGTAAGAATCACCCACGTGATAATAGTTTTGAGAACATGAAGAGGCCATGAGAAGCAATTGAGGCTTGGCACTGTAAGTGGCCAGAGAAGGTCATTAGTGAAAGTGTAGCTTCAGTTGTAGTTGACTGTCCAGCACTGAAGGGATCAAGAAGTTGAGGCTTGGCACCATGAAGGGATCCCATAGGTTATTGGTAGAGCCTAGTTGTAGTAGAAGACTCCAGCACCTTGGAGATGCCAGGGCTGTGGGATGATCACCAAGAACAGCAGCAGCAGTGTGGTGTAGTCAACCAGAGCCTAGAGTGCTACAGAGGGCAGAGCTGGAGATTTGACCTGAGCCCTTCTTAACTTTAACACTTGAGCTCTCTTACTCAGTCTGGCCCTTTCAGCTGTGACTTCCAATTTTGTTCAGTATTCTGACTGGCTTATGGCCATTCTCACATGTGCAAGCAAGTCCTGGAATCAAGGAACTCAAGAAAAGTAATGGTTGTCCCTGCTTTCAAGGGTAATATTGTCTCAAAAAGAAGCTGATATCCTTATTTAAAGAGACTTAAATGCCACACTCTGTAGAGTCAAAAGGAAGGGTGACAGCCCAAGAGCAAAAAAACAGAGGAGAGAGAGTATGGGGAATCGTCCTTGAAGGATGAATATGAATTTAACCTTACTTTTCTCGTCGTTGAGGCCACAAGAAGCAACTTGAAGGAAGACAAGTTTGTTCTGGCTCATGGATTATGATGGAGGGTAGCAGGAGCTCATGGGGCAGATGGCTCCATAGCCTCGGCAGTCAGATGATGTAAGCTGTGACCTTAGGTCTATTCTCAATTACCATGCCTGAATTCTTACAAGTTCCCCATCTTGGGTCTGTTTTCAATTTTATGCTCAGGCTGAGATGATCATTTAGTTTGTAAAGGGCTTGCCCTGCAAGCATGAGAACCAGACTTTGATACTCTAGAAACCACATGAAGAAGGAAGGAAGGAAGGGAGGAAGGAAGGAAGGAAGAGGAAGAAGAGGAGGAGTCAGCTACTAAGGTCAGCAAAGAAGGTTCAGTGATTAAGAGTATATACTGTTCATGCAAAAGCCCAGAGTTTGTTTCTGAACATCCATATCAGATGGTTTAAACCACCAGTATAACTCCAGCTCCAGGGGGATCTGATGTACTCTTCTGGCCTCCATGGACCAGCACTCAGACATGCACATGCACAATACAATAAAATAATAAGCCTTTTTAAGAAAGCTGGTCATAAGGCTTAATTCTAGTACTGAGGAAAACTTGAGGACTCTCTGGGCAGCCAGCACAGCCTACCTGGCAAGTGTCAGACCAATAAAAGATCTTATTTCAAAAAAAGAAGGTGGTCAATAACAAGGAATGATAGCCAAGGTTGACCTCTGGCCTCTACATGCATACACACACACACACATGTGTTCCTATACACACACAAAAAGCACATATATGGGGTTGGGGATTTGGCTCAGTGGTAGAGTGCTTGCAAGCGCAAGGCCCTGGGTTCGGTCCCCAGGTCCAAAAAAAAAAAAAAATTTTTTTCAAAAAATACAAAATTTAAAAAAAAAAAAAAACAAAAGAAAAAGAAAAAAAAAAAAGCACATACACAAAGTTTGTACAACTCAAAAATAGCACTGTGAGCTGGGGACTCAGTGTTCAAATGCAGGGACTTTTGGGGAATATTCCACAGTCAATAGCTCATCAACATAGACTGGTATATCAAGAGTATCAAATACTGAAATGATCTTTAAGTATTTATAATATGAATATGAAGCTGTTTGTTTTCCAAACTTACTCCTTTCCTGTCTTCTTCATATAAGGGCCAGGCATACCTAGCCACTGAGATGCTGCAAAAAACTCTAGGATGCTTCTTTGATTCCTCGGTTCCTCAGGCCTACCCAAACCCCTAGACACTGACCCACATCTATAATGCAACTCATTCTCATGACTTTTATTACCAGATGTACTGGGGCCATGTTTTTCTATAGAATCCTTCTCCCTCTGCTTCCTACTTCCTTCCACTTTCAATTTTTTTTAGGCGGTCTTCTCTTAAAGTCAGTCTGAGTGAGCTTTGTAATTGTGAATCAGTTCCTATGTGAAGGAAATACCCAAATGGCTTCCAGCCAGAATGAGAATAAAACCCTAACTCCAAACTGTGCATGGTCCAGCCTTCTCTCTCCTGCTTGCTTACTTGTTCACCTAGCCTTAGTCTTAGCAACCACTTTCTCTCCATTGACTCATCAAGCTCTTTCCCTTTTGAAAGCCTTCGTGGGCTTTGTTATCTTCTCTGCTGCTATGGCAAACACCTTAATCAAAGCAACCTGGGGAGAAAAGGTTTTATTCCAGGTAACAGTCTATGACCAAAGGAAGTCAAGGCAGGAACCTGAAGGCAGGAACTGAAGGAGGCCACGGAGAAACACTGCTTATTGGCTTACTTTCCATGGCTTACTGTGCCTGCTTTCTTTTTCTTTTTTTTTTTTTTTTTTTTTTTTTTTTTTTTTTGGAGCTGGGGACCAAACCCAGGGCCTTGCACTTGCTAGGCAAGCGCTCTACCACTGAGCTAAATCCCCAACCCCCCTGCTTTCTTTTATAACCTGGGATTACCTTTTCATAGTTGGTTGGACTTTCCCACATCAATCACCAATCAAGAAAATGACTTTACAGAGAAATCCACAGGACAGGCAATTCTTTGATGAAGATTTCCCCTTCCCAGGTGTCTTAGGGTTTGCATTGCTGTGAAGAGACACTGTGGCCACAGCAACTCTTAGAGAGGAAACATTTAATGGGGGCTGGCTTACCACAGGTTTACTCCATTACCACCATTTGGGCATACAGGTAGACATGGTGATGAAGAAGGAGCTGAGAGTTTTACATATTGATCCATAGGCAGTAAAATGAGACTGTGTTTTACACTGGACATAGCTTGAGTATATGAGACCTCAAAGCCCACCTCCACAATGACAAACAACCACCAGCAAGGCCACATCTCCTAATAGTGCCACTCCCTGTGGGTCTATGGGGGCTGATTACATCCTAACTACTACACCAGGTGACTCTGTTCTGGGTCAAGTTGGCAAAAGCTATCCAGCACAGGGCTCCATCACTCTTGCCTGGAAAGCAGGTCTATTGCTTGTCCTCTCATATCGCAGAAACCGACATGTCTTCCCTAAAGTCATCTACATGAGATGCCACCTCCCAGAGCTTTCACCTCTTTCTTTCCCCATTGGCTTCCCATTCCATTTTCTTCTCATTTCCTGTCAACACTTGCTGTGCTGGCTAGTTGTAGATCAACTTGATGCCATCTAGAGTCACGGAACAATTGAGAAAATGCTTCCATGAGATTGGGCTGTAGAGCATCTTAGTGATTGATGCGGGAGGGGTCATTCCTGGGCCGGTGGTTCTGGGTTCTATAAAAAAGCATAGTAAGCAAGCCAGTGAGCAGCCTTCATGGCCTGTGTATCAGTTCCTGTCTTCAGGTCTCTGCTCTGTTTGAGTTCCTGTCTTGACTTCCTTTGATAAACCGTGATGTAGAAGTGTAAGCTGAATAAACCCTTTCCTCCCTGTCTTAGCTTTGGTTCTATTTCTGTGAAGAGAAACCATGACTAAGGGAATCCTTATAAAGGCAAACATTTAATTGGTGCTGACTTACAGTTTCCTAGGTTCAGTCCATTATCATCACAGTGGGAAGCATGGCATCATGCAGGCAGACTTAGTGCTGGAGAAACCATCTTGATCCAGGGGCAGCCAGGAGCAGACTCTCTTCCACATTGGGCGAAGCTTATGCACTAGGAACCCTCAAAGCCCACCTACACAGAGATACACTTCCTCCAACAAGGCCACACCTATTCCAAAAAGCCTGCACCTCCTAATAGTACCACTTCCCATGGGCCAAGAATATTCAAACCACCACACTCCCCAAGTAGTTTTTGTTCATGCTGTTTTATCATAGCAATGGCAGCATAGACCAAGACACTCACTAACTTTTTCTTCTTTTTCTTTCTTCCTACTGCTGTTGAAACAAATGGCCATAAACATGGTGACTTGAACTGATATATGGTCTCACATTTCTGGAGGTTGGAGTCTGAAATGTCTCTCACTGAGCTACAAATAAAGATTTTCATCAGTTTGTGCTCCAGAAACTTAAGTGTACAATTCATTTCCATCACAATGGAAAGGATTCTGTGTGTCTTGAAATCACCCTTCTTCCATATTCAGAGCCAGCAATAGTGGATCGCATAGCCTCACTTGGACACTCTTCAGCTTCCCTTCCTTTGTTTAAGGATAGGATGACATTGGACCTACCTGGATAATAGAATTTTACACACTTTAAAGCCAGGGGGCTTGTGAACTTATTTCCATCTGCAACCTTATTCCTCCCTTGTTTTGTAATTTAACATAATCTCAGGTTTCAGGGGTTAGAATATGGACATTGAGTGTGGTGGTTTGAAAAAAAAGGGACCCTGTAGGCCCATAGGACTATTAGGAGGTGTGGCTTTGCTGGAGGAAGTGGCCTCAGTTCTCTTCCTGCTGCCTGTGGATCAAGATGTTGAACTTTTAGCTCCATCCCCAGCACCTTGTCTGTCTTCAGGCTATCATGCCTCTTGACATGATGATAATGGACTAAATCTCTGATCTGTAAGCCAGCCTTGTAAGCCTCTGTAAGGCTTTCCTTTATAAGAATTGCCTTAGTCATGGTATCTCCTCATAGCAATAAAAACCCTAACTATGAAAAAAGTTGGTACCAGGGCCTGGGGTACTGCTGCGATAGGCCTGACCATGCTTTTGTTTGAAGAAATGTCAACTTTGGGACTCTGGATGAGAAAAGTGTTGAATGATGTAAGTTCGGCTTAATGGGCCATCCTAGTAGGAACATAGAAGACAGTGGTACTAGCGGTGATTTGAACTGCGGGGACCTGACTTTAGAGGTTTCAGAGGAGAAGAATGTCATTAGGTAGTCTAGAGACTATTCTTCTGATATTTTGACAGAGAATGCAGCTGTGTGCCCCTCCCCTGCCTAAAATGTTTACCTAAAGGTAAATTAAAGAGTTTTGAATTAATACCATTGGAAAAACAAAAACAAAAAACCTCAAAACAGCCTAGCATTGACTCTGTCCTGTGGTTATTAGTGTTCACTCTTATGAATATTTATAATGAAAAGGAGCAAGCTGAACAAGGGAAAACACAAAATGTACAATTTGAGTAGAAAAGAAGTACCAGGAAGTGGAATGGATCTCCCGTTCAAGGGGATAAACAGATTAAAGAAAAGCCTGATGTAAAATGAAATGAAGGGAGTGGGAATCTTAAGGCAAGACCACACCCAGCTAAGCTTCCATCTTGTGAAAAGGAATTAAAGAACAGCTTAGGTCCAGGTGTGGTGGTGCACACCTCTAATCACAGCACTCAGAAAACAGGCTGGTAGATCTCTAAGTTCAAGGCCAGCCTGGTCTACAGCTTGAGTTCCAAGACAGCCAAATGTATGCAGTGAAAGAACCCTTGAAAACAGGTAGCTGGTAAAGATGTAATTGAACAAGTAGCCATGTTACGGCCCCAGCCAGCTGCAGCACTTGGCAGCTTTGGCCATATCGTTCTGAAGAGGAAGAGGAGAAAGGGGTTATGGAATCTCCCTCAGCAGCAAAGGAAAACCAGTGAGGCCAGATGTGTGTCAGAGGTGTCACTTCATGGAGGTCCAGAGATGCCACTGTGAGAAGCTGTGAGGGTAAAGCCTGGATTGCCTTGGAGACTCCGAGATGTTGGGAATATCAGAGTCATGTGATATCTGCCAAAAGCTGCTGACAGGATTTGGAAGAAAGAGGAGTGTGTTGCAGTCATTGAAGCTGAGAGGTCCCGGAGATCTGAAGAGCACTTGACATCAGGCATGGAGAGGCAGAGTTTGGAGTTCGCGCGGCTGGTTTAGGACTGGCTTTGGTCCAGTATTTCCTCACTGTGCTCCTGTCCTCCCTTCTGGACTGGTAATGTGCATCCTGTTCCATTGCACGTTGGAAGGATCCACTTTTTGATTCTGATTTTATAGGGCATTGACGTTAAGAGACTGCGTGAGTGTCAGAAGAGATTTTGAACCTTTGACTTTTAAACATTGTTTACATTGTTATCACTGTAAACATTGATACTATGATAGACTATGGGGACTTTTGAAGTTGGACTAAATGCATTTTGCATCATGATATGGCTACAAGTATATGGAGGGGGGCCAGAGAGTAAAATGTTGTGGTTTGAATAAAAATGGGCACCATAGGTCCATAGGCAGTGTCACTATTAGGAGGTGTGGGCTTATTAGAGAAGGTGTGTCTTTGTTGGAGGAAGAATCCTATTTCTCTTCCTGCTACCTGCAGATCAAGTTGTAGAACTCTCAGCTCCATCTCCCACACCATGTCTGTCTGCATGCTATGCTTCCAGCCTCGATGATAATGGATTAAACCTCTGAACTGTAAGTCAACCGTAATTAAATGTCTGCCTTTATAAGAGTTGCCATTGTCATGGTGTCTCTTCACAGCAATAAAAACCCTAGCAAAGACATTGGGGATGAACAATTTCTTTTTTTTTTTTTTTAAGATTTATTTATTTAATATGTGAATTCATTGTCACTGTCTTCAGACACACCAGAAGAGGGCATTGGATCTCATTACAGATGGTTGTGAGCCACCATGTAGTTGCTGGGAATTGAACTCAGGACCTGTGAAAGAGGTTAAGTGCTCTTAACCACTGAGCCATCTCTCCAGTCTGGGATTAGCAATTCTTAACTACACACACACACACACACACACACACACACACACACACACACACACACACACACACACACACAAACGTAGAGAAGCTTCATGAGAGTCTCATCTAGGAACTTTTCACTGTTCCCTTACTCTAGCACCTAACAATATTCACTGCTTCATACATGTCCATGACACGAATCCTTTAATAGAACATAATGACCAAAAAGCTTTTCATGCCTTCTCCCAATTTAGTCATTATGCTCATGAACGAAGCATAGTCATTATCCTCACTCTATAATGGAGGAAATGAAGGCATGGAAAGGTGGAAGGACTCACATAAGGTCACTTCCTTTGAGTACTGGATCAAGGGCTTGGACTGAAGCAGGCAAGTACTTGGTACTTGGCAACTGGTAAAGCTATTGCACATAGCCCTCCTGAGAGTCACGGAAAGGAAAGGCAGGCCCATCCTTCTTCACACAGAGCCATCTCGTCACTGTTAGTGAGGAGAGACTGACTACCTGAAGGTGCGAACGTGTTTGCTTGTGGGGTCTCACCCTAGTCCAGTTGTCCGCAGCTACCCACAGGATCCTGTAGACAATTTCAACTAAATGCAAACTCTTTTTGTTTCCCCTGAGGTGACTTTGGCCTAGAATCCTTTTGCTTTCCTACATGATTGAGAAAGAAGGTTGGGGAGACTGTGCTGAGCCTTGAAGAAAATCAGGAGCCATCATCACCTTTCATTAGAAGCAAGATCAGAACAGCCTTAGCAGTCAACTTTGGTGGCCCCTTTCCTGGCTCTCACTCAGGCTGGTCTTTCTCAAACACCAAGACTCTCCCCAACAATAGCATCCCTTGCTCCAAAACTCTTCACCCAGAATACCCAAGAGAAGGGGGAATAATAGGAACATTTTCATCCGGTTTCTTCATGCCCGCTCCAAATTTTTTCTTCCTAGCCAGGAGAGTGAGTGGGTGAGGCATTGTTCTATGGGTACCTCATTGTGTGTCTGATGAATACCAGGGCCCCTCCCTCAGGAGGCTGGGAAGGAAAATGAAGAGTGGGTGGCCAGCCAAGTAGTTTTCTTTTTCTAGCAAATAATCCAGAAAATGGATAATTCCCGCAAACATAATCAAGTTAGCAGTCCATATGTAATTTAGCAAGATGCTCACTAGTCAAATAATGACTTTAATTGTGTGTGGGACTTTTAAAGGAAAATGTGCTCAGTCATTTTAATAAGGTTACTTACTGACCAATTCTTCAAAGAATTCAGAGGCCAGTAAAAGAATCTCAAAGTGTAGTCTCTACTCTAGGGGCAAAACGATTGCCCAGGGCTGAAACAAATACAGTGTCCCACTTGTGCTCAATAGTTGGTGTCAACTATGCACCTGGTACTGATCTAGACACTGGAAATACAGCACGGGAAAACAAAGCAAAACAAAAAGCCATGCTCACAATTGCTAAGAAGGAAATATCAAACAGCCAAAACCTATAATTTTAGATAAATGTTATTAAAGCAAACACAGTAATGTGCTAGAAATATATGGGGAAGATGTAGTATGCAGTCTCGGATTACTACCAATGATCCTTCAGTCACAGTCGAAGTATGTGTGTGTGTGTGTGTGTGTGTGTGTGTGTGTGTGTGTGTGTGTACGTGTGTGCTGGGCAGAGAGGAGAGACCTAATGTGGTTCTCTTCCTGTGGAATAGGTTGAGCAGTGTCACTATGGGGCATTGTGGGAATGTCAGGACATGCCTTCCAAGGTCATAAAAGACATGCAGCTGTTACTATGTCCTAGGTCACTCACTTAGGGGAAGCCAGCTGACATACCTTAAGAACATTGCAGCAGTCTCATGGACAGTAAATTTTGTGGTGAAGGGATGGTGAATAAACCCTCCTGGCAGAGCCAAAGCTGGCCTGCCATATTCAAAGTGACCCATGAACTTCAGGCAAGACTTGAGATGACTATAGTCCCAGCAAACTTATAAAAGATTCTACACTGGAACCACCGAGTCCAGCCATTTTTGACACTTAGAAACTGTGGGATTTATTTATGTACTATGTACTCACTTGTTTTATTTATTTATTTTTATGATGCTAGAGCCCAAACTTATCCCCTTGTGTATATTACACACATATTCTACATTGATCTATACAGCCAGTCTATACTATAAGTTTACCACTGTTTTCAGCTCCTTGGGTTCACTACACAGCCATAGCAGTGTACTAATACAGAGAGCTTCCAATAGGATGAGATATATGAGCTTTACGGAGCTTGGATTGTTTTAATATTTTTATATAAATGTCAACAAAAATTTTTATACGAAAAATATTTCACACAAAAATTTTTATACAAAGCCAGACATCACCACATCTGCAGTTACAGCACTTGCAGAGTGGGGTCTGGAAGATCAGGAGTCTGAGGTCATCTTCAGCTACGTCTCAAGTTCAAGGCCAGTCTGGGACACATGAGATCCCGTCTCAAATAAAAATCAGCGTGTGGTCAAGCTTTGGCTCTCACTCAGTAAACCTAAGCTACAGGCTTTTTTATTGTTTGCAGTGAAGTTAATCTCCAACCAACAGCCTGTACCAGGGACAAGAAGACTAGAACAGTCCAGACATTTGCCCATATCATCACAAAGCAAGCGTCAGCCAGAGGCTGATCTGACCTCTTCCCTAGGCCGGACTTCCCACCTCACATAGAGAGCTGCTGAGGTTCAGATGCAACAAATCTGCATACAACTTCAGACTTTATTGAATCTGCTCAGATGCCCCTAGACAACTTTGACAGGACAGAGGGCAGAGAGAATATGGGTAGATGTGATGCGGGAGCCATGATTTCCCCGTCCTGTCTCTGAGCACCCCTTTAGCTAGGACCACAACCAGAGGAGAAGAACTTGTCTTCTTTGCTAATTGCTGTTTAAATCCCAACTGCTGCTGTTTTGCTATTTTTGATGATCTGAAGAGTCCCAGGCAGAAGAAAGAGCAAAATGAAGACCGTCTGCAAAGGAAAAAAAAAAAAAAAAAAAAAGACCGTCTGCAAAACCAGGCAGCTTACAAGATATGAGAACAGGCTTGTACTGCTATCCTCCATGGTGAAGGATGTGGTCACTCTCTTCTGTCAGTGACTGCCATGACCCTCTGTGAAGTGGGAAATGTCCCCTGAGCCTTGTATTGTACCCGCCTGTCTGCGTCCTTATCTTACAGGGAGTCTACCACTTGCCTAACAGAGGAATAGTCAATGGGCAAAGAAAACCGAAGTGGACAACCAAAACCCTTGGAGCTTTTCTTCTTTGTTCTGCTGGGCTTGGCAGTAATGTAGGAGAGTGGGGGTTGGGGTAAGGAGAGAGGGTGTTTATTGTTAGTTTGGGCTCAGACCCAGGCTCCTTGCTATGTAGTTCAGGCTGTCCTCAGAGCCACTGTCCTGCTTCAGCCTCAGGTGATGGGACTTCGAATCCTGTGCCACCACGCCTAACAAACGCAGAATCTTTGTCTGAGACATGCCAGTCAGTTTATTTTAAATCTCCGGGTCAATTCCCACCACCCATTGGACAAGCCCCAAGCTGTTTTAGAGGCAAACACAACTCAAGTTCTCCCTGAACTTGAATCTGAACCCTTCATTTGTCAGGTAGGTGACCTTGAGCAATTTACTGCATCTCTGCGTGCCTCATTTCCTCCTAATGTGAACGGTTAATGTGAGACTTAAGTATGTTCACACAGAGAAAACCTTAGATCAGCGTGTATCATATAATATATCATACAGCAGCCAATAAATGTCCTCTGTCCCCACGATCACTATGAATACCTCTGCACGCGTAGACACTCCTTGCTTCATGCCTGCTTAAGGTCCCTCACATGTGCAGCATGCCTGAGTTACCTTCCTATTTTCCTTAATTGGCTCTGCTGTGCCTAGAGAACCTTCTTGAGCCCGAGAGCCTGGCTCACATCCAGGTCTTTAAACAGGATATCAGACTCGAGCAAATCTTTGGAATCATCCCACACCATGCTGTCATCTCCGGGAGGCTGGCTTGGTTACCCTTCCTCTGGGATCCTGCAGCCTCTTTTTATCTGAGAAGATACTTGCCTGCTGTACTCTCTGAGGTTGTGTAACAACACAAGATTTGTGGATTAAAAGAAGCCATTTTTATTTCTTTGTAATTTGCTGGATGAAAAATGTCGGCAAGGCTTGCTTGGGGAATTTCTCCTCTGTATGACATCAGAGGAGGGCACTTGTTTAGTGGCCTGCTGCTGGCAGCTGGAATAAAGAAGGCCTGCAGGGTCTGCTTACTTGTGCATGGCATTTATTTTCTTCTTACGGCTTAGTTCAGGTGTCTAGCTTAGGCTTCCTTACAGCATGGTGGCCTCCTTTCAAGTCATGCTCATTCTGAGGTGACAATGCTTCTACAGAAGCATTTTCAGAATGACAAAAGAAGTTATGCACCAGGGCTTCTCCCCATGCTTCTCCACCCTTTGTCAGAACAAGTAACAAGATCCAGATTCAAGGGAAGAAATAGGAAGTATCGGTAGCCACCTTGAAGCCAACCTACAGGTCCCTGTCCCAACAAATCTCTGAATTTGTTGACAGCCAGGGCAGAATTCTGTTGTTCTAGGTCAGAGGTTCTCAACCTGTGGATTAGGACCTGTTTAGGATTAGCAGGACAGACACCCTGCACATTTACATTACAATTTGTAATAGCAAAACTGCAATTATGAAGTAGCAATGAAATTATTTTATAGTTGCTGATCACCACAATATGTGGACTGCATTAAAGGATCGCAGCATTAAAAAGGTTGAGAACCACTGCCCTGGGCATTCTCAGCACCTAATAGGGCCTGGTATGGAGTGTGTGTGTAACAAGTTGTTAGCCTGAGCTCCTACACAAACAATGAAACATTCTAGAGGAGGGTGAGCTGTGCTAACAAAAGCCCCAAGGGGACTACTTTGGGAGCTGTCAAGTATTCCACCCACAACCATTGTCAAAACTGTCTTCAGTTTGCTCCTGGAACACAAGGAATGTAGGTAATACCAAAGACATCAAGAGTATCAGTGCCTCTAAAAGGCTCTGCCACAAATAAAGGGCAGAACAGGAGGCAGTCAGTAAGGTCAGAATGTCTTATCTGAAGGACAGATAAACCTGGAATGGATCTGCAAACATCCCCAATCTCTGTGCTGCAGAGACTGGAGCATCCTCCTCAGGAGGACTCTCAAGTGACATTTGGAAAACGTTCTCTACCAATTCTATGCAAATGGCAGTCAAAGCCAGAGGCTACACCACGAGACTTGCTACTGAATTCCCCAGTGAAGACTGTTGGTTTTGTGCACGGCTCATGGCAGCAGCCCAAATTATGGTAAGGATTCCAGCTTCCCAAGTTCAGGTGCCAAAGACTGAGTGATGGGGGAGGTAAGGCTTGAGAATGACTCAGTTTAGACTACCAACAACCGTGTGCAGAGAAGCCTTGTCTGCAGCCAGTGCTGGCATGCATGCTCAACTCTTAATGAGGAAAACAAATACAATTGTGAAGATTCGGAGTCGTTGGTTTGCTTCTTGTTCATTTTAGTGTCCTTAGACTTCTATCTTACATGTCCTCTCGTAACCTTTGATCTCAAACAGCAGGATACACTGGAAAATGGCCACAGACAAAGCCATTCTGACACCCAAGAGAAACAGAGAAGCAACTCTCCTCCCTCTCTCTGTAACTGGGGTCAATTGGGCAAAAGCTAGCTAGTGTAAGAGAATCAACCTATACAAGTCCAGAATGTTCTAGATGTATGGAAAATGTGCCCCATGTACCAACTCGCTAGAATCCTGACTAAAGTCACCGTATAAGTCTCCCACTAGACAACCAAGGGTATAAAGGAGCAGCAGCGGACAGGACAGACTACAAACCCTTGCTATCACACTGCAAGACAGGCAGGATCTCAGCAGCTACTCCAGGTGGGAGGGCTCCTGGGTTGGAAGATCTATGTTCCCCATGGGCCTGTCGGTTGTTCACTTCACCATAAAGATTAAGTCATAAAGTAAGAATCCCAAGCCAGACACCCACATTTCCAACCAGCAATATCTAGTGAGCACCTTCCACATAGCAGGCACCGTTCCAGCTGCTGGAGTCAGCAAAGAACCAAAGGCGTTGAGAATCTTCCGTTGGAATTTTCCAATGAGCAAAAAGGCCACGGTAGGACAGGATAAGGGACAGAAAGAGAATCAACCAGACAAGTGGGACACATGATGGAATATACCCCAACATGACGGAATATACCCCAATGGGTAGAAAAGGCCTCACTAAGGTGACATGCGTAGTTGAGCTTTCGCCATTACCTTGAGAGAGCCATAGGCTAGGGGAATGTGGCAGTTAGAATGCAAATGACCCCTACAGGCTCATAGGAAGCTGCATTATTGGAAGATGTGGCCTTGTTGGAGGAAGTGTGTCACACGGGGTGGGCTTTGAGACTCAAGCCAGGCCCAGGGTCACTCTCAGCTCCTTCTCCAGTGACCATGTCTGCCTGTGTGCCATTATGCTTCCACCATGGACAACGGACTAAACCTTTGAACTGTAAGCCAACCCCAATTAAATGTTTTCCTTTATAAAAATTGCCATAGTCATTGTGTCTATTCTTGGTAATAGAAACCCTAACTAAGATAAACTAGGAGAGAAAAGCCCCAGACTTTTGATTAATGGTATAACAATCTATTTTTCAGACTCCACCCCCAGACGCCTATCCCCCTCCCCCTACCAGGCACCACCGAGAGAAGGGGACAGTCAATGGAGATGGGAGGGATGGAGGTGCATGTGTGTGCAGAGAGGTGTGTGAAGTGTCAGCAGTGACAGGCATGAGGGAGTGCTGAGGTCAGTGGTGGATCATGTCATGGCTCAGTGGGATTGAGCAGAGGGTATACAGCACCCTGGAGCTTAAGCAGATACAGGCTCGGCCCCCAAACTAGATTCCAGGCTGCAGGATCACCCTAGACCCCATATGAGGAACTGTCCACTTTCTCAATTAGACCTCCTCAAAGGACCACTGTGTCCCACGATGCCACTGAGGGCCATGTATGTGTCAATGGCTCTGATATGGCTGGGGTCCAAGGACTGCATTACCACCTAATGACATGCTAGTGTCCATGGCCTGTGTGGTGGTCTGTATGCATGTTAATGTTTCTGGGCTGTGCTGCCCCTGGGACCATACTGATCTGAGTGTCCAGGGTTGTCACCCGAGACTGTAGTAGTATACAGTTATGGCTGAGGTCCATGTCTGGGTCCAAGGTCCTGTTACAGCCAAGGTCTGAGTTGATGTCCTTGGACTGTGTGACCTCCAAAGGCCAAGCAGAGGCCCCTGGCCTGTGATGTTGTCCACAACCCTGTTGATGTTTGGATTCATATTGATTTGAGTGTCCTGCACTCCCAACCCAAAGCCACAGTGACATATGAGTCCATGCTGCCACAAAGGGCCATGTCTGGGTCTGTCATCTTCACTAGGCCAGGTCTGTGTTGATGTCTGTGGCCCGTGCAACCACCAAATGCCATGTGGATAGCCATAGTCTGTGATGAAGCCACATGATGTTCATGGGCCATGCTATCACTGGAGGCCACATTGATGTGGGTGGCCTGTAATTGCCACCTGGGGCCATGGTGATGACCAGACTCGTGATGCTACCATGAGGCCATGTCTGGGTCCATGGTCCTACTGTGGATATTCATGGCCCAGGTTGCTACAGAAAGCCAGGAGGATATCGCTGATTATATGGATTATATCCATGATCCCAACTGCATTGAAGGGCCTTGTCTGGGTCCCAGACCCTACTGCAAATGGAATCCCTGGTCAAGGTCTGTGCTCTGAAGGATAGCACCATCCTGGATCTCTAATTTTATACATAACTTTTGTCAATAGGACCCGAACCCAGGGCCTTATGCTTAAATGCAAAGTACTGGGCCACTAAGGTATCCTCCCAAACTCTTTAATTTGCCTCACAACACATATTTCAGCCAAATAAACATGTTTAGGAGACAAAAAAGTAAGAAGCCAAGGCCATATGAGTAAAATCCAAGAAATACAGACTTAGGACCCCAAAGATAGGTCAGCAGATAAAAGCATGTACACCTGATGAACTGAGTTCCATGCCCAGAATCTCTATGAAAATCTAGATGCCATGAGGTAAACTCTAATCTGAACGTCAGTACACTAGGTCAGAGACTTACAGGAGTAATTAGTAATTAGTACAGAACTACCTGAAGCTTGTGGGCCTGCTAGGTAGGGATATCAGTGTGGTGGTTTGGATAAAAATGGCCCCCAGTGGCTCATATATTTGAATGCTTAGTCACCACTATTTGAAAAGATTAGGAGGTGTGGCCATGTCAGAGGAGGTATTTGGGAGAGGGAGTGCTTTAAGATTTAGAGGCCCAAGACAGCACCCAGCAGCTCGAGTGCTCTCTCTCTCTCTCTCTCCCTCTCTCTCTCTCTCCCTCCCTCCCTCCCTCCTTCTGTCCCTCTCCAGCTGCCTGCAGATCCAGATGTAGAATTATCAGCTCTGTCTCCAGTAGAACTGGGGCCATCTTCCAGGTGGAAAGAGACACTGAACTCCCAAAGACTGACCTTTGATTTCCATATGCATACCATGGCATATGCAAGCCTACACACACACACACACACACACACACACACACACACACACACTCACACACACACACCCACACAAACACCCACACACACACACACACACACACACACAACACACACACACACACACACACACACACACTCACCACACACACACACACACACACACACCCCAACACACACTACACACACCACACACAAACACGCACACAAACACACACACCCACACACACACACACCACACACACACACACACACACACTCACACACACACACTCACACACACACACCCACACACACACGCACACACACACGCACACACACACACACACATACTCACACACACACGCACTAGGATTTCATACATTCAGTGAGGCCATACCAACCAAAATGTTGAATGTTGGGTATAAATCCAATGCCCTTCTGTCTTCTCTGGTTTGTAAATTTAGACAAATGGCTTAACTTCCCCCAATCTCATGTGTAAACTGTTGGTGAGGCTGGTCCAGAGAAGAGGAAGCAGGTTCTACTTCACATTCTGGGCTTTAGCCAAGGAACACCCAATGGACCTCAACAAGGGGACATCCATGAAACTATTAAAGTTTCTTAGCAGATGGAACTAGAGACAGAGTGCAAAATGGTTACGAGAGTGGTTATGGATGCAAAGGACAAAGAGATGGACTCGGGGACTCTGCAAACACCTTAGGACTCTTCAAACTGTCCTCTAACTAGAGATTGTGGTCACATGACTCCAGGAATGAGGAATTGAGGTGCACCAGACAAGCCATCAAGCAACTTCTCCTTTGCATGTGTACACACACACACACACACACACACACACACACACGGGGGGTAAATAATCCTGTATATCTGTCATTCACACCTGTGATATGAATTTCTACCAAACAGGACTTTATTCATCTTTGAGCACCTAGCATAGTGGACAGCACAAAAGCTCCCGATAAATGTTGAACTGATGAACACATGGAAGAAGAAATGATCTTGTTCTGCTCGCAGAAGCTCAGACTCCTCCCCACAGTTCTCTCTGGCCTGATCTCCCTTTGACACCTTCAAATTCTTCCTCAGCCCTGCAGGAAGAAGCCCAGAGCCTGGGCCACACTCCTTGAATAGCACATGAGTCAACAATGTTTGCCTGAATGCTGCTCTTCTCCAGATCTGGGTGAAACTGGGTTTCTGACAGTGACCATGAGAAAATGACACCCTAGACGGAAATATGGGGGGTCAGACCACACCCCTCTCTGCCCAGACCCCTCAGCAGAAGAAGGCGACTCACCTTTGTCTCTTTCCAGCCTAGAATTCTGCTCAGCAGAAAATCTTGCCAGCCCTCCCTCCCCGAGACTTCAAGTCTGGAAAATCCTTACAGCGAGCCACCATCACGGCTCGCGCAGATCACCGTATCATGTTTCTCAGCTTCCACCTTTGCCCCTAGGATTTATTTTTAAAGCAGCGGCCAGAATGTTTGTCTCACTTCTAAAGACATTCTAGAGGCTTCCCATCTCACCCACAAGAAAATTCAGACTTTGCAGTGACCCACAAGGCCCTCAGGTCTGCAGCAATGGGCTCCCATCAATTGTCTTTACCATCCCTGTCCCTTCACTCCACCCACCTTGTCTAGATCAGCCTTCATAGGGAAGCAGTACACCCTCCCTGTGGAGCCCCATTTCCTGAGAGATGCCACCCTCTACCTCCTGAGTGTCTCTTAGGTTTCTTTTTATTATGTATCAACTACTGATATATTACATCACTTGCTCGTTTTAATGTCTGCTTTCCTCCAATGTAGATTATACATTCTGAGAGAGTGAAAGTCCGTTCGTTTTGTACTGTACTCAGTACAGGGTCTGGAACCAGACAAACATCCACCAAGAATTTATGTTCTTTTGCCAAGCCAGAGAGTGTAGGAGTTTGGAGGGATAGGAAATATCGACCAAAAGTAATCAGGGAGCAGGCAGGGACATGACTCATGAACAAAGTGTTTGCTATGCAAAGCATGAAAACTGGGGTTCAGCTCCTCAGAATCCAGGTCAATCAGATGGGTTCGGGGCCTGCCTATGATCTTAGCATTTGGAAAGGGGAAAAAAGGAAGTTCAGAGCAAGCTTGCTAACTAGACTAGCCGTTTCAGTGAGCTCTGGGTTCAACTGTGAGAACCTCAATGAATAAGAACAACAATGGAGATGTCAATCTCGGGTGGACAGACACACACACACACACACACACACACACACACAAAGTGATTAAGAACTAGCCCCAACCTGTGAGAGCACAGCACAGAGTAGGTGCTTCTGGGAGGCACGCAAATCATTCTAAGTGCAGGAAAGCAACCAGTCACACCAAACAATTGACTTGATTGCCGATTGCCGTCACCATCTCTGAACTTGCTGGGGCACCTTATTTTACATTTTAATATGAATTTATTTGCTAGAGCAAATTCAGATGTGAACAGCCAAACCCACATACATTTCCTGCCCTCTTCTAGGTGGAAGGATTTCTTGTGGCCAGATCTGGTCTTACATACAGCAAGTTTCCAGGATGTTGGACTGACATCACCCACCCCTTTCCCACCCACACACTCTCAGAAGCCCCCCTTCCCTGGAACATAAACTTATACAATTTACAATTCATTGACCTCTGAAAAACCGAGTCACGCCCCGAAAGAGAGCAGATCACAAAAGCTTTCCCAAGCGGGATTCTTTGTTGACACTGGTCTCTGGTTACACCCCAGGCATGAAAAGGGAGGAAATTCTTCAAAGGCAGTGCTCCCCTACTTTTGTCTGTCTCTAGCAGGACCCCTTGCCCCCCCCCCACTCTATCCTCCCAGGAGGGAGGCACTGTCAGTTCAAAAGCAGCACTGCAGAAGGAGGCACTTTCAGGTTATACCCTATATATAGCTAAAATACTTATAGGGCCTGTCTCGCGTTACTTGGCAAAGGTTTAAAGCCTTAAACAATTCCTGTCAAGTGTGCTGTGTTATGAGGCCCCCTTCCTGTCCAAAACCCTTCTTTGGCCCAGGCCCTGGGAGTCACCTTTCTCCTTCCGGCCACTCCTGGCTTGTCCTCTTTAAGTCTGCCTAACAGCTCCACCCCCACCCCCACGGCCCAGGTCTGCCCTGGATTGCAAGGCTAAGTACACTGCCGACTTCTTGATAATGAGGCCTTTCTGCAGACTCCTTGCAGTATACTAGCCTGGGAGGCTCCTGCTTTCCTGGGTCAGAGTCAGAGAACAAATATAAAACATGAAGGAAACGCACCTCTGGCCACCAATAGAACATTCTGCTCATCTAGCTGAAACTCTCTCCTCAATACAATTTTCTACACAGCTCTGTAAAGACAGGGGCACTAGAATTACAAACAGCTGTCAGACACGGTGTAGGTGCAAAGAACTGGTCCTCTGGAAGAGCAGCCGGTGCTCATAACAGCCGAACATTTTCCCCCCTTTCTTTTTATCCTTTTAAGACAGTCTTGTTATATATGTTAGCATTCTGTCTAAGCTCCACCCCCACAGTTACCTGGCAACAGCCAGGTATGCCTGACACTACTAAAGGGACTGCTTGCCCCCTCCTCCCTCTCTTGCTATCTTGCTCTTCCCCCATTGTCCCTTCTCTCCCCATTCCCCTCCCCCCTTCTCTCCATGTGCTCATGGCCGGCCTCTACTCCTCTATTTCTCTACTTTTCTTCTCTCTCTCTCTCTCTCTCTCTCTCTCTCTCTCTCTGTCTGTCTGTGTGTGTGTGTGTGTGTGTGTGTGTGTGTGTGTGTGTGTAACTCCCCTCCCCATGCCCTGAATAAACTCTATTCTATACTATACCACCTTGTGACTGGTCCCTTGGGGGAAGGGATGCCTCAGCATGGGCACACAGAGGCACCCCCTTCCCTCATACCTCACCATACCCCCATAGAACATAATCCCCCTCTCTTTGTTTTATAAACACAACAACATAAACCATGCTAGCCTCAAACTTGCAACAGTCTTCCTTTCTCTGCCCCCAGACTTCTAGGATTACAGGTGTATGCCGACAGGCCTTCATCCAATAACTCCACCTCAAATAACTGTCTTTCACGCAGTCACAGTTGCCTGCAGTATGTGTACTGTGCAGGGGGCAGAACCCCAGAAGCCAAGATTAAGAAGGACAACTACCAGAGGCCTGCATCATACATGACACAGACAGTCTTGGCCCTGAACCCCTGGATTTTTTAAGTTTTTATTACATTTTATTTTTTGTTCAGGCCATGTGTGTTTGCGGGCATGGTGGACATCTGATCAGAGAACAACGTGAGGTAGTGGTTCTCCCCTTCTACTGTGTGGGCTCCCAGGATGGAACTCCAATAGTGAAACTTCTGCCACAAGCACCTTTACACGCCGAGCCGCTTGCTGGCTCAAGCAGGCAATTTTATTGACTGCTGTACAGACTCCATCCAGGAATTGAAAGCCCGAGAAAAGCTGAAGAGGGGGAAAATTATATTTTTTTATGCCACAGAGAGCCACCATCCTCCATCGAGTTAAATAATTCTCTGTTAAAGTGGGGGCCACACTGCACTAAAGTGACTACTAATGAAAGGGAGGGAAACTCTGCTCCTGGAATTGGCACTTGTGGGTTTTTCCAAAGTGAGGGAGAAACATTTGCCTCATATCCTTTTGTTTGTCATGGCACCAGAAAAGGAGGAAAAACAGAATTCTGTCCCTTTCGATCTCTGAAATGCAGATGACAGGACCCAAGCTTCCCATCTCTCAGAGAGTCCAGGGAGAAAGGGTGACTTGCCAGCTCTGGGGGACTAGCCACTGTCAAAGAGCTACAGCAGAAACTGCAGCATCCGGAGGCCTTCTCCCATGGCTCAGTCGACCTCTGCAGGTATCCTCACCTGCAAGGCCTGGAGATACCACAGTGCTGCTCATCCTCGAGAAGTTCTGGGGTGGGCACATGCCAAGCACACCCCGAATCTCAGCTGAAGGAAGCATGGTTTAAGACTGACATCCAAACTTTACAGGGGGTTCAGGTAGAAAAAGACTCTCGCCTCTTTTCTTCAGGAGTTGATTAAAATGCCAAGCATACAGAATAGCTTCCTACATTCTTCCTATCGAGAACCCCTTCTAGAGAGAGCTGGCTTTTCAGGAGTGACTATTGTGCTGATTAGTCTAATGTCAGCACACACACAACTAGAGTTATCTGAAAGGAGGGGAACTTAATTGAGAAAATGTCTTCATAAGAGCTGGCTGTGTGGCATTTTCTTAACTAGTGATTTGATGGGAGAGGGCCCAGTCCATTGTGGGTGGTGCCATCCCTGGACTGGTCATCCTAGGTTCTATAAGAAAGCAGGTTGGGCAAATCATGGGGAGCAAGCCAGTAAGCAGGATCTTCCATGGCCTCTGCATCAGCTCCTGCCTCTAGGTTCCTGCTCTGTTTGAGTTCCTGTCTTGACTTCCTTTGGTGCTGAACAGCAATATGAGAATATAAGCTGGATCAACCCTTCCCCCACACCCTAGCTGCTTTGTGGTTACAGCGTTTCGCTGCAGTAATAGAAACCCTAACTAAGACAACTTTCTTCTGCGTATAATAATTTAGTTCTCCAAATATATCTGAGTCAGTCACATGGTCATCAAAATAAAAACAGGTTTATTTGGGTTAAGGAATATTTTCAGAAATTTGTATGTGAAAAGGACACATAACACATGGAGTGGCCAGAAATACTCTAACGCTTAAACAACACCATCTGAAATCACATCAGTTTTATCTATTTTAATCTCCAAGATTGACTTGTACTGGTGGGATAAATGAAGATGAGAAATGAATTAATAAACCTTTAAGCCTTTACAAGCCTTATAGGCCTTCCTGGGATCTCTTACAGACATTTCTAATCCTCACAGCAGCACTGTGAATACAGTATTAATATTTCTACTTTATGGAGAAAGACCCAAGCTCAGAGAGGCTATATAATGTTCCCAAGATCACACAGCTAGTAGATGGCAGAGACAAGATCCAAACCCTTACTTCTTCGCCACATTCAGAGATACAAAATATATTATTATCACAGAGAATACAGTGTAACACTGACTGTTGACTGAAACCTTGTCAAAGTGAGTTGAGGCCAGACCTGGAGGTGCATACTACGGATAATCCCAACTACTCAGAAGACAGGAAAGATCAATAGGAAGGCAGGAAGATCAATGGCTCAGGACTACCTGGGCTACAGGGAGTTCAAGGTTAGCCTGGTTGTCCATAATTGTTTCAATGAGAAATGTCCCCGTAGTCTCAGACATTTGAACACTTGATTGAGAGATTTAGGAGACATAGCCCTGTTGGAGGAGGTATGTCATTAAAGGTAGGCCTTGAGAATTTAAAGACTTATGCTATTTCATATTTTCTCTCTCAGCTTCATGCTTGCAGCTCAAGATGTGGAGCCTCAGCTTCCTGCCCCCGATGCCATGTCCATTGTTCAGGCACCATGGGCTCTAAAGCTCTGGAAGAGTGGTACACCAAATAACCTTTCTCCCATACGTTGTTTTGATGCTGGTGTTTTACCTCAGCAATAGAAAGTAACTAATACAGAAGTTGGTAAAAGAATGGGTTGTTGCTGTGAGGACCCAACCATGTGGTTTCTAGGAAGAAGGTAGAAGGCCTTGTGTGCTGGCTAATTTTGTCACCGTGACACAAGTTAAAGTCATTTGGGAAGAGGGAATCTCAACTGAGAAAAGTACCCCACCAGATTAGCTTGTGGGCAAGCCCATGGTGCAACTTCATGTTGGTGACTTATATGGGAGGGCTCAGGTAGGCAGTGCTACCTTGGGGTGGTGGTCTTGGGTGCTATAAGAAAGCAGGCTGAGCAAACCATGGGGAGCTAGCTAGTAAGCAGCAATCCTCCAAGGTTTCTGCATCAGCTCCTGCCTCCTGGTTCCTGCCCTGCTTGAACTCCTGTCCTGAGTTCCCTCAGTGATAGAGTATCTGGAAACATAAGTGAAATAAACCCTTTCCTCTCCAAATTGATAGAAATCCTAACTAAAACACTTTGGAACTTTGAACTAGAAAGGACAGTTAGACACTATAAACAGAGCCTAATCAGCCATCATAACAGGAGCTTGAACCAATAGTGCTGGGAGCTACACAGACTGTGCAGGGCCAGCTTAAGAGGTATCGTAGGCGAATGATATCAGCCACAGGGAAAGAGACCATTCTTGTGAAACTTTGGCAAAGAATACAGATTTCTTCTGTCCGTGTCCAAAGAATGTCTGAGACTAATTTTAAAAGTAGTCTAACCTGCTTGGTGGAGACGATTTTAAGAAAGTCTTGAACCATGTCATGTGGTTATTAGTATCATTGTTATACAGGTCTATAGTGAGAAATAGCAAATGGAGAAGAAAAAAATAAACACAATATGTACTATTCGAAAAGGAAGAGGACCCTGGTAAGCTTAATGTTACAGCCGCGGTTTGTTCTGGAAGAAAGGCTGCAGCTGTTAAGATTACTGTCATTAGGTAAAGACCAAATCTGCAGCGGAAATAAAGAAAGGGCTGCCCCTCAGAGCAAAACCCCATTTGCCTAACCAGCTCACTTGTGAAAGAAAAAGGCCTGAGAAATTATCTGTTTCTAGAAAAGAACAACAAACAAAAGTTGCTACAAATGTGACTCAAGGGGACCAGGGTCCATCCTAACCTAGCTGTCAAACTTGTGGGAAAGATGCACGAACAAGTAAACAGGTGGTGAACTCTTTGTCCGTGGTTCTGACCACTCCTGAGGCCAGGTACCTGCATGGACAGACCCTGAGAGGTCATTGTGTGAAGTTGTACAAATGAAGACTGGTTGAAGTGAAGACCCTCAAGATCTTCGAGATTCTAGAGCTTTGAGATATCTGCCAAGGAGAGCTATGGAACCAGTCTCCAACCAACATGAACCAACATGAAGAACTATATTAAAAGGTCACAGAATAAGGAAGGTTGAGAACCACTGCTCTGTAGGCTGCCTTGTTCATGGTGCTTTATTACAACAATAGAAAAGTAGTTTACTGGGCTGGAGAGATGGCTCAGTGGTTAAGAGCAATGAGTGCTCTTCCAGAGGTCCTGAGTTCAATTCCCAGCAACCACATGGTGTCTCACAACCATCTGTAATGAGATCTGATGCCCTCTTCTGGTGTGTCTGAAGACAGCTACAGTGTACTTATAATAAATAAATAAATATCTTCTTTAAAAAGAAAAGAAAGGAAAAAGAAAAGTAATTACCAAGACCCGTTTCAAATTAAAAGAGAGGGAAAAAAAGAGGGAAAAAGAAGGAGGAAGACACATGGGCACTGGAAAAAATTTCCTGAACAAAACACCAATGGCTTATGCTCTAAGATCAAGAATCGACAAATGGGATCTCATAAAACTGCAAAGCTTCTGTAAGGCAAAGGACACTGTGGTTAGGACAAAACGGCAACCAACAGATTGGGAAAAGATCTTTACCAATCCTACAACAGATAGAGGGCTTATATCCAAAATATACAAAGAACTGAAGAAGTTAGACAGCAAGGAGACAAATAACCCTATTAAAAAATGGGGTTCAGAGCTAAACAGAGAATTCACAGCTGAGGAATGCCGAATGGCTGAGAAACACCTAAAGAAATGTTCAACATCGTTAGTCATAAGGGAAATGCAAATCAAAACAACCCTGAGATTTCACCTCACACCAGTGAGAATGGCTAAGATCAAAAACTCAGGTGACAGCAAATGCTGGCGAGGATGTGGAGAAAGGGGAACACTCCTCCATTGTTGGTGGGGTTGCAGACTGCTACAACCATTCTGGAAATCAGTCTGGAGGTTCCTCAGAAAATTGGACATTGAACTGCCTGAGGATCCAGCTATACCTCTCCTGGGCATTTACCCAAAAGATGCCCCAACATATAAAAAGACACGTGCTCCACTATGTTCATCGCAGCCTTATTTATAATAGCCAGAAGCTGGAAAGAACCCAGATGCCCTTCAACAGAGGAATGGATACAGAAAATGTGGTACATCTACACAATGGAATATTACTCAGCTATCAAAAACAATGACTTTATGAAATTCAGAGGCAAATGGTTGGAACTGGGAAATATCATCCTGAGTGAGCTAACCCAATCACAGAAAGACATACATGGTATGTACTCATTGATAAGTGGCTATTAGCCCAAATGCTTGAGTTACCCTAGATGCCTAGAACAAATGAAACTCAAGACGGATGATCAAAATGTGAGTGCAGATCGCTCATGAGAGACACAGCCAGAATACAGCAAATACAGAGGCGTATGCCAGCAGGAAACCACTGAACTGAGAACGGGACCCCTGTTGAAGGAATCAGAGAAAGAACTGGAAGAGCTTGAAGGAGCTCGAGACCCCATATGTACAGCAATGCCAACCAACCAGAGCTTCCAGGGACTAAGCCACTACCCAAAGACTATACATGGACTGACCCTGGACTCTGACCTCGTAGGTTGCAATGAATATCCTAGTAAGAGCACCAGTGGAAGGGGGAAGCCCTGGGTCCTGCTAAGACTGAACCCCTAGTGAACTAGACTGTTGGGGAGAGGGGCAGCAATGGGGAGAGGGTTGGGAGGGGAACACCCATAAGGAAGGGGGGGGGGGGGATGTTTGCCCGAAACCGGAAAGGGAATAACATTCAAATGTATATAAGAAATACTCAAGTTAATAAAAAAAAAAAAAAAAAAAAAAAAAAAAAAAAAAAGAAGGAGGAAGAAGCTCAGAGGTAGAGAGGGTGGGGCACCTGGCACTTGCAAGGCTGCAGGACAAAGGCGCAAACAGCAACATGGTGGTTGGTAGTCAGATTTTAGTATTTATTTTATTTGGAAGTAGTTGCTGCTGGTCTGGTGATGGTGGTGCACTTCCTTAATTCCAGTACTTGTAGGCAGATCTCTATGAGTTGGAGGCCAGCCTGGTCTCTGGTCTACAAAGTGAGTTCCAGGTCAGCCAGAACTACAAAAAGAAAATGTCTAAAAAAAAAAAAAAAAAAAAAAAAAAGTAAGAAGAAAAAGAATTGTTGGAGCAATATTTATATATTTTTAATGTGTCAAAAGTTAAACAGAATTTAACATTGAATTAGCAATAGTTTGTAATGATCTGTTCTTATTCTTAATTTATTATGTGTGTGTGCGTGTGTCTGTGTGTGGATTTGTATAAATAAGTACCCTCAGGGGCCAAAAGAGAGCATCAGATGCCCTGGACTTGAAGTTGTGAGCCACCGTACGTGGATGCTGGGAATAGAATTTGGGTCCTCTGTGAGAGCAAGTTCTTTTAACCACTGAGCTGCCTTTCTAGCTCCATGAATTAGTCGTACTTTTAAAGTATTGTCTGTTCTTAACAAAAAAAAAAGTTTTCAATTTTTTTAAAATTTTCTTCTGCATAGCAAAATTTGGGAATTAGAAGTGATAAAGAAAGGGGTTGGGGATTTGGCTCGGTGGTGGACGGCTGGCCTGGGAGGGGCAAGCCCCGGGGTTCGGCCCCAGGCCCCAAAAAAAAAAAAAAAAAAAAAAAAAAAAAAAAAAAAAAAAAGAAGTGATAAAGAAATACTGTCTCCAAAACTTCTCTTCACCTCCTGATTTCCTTTACAGTTGGCCGTGGTTCCTATAACATGTTAAAAAGCATGAGAAATGTCTAAAATGAAAATTCAGTTTTGAAAACCATCTAATAGCATCAGAGGAAAGAAGGCCCGGGGGGAACACTTTCTAAAAAACAGTGTCACTGCTATATCAGAACTTCAGAAAAGCTATGACTCTGTGACAAAGGAAATGCACCTGACAGAAAGCGTTCATCAGCTTCCTGGTAAACCTGCTGGCTCAGTGTGCCCTCAGCCAGGATCTGGAAAGAAGAAAAGAAAACCAACAGACACTTTTCCTTCTTGCTCATTTGTCTGGGAAGTTGCCCTCAGCTCTTCTCAGCAAGCTGAGAAAATTAGATTCATAAATGGCTAACCTACCAAGCTCGCCCAGGGCTCTGGTGCAAGCATGGATTTACTACTCTTGAGTCCCTGAAGTCGATGCCTAAATTCTATTGTTTGCCTTTTGATCTTGGAAAATGTGCATTAGCCTGTGGTTGCATTGGGGTATATTTGTTGAAATGAATGTGTTCCTTCGTTACAGCATCCAGTGGTTCACAATGAGAATGCTTTAGAGAATACGAGAAAACTTAATAGAATATTAAAACGAAGGAGGTGGGAGCTACAAGACTTCAAAAGTTTCCCAGAGTGCCCTCCTAATTGGCTGAAGCTATTAACTTCTATGGCCATTTATGCAGGAATTTCACCAAGCCCCAAGTAACAACTTTAGCACAACACCCCTGATAGAGTAAAACAGATACCCATTCAAATAGTGCATGTCTCCTTGCAGCTTTTCCTCAGGGATGAACATTTTCTATTTAAAAAAAAATATGGCTGAACACTTTACAAGGCTGTTAAACTGTAGCCATATATCTGGCTCCAATTCTCTCCCTGGGTGGGGCCCGGCTGGCACAGGGTGTACACTCAAAGTCTGTTTGACCTTAAATGCCCTGCTTTGAGGACAGGGAGAATGGCTGGGAAGGTAAATTTATCTTCACTTTGTGTTGTAGGACAAATGCATGATGGGAAGCCTGCTTCTCACTGCAAAAGAGAAGCTACAGATCCCCCAGCCCAACCTGAGAGGAAGACCCTCCTTGGAGAAAGGACAGCAGTCCTTGCCTTCTCTGACCCTCTCAGGGCTAGGTGGCCAGCTGCAGCCATGCAGAGGTGACACTGGCAGGACATTGGCACAGGACTTAAAATTTTGGCTTTGGGTGGGATCGGATGTAGGCGAACTCATTCTACACCATGAAGTGCAAATTCCAAATTCTGAAAATATACTGTGCTGGCTACAGCATTCTTTTAGCATTTCTGCATTTCTTATTTTGGTGATGTATTTAGTTATTTATAGCTACACTGAAACACACACACACACACACACACACACACACGGAAGAGACATAGCTTTCTGGACCTGGGTGAGGCCCTGGCTACCAGGAAGTCATATGACCCATTAGAAGAAGGAAGGATGCTCACAAAATCCCATATGGTTTCTTTAGAAGAAAATCGGGCATCCAGAGGCCATCAACAGAGCTAGCATGAACAGGTGAGACATAGGCTGTCTCTCCCATGGCCATCCTGCCCATGACCATACATACATTCAATGTATTTCCCCCCAGATCATTAAAAACAAATATACACACTTTAAGGGGCCAACACACACACAGAGTAAATCTTGTGTGCGTCCTATGGTTGTTTTCTTTGATCAGCCCTTAAGTTGAGATTTATTTTTGAAGACTCAACTGATGCGGTTCCTGGCTAAACTTAACTGCTGACCGGTATTGCTTCCTTTGGACCTACCCCCTGTGTTTTGAGTGACACTGACCGTCTGTCTGTCTGTCTGATCTGGTATATTGCCCCAGTCACTTTGGCCTTTCCTTTTCAGAAGTCTGACCATGCATTACTGTTGTTAATTGTTCCGTGCATGTCAAAACACCAAAAGGTAAGTTTCCAAAACCACAGGCCAGCATCTTACATATATCATACTATCTCTTGAACAAATGAACTTTGGGCTTTATAACTCCCTCATGAAAACAGCAGCGGAGGCTGAACACTTTACCTCTATAGATATGTATGTATAAGTCCCCTGTTGCCTTTTGGTGTGTGTGAGTGTGTGTGTGTGTGTGTGTGTGTGTGTGTGTGTGTGTGTGTGTGTGTGTGTGTGTGTTCTTGTATGTGCAAGTGCAAGTCTATGCATGTGAATGTGTGGGCCTTGATGTAGGGTGTCTCTCAGTTGCTGTTCACCTTGATGCTTTGAGACAGCATTTCTCACTGAACGTGGAGCTCCCAGACTCAGCTAGGCTTTCTGGCTAGTGAGCCCCAGAGATCCACGTATCTCTTCTTCCTTAACACCAGGGTTATAGACATTGTGCGGTGGTGTGTTTGTGTTTTCTTGTTTTGCTTTGTTTTGTTTCTTTGTGGATGCTGGGAAGCAAACCCAGATCCTTAGACATGTGACAGGCAATCTGCCACTGGAGCCATCTCCCCAGTCCAGTCACCTCTGTTAAAAGAGAAGTTCTGTATATTCAAAGACAGATTCGGCTCAAGTCCACTTCTTTTCCCAGATAGATTCACAGTGGTATCTCTTTAAGATGTCCCAGATCTACACTAGTTATAAATGAAGATTATACATTTTAAAGATGGGGAAGGAGAGAGCGAGACAGAGAGAGAGAGAGAGAGAGAGAGAGAGAGAGAGAGAGAGAGAGAGAGAGAGAGAAGTGTTTTGAGGGGGAAGGGTGGAGAAGCAGGAAGAAAAGGAAGGAGAGGAGGAAGACTCACCTGAGCCAAAACCCGCCCTGGGGTGTGGCCCTGCAGCCCCTGCTAGCTGAGGCAAAGCCCAGCATAAAGAAGTTATTCTCTCACAAACAAAAGCTGAGAAAGAAACCCCTTTTCCTTTAAAAAAAAAAAAGAAAGAAAGAAAGAAAGAAAGAAAGAAAGAAAGAAAGAAAGAAAAGAAAAACCTTAATGAAAATAATTTTAAAGTCTCACCCTGAAACTTTTATTTTACACTCTTAAATTACTGCCGTTAAAGTTGGTTTCTCTTTCTTTCCCTGGAAGCTATCCTATGACGTGTACGTTTCTTGAGGGGGAAACCAAATCAGTCTCCCTTTCTAAGGACAAAGAAAGTGCCAAGTCTTCATGCTTACTCAGCGAACATGCTTAGGCCTCTCAGCCACCCCCAGCTCAGTCCTA